>NC_057354.1:47230514-47538436 GCF_016509475.1 Prionailurus bengalensis | reverse complement strand
CGTGACCTGGCTGAAGTCGGACGCTTAACCGACTGCGCCACCCAGGCGCCCCACTTCTGCTTTTCCAAATGCATTCAGAACTAAAAGAGAAAAGAAAAAAGAAGAAGGAAAAAGCTACATACATAGACTACAATGAAAAGTGAGTTATTTCCACATAACCATGACGTGTGTTTTTTGGAGATAGTGCAGTCACCCTGACCATGATGGCAGTCTCAGAAAAGAGATTGCCTGGATGCAAATCCACACTGGCCAGGCCACTAACTGTATGGCCTTGGACAAGTTACCTGCCCTTTCTGAGTCTCAGGTGTCAAATGGGGATGATAAGAGTAGGTGTCAAAAATTCAATGAGTTAATGAATGCCAAGCACTTAGGGCAAGGCCTGGAACCAGGCTACAAGCCACCACAGGACTCGGGTTGTAGAGAATTTAAGAGCAACAAGAAATTATTATCCCCATGCACTGGCAATTCTAAATGTGTCTGGAATAAAATACCCACCCCTGAAAAAAATGAAAACAAACAAAATCCCTGCTGGTCTAAACATGTTTTAAATAATTTTTATGGTTACTATGGAGTTATCACATAGGTGAGCTTCAAATTAGCACATTTTTATTATCCATACTTTATTAAACATTTTATTTTACATAGAAATGATACAGTCAGCCTACTAGACAGTTGATCATGGATATGCATGGGCTCAGCTACATGCACTCCTCCCTACAATAAGCTTGTTAGGCTTCAGTACTGTTTGAGTTTACCCTGGACACAATTTAATCTCTGCCCCTTGCATTTATACAGTGAATGGAGATGGTGAAGGGTTAATAGCAAAATGATTATAAAGCTGAAAAAACAGAACATTCTAGAATGACTTCACTTTATGCATAAATCATTCCCTGAAACTTGTACAATTTAGTCTTTTGTACTTTTCCCAAAAATATATTAATGAAATTAAAAAGTATCCATCTGTTTCTTCTTTTTTTATTTTGCATTGTAGTATTGTTATTGTTCTATTATTATTTTTGCTGGCATGATTATACATGCAAAGTTCAATAAAAAGTATTCTATGTCTCCTTCTTTTCTGACCATTAATATCACTTGTCTTATTTCAAGATTATACTGAAAATAATTGTATCATATGATGGGTTGTTGAACAATGGCCTGCTTGTGGTGGCAAATCCACCTGTATTCCATTGTCTGTAATAGAAGAAGTTCTCAATAAATGCTAGTTAGTATTATGGTTAATCTTATTAGTGTATAGCTCTGCATGATGGTATCCAGGAAAGACTGTATTCATTAGAGCCCACTTTGTCCATAAAAAATATGTCGCCATTCTCCTCCTTATCAACACCTCACCTTTGGTTCAAATGCCAGATACCATTCAGCACGCCATGTTTGTCAAGTATTTTATCATCAGCTGTGAGCTCTGCCAAGAAGCAGTCCTGGGAAGGAAGGCCAACTTGGTGGTGCCCATTGTAGAGATAAGGAAACAACTCTACAGGGGAGAAGGTCAGCCACCCTGCCAGGTATCAGCTGAGTGACCCAGGAGCCAACTTCAGCTTCCTGGTACGGATTATTTGTGCACATTTGGCATTTGATACCTACAGAACACGTCATCATCCCAAGTTTACAACTGGGGAAACAGAGGCACAAAAGGATTAACAAATCCAATCTAAACCAAAGAAACAGTGAAGCAACAAAGAACCAGTCAATGGCATTAAGTATTGGGCTGAAAATGTTCTTAAGATATTAATAGTAACTAGTTGTTGCTGAGTGCTGACTTATAAGAGCTTCCTCTAGGCTATTACCTTACTTTTGTCTTCACAACCAGCCTACAAGGTGAGTCAGCACAATATTAACTCCAACTTACATAGGACAAATGACAGCCTGCTAAGAAGTGAGGAAATGAGGTTCTAAACCCTGGTTTGTTCCAGGGTAGCCACTGCCCTTGGAGTATCACTCAGTGGTATCAGGGAACCCCTCTAGTATGACTGTTAATCCATTTCACATGTGCTTCCATGTCTTTAATAGACCAGCACGTTGTGCCCCTAAGCAAGGTGCTTCCACAAGCTGGGAAAACAAACCAACATTTGATAAACCCCCACTACATTCTTGGGACTGTGCTGGCTCCCTCTTTCAGTTTTAAAAGTGTGTATCTATAGACTTCTTTGTTCCAATCCCTCCTCCAGGTGAATGCACATGAGGAACCCTTTGTCTCAAGCACCCCATAAACTGCAAATGTTTATATTTATTGGTGTTTCAATTCAAGCTCATTTTGCATTATTGTTTCCTCTCAGTGACATTCCCCTGCTTTCTGATGTCCTGCTCAAATCTGGGACATATCAGTTATGGATCTTAAAATGTGCACAAACCATGGTGGTAGGCATGGGGATTTAGAAAAGAGGACAATGGGAAGAATCACTATTTCGAATTCTAGTGTTTTGTTCATAGGGAAACATGCATCACACAATGTTTTTACTTATCCCAACTCAAAATATATAAGGTATTTTTTAAGACTATCTGTTCTTTTGACTTTTTGAAGACTAAAACACATGCTTACTTTAAAATTTCTGAATTTTTAAAATTCAGAGCAGGACAAAGAAGGTAGGAGAAACCCACAAAATTCTACAAGCTCAAACACTCAGTGCTATAGGTTGGTAAACACCACAAGACATCCATCTCTGTGTATAGGCAGACAGACAGGAAGATAGATAGACAAATAGGCAGATAGACACACAGATAAATAGATAGGCAGAAAGATAGATAGCCAGACAGAGAGAAATACATGACTTTAGAAAAATTGCATCATATTACTTATGGCATTTTAAAGGAATTAATTAAAGTACTTTTACTCTAACCAAAGAAAAAGATGGTAAGGTACAATCTGAAAAATTGCTAAAATTCATATATTTTCCTACTGCAGGAAGTGATAATTCTACACAGTCCTTCTAAAAGTTAAAATAAAAGGAATATAAAAACTCACTATGAGATTATAGACATTATTGTTTTAATTTTTTTAAATTATTTATTTTGGGGTGGGGGTGGGCAGAGAGGGAATCTGAGCAGGCTCTGTGCTGTCAGCACAGAGCCCTTTGCAGAGCTCGAACTTACAAACCTCAAGATCATGACCTGAGCCAAAATCAAGGGTCAGACGCTTAACCGACCAAGCCACCAGGCACCCCTATAGACATTATTTTTGTAATTACATTTCAACTTTGAATACTATCTGACTCCTGCTATGAAAAATGAAGAAATTAGCAGGATTCTTGTATTTATTTTTGTCCTTCATAATATTTATACCATCTAGTTATAGTTCATTGTGATTAGAACAAGCTTTTTTTCTGTCACTTAGCTTTAGCTCTGTCAGTCGTATTCCTTGTCACTTCTATTTTGTTTGTGCTATAAATATGCCTATTTCATCAATTTTTGTTCTTAGCTTTAAAAAACTTTTCATGGCACTATGTGCCAAACAGACACATAGACCAATGGAATAGAATAGAAACCCCAGAACTAGACCCACAAATGTATGGCCAACTCATCTTTGACAAAGCAGGAAAGAACATCCAATGGAAAAAAGACAGCCTCTTTAACAAATGGTGATGGGAGAACTGGACAGCAACATGCAGAAGGTTGAAACTAGACCACTTTCTCACACCATTCACAAAAATAAACTCAAAATGGATAAAGGACCTAAATGTGAGACAGGAAACCATCAAAACCTTAGAGGAGAAAGCAGGAAAAGACCTCTCTGACCTCAGCCGTAGCAATCTCTTACTCGACACATCCCCAAAGGCAAGGGAATTAAAAGCAAAAGTGAATTACTGGGACCTTATGAAGATAAAAAGCTTCTGCACAGCAAAGGAAACAACCAACAAAACTAAAAGGCAACCAACGGAATGGGAAAAGATATTTGCAAATGACATATCGGACAAAGGGCTAGTATCTAAAATCTATAAAGAGCTCACCAAACTCCACACCCGAAAAACAAATAACCCAGTGAAGAAATGGGCAGAAAACATGAATAGACACTTCTCTAAAGAAGACATCCGGATGGCCAACAGGCACATGAAAAGATGTTCAGCGTCGCTCCTCATCAGGGAAATACAAATCAAAACCACACTCAGGTATCACCTCACGCCAGTCAGAGTGGCCAAAATGAACAAATCAGGAGACTATAGATGCTGGAGAGGATGTGGAGAAACGGGAACCCTCTTGCACTGTTGGTGGGAATGCAAATTGGTGCAGCTGCTCTGGAAAGCAGTGTGGAGGTTCCTCAGAAAATTAAAAATAGACCTACCCTATGACCCAGCAATAGCATTGCTAGGAATTTATCCAAAGGATACAGGAGTACTGATGCATAGGGGCACTTGTACCCCAATGTTCATAGCAGCACTCTCAACAATAGCCAAATTATGGAAGAGCCTAAATGTCCATCAACTGATGAATGGATAAAGAAATTGTGGTTTATATACACAATGAAATATTACGTGGCAATGAGAAAAAATGAAATATGGCCTTTTGTAGCAACATGGATGGAACTGGAGAGTGTGATGCTAAGTGAAATAAGCCATACAGAGAAAGACAGATACCATACGGTTTCACTCTTATGTGGATCCTGAGAAACTTAACAGGAACCCATGGGGGAGGGGAAGAAAAAAAAAAAAAGAGGTTAGAGTGGGAGAGAGCCAAAGCATAAGAGACTGTTAAAAACTGAGAACAAACTGAGGGTTGATGGGGGGTGGGAGGGAGGGGAGGGTGGGTGATGGGTATTGAGGAGGGCACCTTTTGGGATGAGCACTGGGTGTTGTATGGAAACCAATTGGTCAATAAATTTCATATATATAAAAGTAAATAAATAAAATAAAATAAAATAAAATGTAAAAAAAATTAAAATAAATAAAATAAAAAACTTTTCATTTCATACTCTTTTCTTTATTTTCATCATTTTGAATTTTTTTTTTAATTTTTCAATTTTCATTTTGAAACAGTTTCAGACTTACTGAAAAGTTACAAAAATAGTACAGAGAATTTCCATCGACCCTGTATTCTGCTTCCCCAAATGTCAGTGTCTTACAGAATCATAGTACAATAATCAAAATCACAAAATTAACACAATACTATTAGCTAACCTCCCAAGCTCACCCTTTTTCTCATCACTATGGTTTATCTAGTCTAGGAGCCAATCTAGGATCCCAAACTTCATTTAGTTATTGAGTATCTTTTTTTGTCCTTAATTCATGTTCTTAATAAGTTCCTCAATAACATGAAGCATTCACCTCTAGGAAATATCTTCTTTTTTGGATAATGCCTTCTTCCAAACTGGATTATCCATCTCTCTTTTTGGCATGTTGTGCAGACATGGTGGCTGCTCACCCAATATTCTCCTTTTTCACGGGTTTTTTACAGAACCCCAACTTTGTTCAAGTCTTGAATAGAGATTCTTAATCTCTGGGAAGATGTGCTAGACTAGTGGGCTGGAGTGGTTTTGCAACACAGTCCTGGCCAAAGAGACTTAGGGTAAAGTCTGGGCTCTGCTGGGAACATTCTGGGAAGGAGTGATGTTCTGTAATAAGAAGATGGTAAATAATAAGAGCAAGACCTGAACACTGTGAGGACATGATGCTTTGAGCTCCTGAAGTCAGTTTGCACTCATGAGGGAAAGACTGAGACAATTGTAAAGCTGTTGACCCAGAGCCCTGATGTCAATGAGCCTTAAACCAAGCCAAGAGCTCCCTACATCCAGACTTGTTATATGAGGGAAAAATCCCCACTTGTTTAAGACATCTCTAACCAAATGTCTTGAAAGTTGCAGTTAGATGTATCCTAATGGACAAAGCATACTCCATCTCTTTATCTGTTTCTTTTTTGTTCAAGTTAATTTACACAGTTGCTTTGTCACTTTTAATCTTGCTTATGCTTAAAGTGAGTGGCGCTGACTAAGCTTTCTACTTCCTCTGATCCAATATAACTAACTTCTTTGACCTCTTTCCCACTTTTATTTGAAACCTTCCCTTTGAGTTATAATTTATGTGCTGAGGACTGCAGTAAATCTACATTTCTGCAGAAATTGTATTCTAAGTTCAATGGGAAGCCATTGGAAGGCTTCAAGGATAGAAGAGGCAGGGTCAGATTTATACACATTTAAAGAATTTCTCTCTTCGCTGTGGGTCGTGCACAAACATAGAAGGAGAAAGCCCACCTAGCAACTCCTGAAATAGTCCTGAGAATTAACAAAGAAATCATCGTTGTTTGAACCATGGAAGCAACAGTGGAGGTGATGGGTTGTATTTGAAGATATAGCCAAACAGTTCTTGCTTGTAGATTAGACATAGACTATGTGGGAAAGTAAAAAAGCAAGGATAAGACTCAGGTTTGGGGTCTGAGCACTTCCAGCAACAGAAACAACATTTAGTAAAAATCAACATTGAGGAAGAAGGAAGACCAGACCCTGGGGTGGATGTAATGGGAAAGCAAGAGCTCTTAAGCACTAGTGAGAGAGAATTATGATATGGAGGACTCACCATGGGGAATTTTCTTTTCTTTCCCTTGAATTAGGCTCTTTCCCAACCTGGATTCTTTATTTCTCTTTTGTTTCTGCAAGTTGAGGAGATTATGTGGTTGTCTACACATTGGGTAATGTTGCCACTCCTTTGCCTTTCTAACAGACCCCCAAATTTATTTGAGTTATAGGAAGAGGCACTGGTCTGTGTTAGAAATTGGTGGGAGATCACGATGGCAGGACAAGGAGGGACCACAACTTTATTTCTTACCTTGTACCAAGGAGTGGTATTATGTATGAATTCCTTCATTAAATATTAAATCTCCAAAGACCTGGTGAGATTGCCATTTTACCCTCAATTCATAGAAAAGGAAGTTGGCATTCAAAGAAACTGAGAGAGCAGCCCTTTGTGACCATGGTCCAGAAACACAAGCCTGTCTTGACTTACTCCGGATCAGTGTTGATCCAGCACACATCAGTTACTGTCCCAAGATCCCTCCCAGACTGTGGGAATGTTTCAGTCACATTACCTGAACCAGAGTCTAGGTAGCCCATATACATGACAATCTGGGACATCCCAATCCAGTGGCAAAAATATCCCAGTGGGTACTCACCATCCCTGCCCCCTGACACTCTGGGACAAGTCCCTTTGGGAACGGCATTGCCAGTGATGCTGTCTCCTTCATTAGAAAGACTCCTAATAGACTGCTACCCCCTCTTTCTCTGCTGTCAATCCCCTGCCACAAACACTCCAGAGCAGGGACACAAATGTTGAAAGAGAGCATTGTTTTTCAGAGACAGACTCCAAAGAAGAAGCCAATCAAAATATCATAAGAAAACGGACTTCATAATTTAATGAAAAAAATGCCATTCTTACCAATAGGAGAGAAGTTGCCCCTGACTATGAGCAAAAAGCACTGACCAGCTCAGAGAAAGCCTATGGACTTTCAGCAAGCCCTAAGCACTTGAAATGCCTTTGTTTGAACGTGTCTTCTTGTTACAGTAATGAGAAAGGTGTTGCCTTAATGAGTCATATAATGCAAATTTTAATGGTAAAATTAAATTTTGAATAAACAGTATGAAAAATCAAATATTAGAAATCCATTTCTTAAAAGCTTACAATAGTGACTTGTCAATGTACTATTGTCAATGTACAGTGAGCTTAAGTAAGATCATTTCAGATTATGTATACAGTGCTGAACTATTTCAATCTAATTATGGGAAAATTGTGTTTTCATTAAGCCTTCTTCCTAATGCAGAAAATGCTATTAAAATTATTTTCATTGACATTCTCCTAATAAGCTGGCTTGGAAACTGCATTTACACTTGACCAGTTAGTTGTTTTCAGAAGTGGTCATGCCCTAGTGGGAATGGATCCTGCCTCCCATTCTTGATAGGGCTGCAGTGAGACAGAAAAGAGGCACTACTACAGAGAAAGCACACAGCTAACAGTCTGACACACAGCAAGCACTTTAAAAGTTTAGCTCTTACTCTTATTACCATTGCCATCACCAATCTCCATCTATAATTACATCACCTATGACAATAAATATGCAAGTAAAGAGGGCAGATTTTCAAGATCCATATTTTGCAGCTATTTCTTTGCTACAGCCTGACGTTTGGTAGCCATTGACCAATACAGACCAGAGATGGGAAGCAGTTTCCAAATGCTTACTGGACCATGTCTTAGTCCAGCCCTTGTAATGCTCAATGACCAGTGAGGAGTGAGGGGTAAGGAATGCTTAGGAATTACCAAAGCAAAAGTCAGTAACACTAGGATGGCGAAACACAACCAAGTGGACACCTAGGAAATCAGCATGAGAAATGATTAGGGCCAAAGCAGCAATGGTGCTTCCTCCACATAGAAAATTCACAGGGCAGGGGTACCTGGGTGGCTCAGTTGGTTAGGCGGCTGGCTTTGGCTCAGGTCATGATCTCGCAGTTCATGGGTTCTAGCCCCACATCAGGCTCTGTGCTGACAGCTCAGAGCCTGGAGCCTGCTTTGGATTCTGTGTCTCCCTCTCTCTCTGCCCCTCCCCCACCCCTGCTCGCTCTCTCTCTCTCTCTCTCTCTCTCTCTCTCTCAAAGTTAAATAAATATTAAAATTTTAAAAAAGATTAAAAAAAAGAAGAAAGATTCACAGGGCATGTTTGAGTCTGCACTGACTAGTGTAATTATTGTACTCTACACATACTTGTTAAATGTTTACCATGTGCTGGCAGCCACTCCCCATCTTGGAGATACTACAGAAACAAGACCCCTACACCCTTGCATCTTACCCCCCGGGGGCAGCAGATAATTACCAAGAAAACAAACAATCAAACTAGAGGGTTTCAGATGGTGATTACTCTTATGAAGAAGACAGAAAGAAATGTGATAGTAAGTAGTAGTGAGTAGTAGGAGAATGAGTAGTAGCACAGTGGTGTGTGCAGTAGGCTGGCTGCAGCTCCTGGTGGGAAAGTGGCTGGGAAGCAGAGCACAGAGGAATCAGGATTATTTACCAACTACTGTATAGTCCCATCCCCCACTGCTCCCAAGTCACTTCTCAACCCTCAGGACTAGACATGGGGGAACTCAAATGAGAAAATAATAGAATTAATCTTTCAGTACAGGTTGTCATCATCAGACAAAGCCTAGACAGAAAGGAGATACAGGAATGAACACAGGATGGGTGGAAAGTGGTCTGGAAAAACCTCAAGGAAGCTGTAAGTAACTGGAAAAATAAGGAGACCATCAGGAAGAATCATCTGTGGGTATAAGACTTTTCTGATGGAGTTCCTTTTTAGGCTAGCCGAACGTTAACTGTACAAGTTGATGACTGTGGTAGACTCTAAGGTCCAATGACCCCACCTACTGGTATTCACACCCTTATATAATTTCCTCCCCTGGAGTGTGGGCAGAACCTGTGACTTGCTTCTAACCAATAGATGGGTGATGAGCTGTCACTGCCATGATCTTGTTATGATTGCCACATCTGGCAGACATTCCCCCTGCTGACTTCGGTGAAGCACGTTACCTGAGACAGCCTCCAGCCAGCAACCAGCTAAAAACGTAAGCCCTCCAACCAATGGGTAACAAGCAACCAAATTCTACCAACAACCTCCTAAACTTGAGCTAGATCACAGTCCCAGCCAACACCTTGAATTCAGCCTTGTGAGCCATCCTAAGGCAGAGATCAGCTAACTGTGTCTGGACTCCTGATCCTAGAAACTGCGAGACAATAAATGTGTCTGTGTTAAGCCACTGAGTTTGTGGTAATGTATTATGCAGCAATAGAAAACAAGTGGCATTAATGAAGGTTAGCAGGATCACTCCAGTATATGGAGAACATCACTTGGGAATGATATAGTCAGGGGCACCGTCAGCCCCTGAGGTTTCACAGAATATTTACTTAAAATATTTTATAGCCCAGATAGGACTGAGCACAGGAACACTGAGAGCAAAGATGTGTCCCCTGTGCTTAAGGAACTCAGCCAAAAAGAAGTTGTCAGAAAAGCTGAAGTGGGGGTGGGGCCATCAATGGTGTAAACAGGATTAATTTAGGAGAGGTGCAGTCATAGACACAGCTAAAGTGTGTTGCTTACTTAAAAAAAAAAAAAAAGAAAAGAATGCACACAAAATGATTAAAAAAAAGACAACAAAGTAATACCAAAGGGTATAAGATAAAAAGCAGATTCTCCCTCCTCTCTCCTCAGATCCCTGATTTCATACCCAGAAGGGTGGCAGTCAATACAATTTCTTAACGGTCTTTTCAGAAATTTTCTACACACATACAATGCCCATGTCTACCTTTTTTTGGTACAAATGGGGTTAAATTACACACATAGTTGACCCTTGAACAATATGGGCTTGAACTATGTGCATCCCCTTATACAGATTTTTTACAGTGCAGTACTGTAAATGCATTGTCTCTTACAATTTTCTTGATGATAATTTCCTTTCTCTAGCTTATTTATTATAAGTAGAGTATATAATATATATAACGTGCAAAATATGTCTATTGATTGTTTATGTTATTGTAAGGCTTCTGGTCAACAGGAGGCTATTAGTTAAGTTTGGGGGGAGTCAAAAGTTATACATGGATTTTTTACTGTGGGGGGGGGTCAGTGCCCCAACCCCCAAGTTGTTCAAAGATCACCTGTCCTGTTTCTGTCTCTTGCTTTTTTTCAAGCATTGTCTCAAAGATCTCTCAATTTCTATATATTCAAATTAGCTCATCATTTACATGGCTGCCTAATATTCATGTGTATGAATTTACCTTAGTTTGTGTAATTAGTCCCCTGGTGATTAGCATATAAGTTGTGTCCATGTTTTTGCTATCACAACAAATGCAATATGTAAATCTTTGCTCACTTCTACAGCTATAGGACAAGTAATAGAAGCGAAATTGTGGGGCAGGATGTACTGCCGATCTATCTTCAAAGTTGCACGCGCTTTATCCTCATACCCAATCTAAAAAGCCACATATTTAGCCACACTTTGACCAGCATTACATGTTAAACACATTTAAAAACCTTTGCCAATTTAGTAGATAAAAAATGGTATCTAGTGTTTGTGGGACTTTTTTGTTTTGCATACACCTGAATTTTTCAAGCTCCTCATAGGTTGAATCCACTTAGAGGATCCAGAATCCAGGACAGAGGTTAGACATTAGGAGTGAAACCCTTAGGGATGAATGGAGAAAAAAGAAAGAGTGGTTGTCATTCACGAAGACTCACTAAAGGCAACGTCCCAAATACCCCACAGGTAGTTAGTCACCCCATCAAAGTCTAGAAACTTCCTTTTTTTTCACTCCAAGCCCCCACATACTTGGCTTGAGGTAAGACTAGGTCATTATAAGAGAAATAATATGCATCAGACACAACAAAAGCATATATTGAGTATATCTCTTCGTGAATGTCAGAGATGACTTTGGCTGGAAGATCCTTCTACAGAAATCTTCTGGAAAGGAGAGCTTGCATTTATCAGGTAATTGTCCTAAATATGGTCATGTTTGAAGGTTAAAAGAGCCCAAACCCCTTTCTCTCCACTTTCTAATTATTTAAAGCTAATGTTCCACCCCAACAAACTTACTTAACAGGACCCTCTCTGTAAACCAATAGATGTTATTAAGAGAGCAAACCTCACAGATTTATAGAAGAAAAAAAGGGGGGGGATGCTTAGTTAATATGTATTAATATTCTGTTTCAACTGAGTTCAACAGCTTTGAAGTAGCCTATGAGCTCACAAGGCTGTGGTCTCACTGCAATAGCAAACACAGTGAAATTAAAGGGGCTACTCAGGTCTCTTCATCCTGGAAGAGACTTTGCCAGAGACTGGATTATTTTTTAAATCTATTTTGCAGTGAAAGGAAGCCACAGGCATCTGGATACTGGCTCCCCAGCCCGACACCTAATTTCTGCCAGGGCATGAAGAGCACCTTCTAAAACTGCACCTCGAGAATTTGGGTGGGTTCAAAATGAGATCGGAGCATTTGGGTGGCTTTGTGTTTTTTCCTACCCAGTTTTCCTTCATCTTGGTATTTCTTTCCTCCAAAGGACACTGTGTACTCACCACACTTACTCCTGATCATCCCCAAACACAAATCCAGATTCATTTTTTAAAAACGAATGACTGAGTGCTTGTCCTATATTTTTGTTTTCCCCCAGCTATAGACTACCTGTGCCAACAAAAATGAGTGTATTCATTTATTTTTAAAAACCTCCTACAAATCTTCAGTGACTCTTTGAGTATAAAATATTCATACCTTGACTCCAAATTACAGTTGGGAGCATAACCACTCAACAAGTACTTTTAGTTCAGATTCATTTTAGATTCATACAAGCTGGGGAAGGAAACATAGAAAACACAAAGCATCCTTTGAAGGAAAAAAAAATCCTGAATGAAGAAAAGGGTGGGAAAATACTGCCATTTCAAACCAACCCAAAGGCTTATGCCGCAGGTTCAGAGCTATTTAAGGTGGAGGAGGCAGCTTTGGCAAGTACAAAAGGTGGCCACAGGATGAGGACAACTGAATTGAGAAGGCTCTTGGACCAAAAAAACAAAAAAACAAAAAACTGATTTAGAGAATTAAGGTAAGTCAATCAATTAAATATGACTATGTCTCAGCCGAATTCACTTTTATCACATTATTATTCAGCATTTGTAGAAGACCTATTCTGAGCAGTTAGCTCCATTGATTCCAGACAGCTAGAAAGTTGATTTTACTATGAATTTGGGTGCTGGGGGAAAAAAAATGACCTGGATATTCAAAACCCACTTCTTGATTTCCATGAAGTGCTACCTAGGAGGTCTGGTTGCAAATCATTTTGCAAATGCAAATCCCATTACCAAAGGTTTCAGGACTTTTTCTTTTTAGTGATCTTTATAATTACTGTAATCCTGGTGTAGATATTTTAGGAAGAATAATGCTGCCGTAGTGTAAGCCTCACCAAAGGCTTTAGAACAGAGACATTTTGCAAATTGGAAATGGGTATTTTTACTTGACAATGGTTGAAGGGAAATTGACCAGCACTTGTGAGGTCTGCTGGGCTGTGAGTTAGGTCTTTGAAAGGCACAAACATAGCAAAAGGTGAATCTGCCAATAAGGTTCTACTTTACTAATGTTTTAGCTGACCTAAATAAGCCCTTATTGGGAAAGGCCACCCCCAAGCCAGAATGCTTCTGGTTCACACCAGAATGAGCTTTAGGGATCACATCACTGGAGGCCTAGGGGAGGGAAGAGTTTGTTTGATTCAGGGATACAGTAAGAAATTCAAGGCCCTGGATTCATTCTGTTTTTCTTGCCTTCCCTCTGTGTGGTCAGCTTCATATAGGGCTGCGAATAGATCCCAGCACCTTACAAATATAAGTTTCTTCTGCCACATCCAGGAGGGAGACCAGAGATCATTTCTCAGAAGAACAAAACAGCTTGCTTTTTATTCCCCAGATGCTCCCAGCACATGTCCCCTGAGACTCACAGGGAGTACAGAGCCCACCCCTAAACTCATTCCCATGGCTAGGAGGTAAATTTGAGCTAATTTGCTAAGGCCTGAGCCCCAAGACTCTTTCCAGAGCCAAACATAGACATTAGCATCCCCCAAATATAAGGACCACACAGAATAGGAATGGATACCTACAATATAGAATTGATCAGGAAATGGATGTTGTGGGGCCTATTCATCTAGAAAGGACAGACCTGAGTAAGAAAGGACAGGGTGGGGCTAGGACTTCTAATAGTCCCACCGTTCCCCAAAACTGTGCAGGCCCGAGTGGCCAGATGATTTCTGGGGCCACTGAGGTTAGAGACACTTCAACAGGAGGGATTCCTGAAATCTCTCCACTCACCTTGTTCACCCCAGGACTAACTATAGACCTGTCTCAGCCACTGTCTCTAGCTTTGACTGAAACTGCCCCAAGGATCCAACCTACTAGCAGGTTGTGGTTCACAGAGCCTTGGCAAGTGGCCTCCTGTGTAGACCAGCTCATCACATGGAAGGTCACTTCTTCAAACAAGCAAGGGAGAGCCTCAGCAAGAGCTCAGTCTGTCTTTTCAGACTCCCCTGATGAAGTCAGGCTCACCTGGGATCAACTTCCTTTTGATTAACACAAAGTCAGTTGATTTTAGACCTTAATTATATCTATTAAATCCCTTTTTTCTTTGCCATATTCTTTTGGCTAGAAGCAAGTGACCGGTCCCTCCCACACTCAAGTGGAACAGACTCTACAGGTCATGAACACCAGTGGGTGGAAGTCATGGGGCTATCTTAGAATTCTGCCTCCCTCAGGCTGCATTTTTCTCTCTCCATCCACCCCCTCAGAGAGTTTCCACTGACCTAAATCTGTAAACATTTAGTATTTGTGTTCCACCACACAGGTTCTTACAGAGAGCCAATAAGAGATTTGGGGCCCTATTCCTCTTTTTTAAAACACCCCTGAATCAGTGGAAATAAAAGGGCTTACAAAATTACCCAATGACAGCCTCTGCTTCACATTTGTCACCGCTCACCAGCAGTCACTCTTACAGGGATAGATCAATTGGCATTGGAACAGGAGTCAAATATAACCAAATAGGTCATTTTCAAGTGGTTCAAGCTGAATTTTCTGTATGGTATTAAGGACTGGGGTACTGTGTGGAATTGCTGGGAAAAATGAAATAGAGTGAACAAAGCTTTTCAAATATTTGTACCCCAAGTACAGTATTATCAACAACCAGTATAGCCCATAGGCCTATGGATTTCTGAGCATGTGACCTATAGATGAAAAATAAAAATAATCTTGAGTGTTCTAGTGAGTCCCAATGGACTAAACACCAGTGAGAGATAAAGTAAGTGGGACCCTACTTCCCCTGCTCTGTCCCCACCAAAGTTCTACATTGTTGTTCTGGACAAGCTCCATGGGGAAGCACATACCACCATGGTGGGCACCTCATTCCTACAGTGGCTCTAGAGAGAAGGCTCAGAGCAGAACTTTCATCTGAATGGATTCCAAGGCCAGAGTTGAGGTGAATAATCCAAAGAGGTACACCTGTACAACCTCTTTTCCCAGGCTCCATTGTGTCCTCTTCTATGCTGCCCTGTGCCTCAGTGTATTGCCATGCCCATCTAGGTTTTTATTTCTACTATATCACTCTACATCCTGGATACTTCTGGTGGGTCAACCTACCACTTTCTTTTTTTTAATTATAATTTATTGTCAAGTTAGCTAACATACAGTGCATACAATATACTCTTGGCTTCAGGAGTAGATTCCCATGATTCAAATTTCACATACAATGCCCGGTGCTCATCCCAACAAGTGCCCTCTTCAATGCCCATCACCCATTTCCCCCAGACTTTCCCCATCAACCTTCAGTTTGTTCTCTGTATTTAAGAATATCTTATGGTTTGCCTCCCTTTCTGTTAGAAACTATTTTTTCCCCTTCCCTTCCCCCATGGTCTTCTGTTAAGTTTCCCAAGTTTCATATATGAGTGAAAACATGTGATATCTGTCTTTCTCTAACTAACTTATTTCACTTAGCATAATACCCCCCAGTTCCATCCACATTGTTGCAAATGGCAAGATTCCATTCTTTGTCATTGTCAAGTAGTATTCCATTGTATATATAAACCACATCTTCTTTATCCATTCACCAGTTGGTGGACATTTGGGCTTTTTCCATAATTGGACTATTGGTCAGCCTAGCATTTTCATCTTATGACCTCTCCACTTAATAAAGACAGTTATTCTCCATTCTCCATTGAATAAAATTCAGGATTCTGGCCCAGGCATTTGGGCCCAGCATACTCTAACCAGTGTCTGAGCTCCCTGCCCCACTTCCCCTCTGCTCTGCCCATATTCCCATCCTACTGTCTAATCACTATTTCCAGATCACTACCTCCCCATTATTGCTCACACCATTCCTCTCAAATAGAATATTCTCCCGCCTTTCCCACCAAAACCAGCTGAGATGCGGCCTCTCTGAATTTCCCCTCAGAACTACTTCAGCAATTTGTATACTTCCCATTTGACCTCCCAAATTGCCAGGTACTGGGAGGAATTTTACATTTGTGCATAGATCTTAGGGCAAGGGCTTGGTCCCCCTTCACAATCACCTATGTTCCTTACAACATCTCTTGTGCCTTACAACAGAAGGCACTTAGTAAGTATTTGTTAGATGGGTGAGCAAGAACAATTTTCAATTCTCAGCCATTCTAACTTATTTGATTACTACTTGGATTCACCATTCACCATAAAAGGAAGAGTTACATATATGCCTAATATACATATTATTATTTCCATGTATATGAAAGCTTATATACACACATATTTGCCATTTTTTTCAGTAAATGGCAGCAACGTTGAATACATAAAAATAAAGATGAAGAAGTCTAGGCAAAGCATGGAAATATGTATAACAGCGCCCTATTTTAAAAAGACAATTAAATATCACCTTTACTATTATCGCTATTCAGTAAAACATGTATGTGTAAGGTATAATCTAGAAGAAAGAACATAAGAATTAAATGGTTTTGAGGAGTGGTGACATTTAATTTATTGTTTAGTTGATTAAATGATTCTGCAGTAGAACTGACATTATACATCACTATTTCCATGTGCCAAGGAACAAGTGGTTTATTACCTATAATTGAACTCAACTTTGAAGTCCCTTCCACCTGCATGCCCTCTAAAGACTGGAGGGGAGGGGAATCTGAGCAAGCCTGCTAATTAAAAGTCACACCATATCCTCTATGTAAGCAGCCTCCGACAGCTAATTATCCCATCCATTCTAAAGCCACATTCCCACCAGAGCTGTTTACCCCTCTCCCTCTGCCTCTCCAAGATGCCTTCAGTTTCAAGAAATGCTCACATATCCTCAGGTGTTGGGGAGGCCCCTGGTTCCCTGCAGGAACTCCTCTAGGTCTGACTAGCTCCCAGATGAGGGACATCCCTTCTCACTTGGTCTACACAATAACCCCTGGTGCCCCTGCAGAGTGCTGGCTCTGCTCAGCTTCCTCAGGGGACTTTGTGAGCTCCCTGTGCTGCAGTGTCTGCAGAGCACACACCTGGATCAGGACTAGAGGTCTACACACATGGCTGACTCTCACCTGTGGGGGCCACAGAACCCAAGTCTCAGCCATGTTCACCTTCAAGTTCAGCTTGAACTCCTCACCAAACAGCTCTTGCCCCCATGGTCCTGCCACTCCTCACTTTGGCAACCCAATGGCAGGCAAGATGGATCTCATCCTCAGCCATGGCACAAATCCTCTCATGGCTCCCACAGGAATGCCTGCCTGTCTTCACCAGCCTTCTGGCAAGGAAGACTCAAAACACTAAGTCAAAACTTGCCACCCCAAACTCACTTCTTTCCATGCTCTTCTACAGCTGCCTTACCATGTTAGAAAAAGGTACAAGCACCCAGATATCTTTGGAGTCTCAGAAACCCCTTCTAGATGTTTCTATATCCTGCTATCATCTTAAGATTTAGCCCTAAGGAAGAATAGCTAGGGCCTCATCTATTGTTCTGCTCCCTCTGACTCTCCTGGAAGCCACATGCTGTTTGTTGGGCAATGGTTTTATGTCATATCCTGAAACCTCCCTTTGCCTTATGGTAAAGCTCTAGGGTCTGAATCTGTCCATCCTCCTTCTTGGAATGTACCTGAAGTTTTGGAGTTTAAAATATCTTTTTCTCTTTCCCCAAAACTTGGCTTCCAAAATAATTTCCTTACTCAAGAAAAGACTCAAAAAAAAAAAAAGCTTCAAGCCTCAAAGCAGGTTAATGGCCACTTTGGTCTTGCCTTTTCATGCTCCAAGACTGGTCCCTGAAATGGTAGATAGGCATTGCCTGGGAGCTTATCAGAAATGTAGAAGCTCGGGCCCTTGTGGACCTTTTGATTTAGACTGTGCCTTTGACCCTCCTATGATTAGTGACCTTTGGAAAAGAAAGAAAGAAAGAAAGAAAGAAAGAAAGAAAGAAAGAAAGAAAGAAAGAAAGAAAGAAAGAAAGAAAGAAAGAAAGAAAGAAAGACAAAGAAGAAAACAAACTCTTGGGAAGAGCCAAACTCTTTCTAATCCTTGAAAAATGGTAACTAGTTTATGGGAGGGATTCTCAGACCCTTTCAGCTTGAACTTTCCCATGTCCCTGAGCACAAGTGTAGGGGGCAGAGACTGTATCCTATGATTTCATGTCACCTTGACAGTCTCTGATCATGTGTGTCCTTGCCCTGTTTTAAAGGTTAAGCTCCCAAGGCTCAGTGAAATTAGCCAACTCACTCAGGGCCACCTAGTCCCTAAGAGACAGAGCAGGGGCAGAGTTGGGTCATTCCAGTTGGAAATACAGCCAATGTCTTTCCCAAGCTGTTGATAAGAAGAGAACCAATAAAAAGCTTGTTTCTCTGGTTTTAGAAATACACACACACACACACACACACACACACACACACAGAAATGCTTGCCTTGAATCAGAAAATTGGGTCTTCTGTGGGAGAGTAGGATTTGCCTCCATGATATCTACCTCAAACAATAGTATCCCCACACCCATAATGATGACAAGAAGAAGGAAGAAAAAGAGGAAGGGGATATAACAACTTGTTAAGTGTCCAGTTTTACTGGAGGTAGCATTAACAATCCTCAAAACGTATATATCCTTCTACTGTTTTCTCCTCCTGGAAGGAGGCAGGCAGCATGGGATGTACAAGGCAAGTCTTGCAGCTGCCCTGGATAATGTCACCTCTTAGAGCTTCTCAAAGGGAGTTTCTTGGGCACCATGAAGCCTGTATTGTAGGTGAGATTACTTCCAAATTCAGTAAAAATCGATTCAGCTGTTTCCACAACTGGCAATGTCCATCATATAGAGAACTATTACTATATTTTTATAGGTCATGATTAATACATCAAGTATGGTCACTGTGAGCCATCACTGGCTCATGACAGCCATGATCTTCACAATGCTTAGAGAAAGGAATAACCATTATCTTCCTTGAAAAATGAAGTAAGAGTCTCAGGGAAACTAAGTAACCTGTCCAAGGTTATCCAACTCATAAGTGGTGAAATCAGAGACTCAAGTCAAGGTATTGATTCTAAAGCTCTTGCTCTTTTCCACTACCTTGCTCTTTTCCAATACTATGCATCAATTTATCTCCTCAACCAATGAAAACCTTTGATCTAGACCACCTGTTAGATTGGATGTTAAGCCTCAGGGAGGAGAGGTCACTGGCAGAGCTCCTGGGGGAAAAGAACACTCAGCAGGGGACTGATGAGGGATCTGTGGGGATAGAGAGGCAGGAATCCCCAGACATCAAAGATAGTGACTAACAGAGAAGGTCCTGCCCACCATGTTGACACAGTTGCAGAGAAATGGTGATGCTGATGAGTAAGGTTAAGCTAAGGCAAAGCTGAGATTTTTCCCAGCCCCCATTCCAACTTCTTCTCACAACCCCCTTTGAGAAACAGTGGTTTCACTATGCACTAGTGGTGTGCTTTCACCTTTTCTTATAAAATTTTAAATAAACTCAACCATAGCTATTCCAGGCACTGGAGATACGCTGCAGTTTTAGTACAGACCATGGAACATTTTAATGTAGAATTTCCCACCAATAATGATGGCCAAAGGTCCCTTTCCTATTTCATTTTCCAGCATGTTTTCCCACAGGTAAAAGAGATAATCCATGCAATTGCCTACATAAAATCGGGAAAAGGATACCTCTGGGTTTTCAAACCCTAAGAATGAGGGTGCTTCCTGATAATGAGATTGTTTGAGGGAAGAACCAACCCCACCACCCACCCCTCAATGACTGTACACACATGCGTGCAAACACACACACACATGCGCACACACACATGTCCACCTGTTGGGGTAGCCTGGGGCCACTCAACTCATCCTTTCCTACCATCTCAAGTCCAACCAAGATGGAGGCCTCTGCTCTGTCGCCATATGATTGGCTGCTGCTCAGCACTGGTGTCCAATCAGTGCATCCAGGGAATACAGACCCTGCGGCAGACATCAGCTAATGAGATGAATACAAATTCCTCTGCGAAGACCCCTGGAGAATTCATTATGTGGGTTGTTCTTCTGAATACTCCTTTAAACATGCAAATCCCTTCAGCACTGCTATACTCATGGTTGAATAGAATATGAATCAAAGGCTCAGCCCTTTCCTTTTATGCTCAGATCATAAAGTCTGAAACATCTCAAGTTTGTGTGTGTGTGGATTTTTTTTAACCAGAGGAAGTTAAAGCTTTAGTTATTATTCAGTGCTGTCCAAAAAGAGATTAGGAAATGGGAAGTTAGTCCTTCAGATGTTATCCAGATTTAAAAATTAAAATGATTAATGTCTAGAACATAAAACCCAATTATAAGACAGACCATTGGGATGGTGATAAAAATAAAGAGAGGGTGGAATTTCCAGATAAATTCTGAAGAGTCTTGTGACTGATGTAAAGTCCCATTAACCTCATGGGGATCTAATCAAAGGCTTTCTGTTAACAGTAAATCTAAGACTCGGGGAGTGAGAGTTCTTGCAAGGACAGGCGAAATTCCATCAGTACTTTGTAGAAATGGCCCTGAAAATAGGATGTCCCTTCTCACACATAGTGGGAATTATCACAGCCCCAGTTTTTGCACAAAAGTGTTCAGGGTCAAATTGTAAGAGTTTTCCTCTGTGATCTATACTCTATTTGAGTCCCCAGTACATTGTACTTTCTGGCCTCAGGGTTTAGGAAGCAGCTAGATATCCAGTCTTCACTATGAGGATTTTCCACTATGAGATAATTTTATCTTGAGTTCCCATTTACTACAAGTGAATCATCTCACCAGGAAACAAGAAGCAAGGCAATAGTTTACCTTCTATTTAATAGGGAACAAAGTTCATCATTACTCAAAACTTCAGCTGATTCTTGCACCACTGAGCGGTGGAAATGACTAGTTTTCAAGTGTTCTGCTCAAACTTGGCATTTCTACCTCTTTCCTTCAAGTAATGAAAAGGCCTTGTGGTTCAGCAAGCATTGCAGTGGAGGCATAATCCTGTTAAATCTCTAGTTGACATTGTCCTCACTGTTCCTAAATGTTATCCCTAAAAAATGGAGAAATTACATTACTGAATTCTGAGGCATTTTTCTGAGTAGCACAGTTCATAGTTCTAGTGCTTGTTGGCATAATATAACTTCTGGTGAGTGCAGGTGACTGATTACACACGATTCTGAAAATTCAAATTTGGAAGTTTGATCCTCTTTTGAAGGAGTTGGAGAGGACTCCTGGCCTCTGCATTCTTGGGAATGCAGTTCTGGCATCCAGGGCATGCAATAAATGTTATTATTATATGTCTACTTGCCTTCCCCTTCCCTATCAGCCATTCTTTTTTTTTAATAATATAATTTATTGTCAAATTGGTTTCCATACAACACCCAGTGCTCCATTCTTAAAACTTCCCAATGATGATGAGACACTTATCATTATCCTTGTTTTATGACTTAGGATGAGGCCTCTAAAATCTTGGCACTAGGAAATGGAGACAGTAGGACTTAAATGGATGATGTCAGAGCCCCAAATAACCCCCCTAAGCCCACCTTTCGTCTGCTGTTATATGCTGGCAGCAGAATCCTACCTTCCCCACAAAGGACTGGAAGTGCCTAAAGAGTTAAGACTGCCCAGCAACAGACACTGTTAATCAATGACTAACAGGAATTGGTGTATAAATACCTCAACTTCCTCTCCTCTTGGTAGGAAGACCCCTGAGGTGCTTGTTTTGCTGTGTCTCCCAGGGTCCCAGCAAGATTAAGCCTCAGTTGCCCTTAGCAGTAACTAACTTGCTGTCATGTCCCTTATTGGCCACCTTCCCTTCCTAGTCTCACTTCTGCATACCTTTTGGAATATTTCCTGCCCCAAACACCCTATTTGCACTTGGATGTTTGCATCTACTTCTGGAGGTATCAAAACTAAAATATAGACCTTTTGATCCCCAGTTCTGTATTTTCATTTCACTTGATGCTTTCCTGGCTCTCATCAGTTTGCAGTTATCTGGAGAGACCATCAGAAGCCAGAGGCAGATCTCTCCTTCCAGAACCAAGCAATGTCCATTACTGCATAATAGAAACCAGAGAGAATGTTGGTCCCAGAAATGCAGCCTCTCCACCCAGATTAGTTCTGCAGGCTCCTAAGTGGTTATATCATCTGGGTTCCCTGAAGGCAGCCTCTGAGTTGGAGCTTGGCATGTACGATGGTTATGAAGTATCAATGCCTGGTGTGGGGAGAGGAGGAAGGAGTGGGAGGGGGAGAAACTGGCCCCAAAGCAGCCTTGGTCAACCCCAGAGGGAGCTCCAGAGCTAGTGTGGCCTTCAGGGTTGTCTTGAATTGGGTTGAGGTGGCCAGGCCACGGGTTTTCGATGTGGACCACCCAGGAAGGGCCATGACCTCAAGGGAGGTTATGTCTGCAGATAAGGTGACCCTGAAAGGACTGACAACTGACCAACCAGTTCTTCTCTGACAAGAGCCAATTGAATAGTGATCCTGGGTCCCACCGCACTTTCCTCTACCCTGCTGAGAGAACAACCATTCCAAACCCTTGGTGATGCCCCATCTCAAGGAAAGAAGCCAAACTTCTTAGCCTTCAGCTCCTCTGGCAACCCCTTCCATCTCCCACCAGCATTCTGTTTCTCCCAGGATGCTCCCCAATCCCCCCTGCTGAACTATGCCCATGCCCCGCAGTGGTGTTTCCTGTCAACTAAAGGAGTCTTGGTTCTTTCATCCTGGGGAAAAAATCTTCCTCTTCCCCCTGGGTTTGACTTAAATATCACCTTCTCAGACAGGAGGCACCCAGCCTTTCTATTCAAGGAAGAGCACATTCCTCCTATCTTGGGGGCACATAGCCTGCTGCTACAGTAACACATTGCATTATTTACAGTTTGTTTCTGGCGTACTCCCAATCCTGTGAATTCCTTGAAGATATCTGTGGTGCCCATGATCTATGGACCCACAGACATACTGGGGATTCAGCACATGTTTGTCCAATGCATATTGGAAGAGCTGCTCCCAAAACATGGATAAATGTGCCTTCAAATGAGAGCTAAGACCAAGATTAATGCACACTCCTGTCACATTTGGGGCAGGAAAAGAATGAGGGCCATGTTCAGGAGCCTCAGTGTCATGGAATTCCTAATTTCTGAGGTTGCAAGCAAGGGATGGAGAATTAGTTCTCATCACTGCTATCTCTGGCTGCCACCCAAAAGGAAGAGGCTCAGAGCAGAGACACTTGACTAGCCTCTAGACTAGAATTGCTAGTATTTAATTGGTTGGTGATCTTGGAAATATTTTAGCATAAGTTAAATATAAAAACAACACATTGATACATTCTTCTTGCAAAAAGTTAAACACATCAAAAAAGGGCAAAGTCCCCTTTAACATCCCCCTCACTCCAGTGCACAGTTTTATCTCCACAGAAAAGTATGGTATGGCTCTTTCCAGATTCTTTGTGCACTGGAGAAATACAGCCACGTGCACACATAGACATGTACAAGAATATTCATCGTGGGACTCTCTATACAGCAAAATTTGCATTCCTCCCATAATATATACCATTCATTGGTAGACTACCCAGCTTCCCTCTTTCCACTTTTGCTATTTGATGTGGGGCTTTCAGTAAGCTTTTGCATGTGCTGCTCCATAAGAGCCTGCTCTTGGGCTGTGAGAGCCACTCAATATGCTCCCATAGAGAGTTCCAAGTGCCTAGGAATGTATGACCTGACCTCAGGGGGTCCCTTAACCAACGATGAGCATAGGAGGGAGGACTCATACTTTAAATTCTCCTGTGAAGTCAGGCTGCAGCTCCTGTCTGTGGGGCTTTGCCTGAGATGGTTCTTTGTTAGCCTACTCCTCCTTTCCCTATCCCTTACCTGGGACCACTAGCTTAATAAATCACATGCACATGAGTCCCAGCTTGCCAGCCTCTGCTTCTGGGAGCTTACCTGAGACACCAGCAGTAGTAGATTAGCTAAAGATCAGTGGAATATATACGTTAAACTGTAGTGAAAAATAAGAGACGGCTCTGTATGTGTTAACATGGGAGGATGCCAAGACATACCTTTGTGTGGGAAAAGCAAATTGAAATATAATATGTATGTGTGTGCTAAAATACCATTTTAGGAAAAGAATAACACTGAGCAGGGGCACCTGGGTGGCTCAATCCGGTGTCCAACTCTTGATTTCGGCTCAGGTCATGATCTCATGGATTGTGAGTTCAAGCCCCATGTCGGATTCTGCACTGACAGTGAGGAGCCTACTCGGGATTCTCTCTCTCCCTCTCTCTGCCCCTCCCCCACTTGTGCACATACACTCATGAATTTTCTCTCTCAAAATAAATAAATAAACTTAAATTTTTTTTAAAGAATAATACTGAGCAATACTGTAAGAAAGTTAACAAAGGCATAATTCTCTCCCAACACACCACCATGTGCCCCTGCTTTCTTTTTGCCAGCCTGAATTTTGCCTTTCCAAGTAATGAGTAAATCAGCTGCTGATCATGGGGTCTTCTGCTCCCACTTGCCAACTAACCAGGTCCCATGGAAAAGGGGAGAATTTTGGTCTCTAAGAGCAAGGTTTTCATTTTCTTATGAAACAGGTGGCTATATTGGTCAGCTTAAGAGAATGAGATCTTTCAAGTCACCTGAAACGAATCCAAGTGGAAAGTTTTGCTTTTTTTTTTTTTTTTTTTAATTTAATGGGTGGAAGTTGGCAAACATTCGATCCCAGAAACAGCTGGCCTGAAACAGCTGGTGGGAGAGGAGTGGCAGCCTGGTGATGGCAGCTGAAGACCCTTCTGGAAAAATGAATGAAGGGGGCTTCTGCCAGTTTTGGGGCACCCAGAGCACATCACTTGTGTGGAAGACCGCTTTATGGATGGGAGAGCAGGGAAGTGTACAGCTTAAGGGAACAAGAAGGGAATCAGAAAGAATGGTGAGCAAGACATTCCCCTGAAGGTAAAGAGGGGAGCTGCAAAACCATTTGGAAGCTGAGGTCTTCTGGACTTCAGAAAGAGGTCAGGGAGGAAAAAGAGATTATTTCAGCATGTGGTAAAGGGTTTGGGAATGGTTGGGGTTATTGTCTGCATGAAAAATGAAATGCTGAATTCAGCTTTCAAAGGAAGAGAAAGCCATGGAATTAAAGCCAACTGGAGCTTCAGACTGCTTTTCAGCTGAGGCAGACTCTTCAACTTCTAGTTTTTTGCTAAGAAGAGTCAGAAGAGGGGAGAACCCATTTGCTAAACCTGGACCTGTCCTTGGCCCAGAGCTAAGCACAGTGTTTACATCAGAATGATAATTTCAAACATATGGTATCATTTTGAACAAATATAGTTTTCCTCTAAGGGGGTTGTTTTGGGTTACAGTTGAGAGAAGAAAATTTAAAATGTAGTATAAAGCATCTCTCTATGCAAAACATTGAACTTTTCCACCAGTATGATGCTGAGAAACTGCACAGGATGTAGGGAGGAAAAGCAACATTGACTGGTATTCCCAATATACCAGGCAGCAGGCTAAGCCATCATCATGTGCCTCAACTGATTTCATCCACACCCAGTCCAGGAAGGTAGATTCTGCTCTTCTTCTGTTTTTACAGATGAGAAATCTGAAGCTTCTTTCAAGGGAGTACTAACAAGTCTTCAGCCCCCAGTATACTCAGTTTTTCAAGTTTTTGGATGAGAACCAATAGTAAGAAATATATTTTCTATCCTGAAGTAGGTACGCATACATTTATAATGGAAATAGGTTTTTCGAACACGTCTTTGTTATGTGAGAGGTACTGAGAGATTCTATTCTATTTCTTTCCTTCATTTAATGATACTCTTAATGGAGTATATTGCTGTCACAGCATTTTAATGAGCCCTCAATTGAAATTTGAAAAGGACTTGGCTAGGATTTGTTGTAATCTGATTTGATCCCTCCAAAACCAGTCTTCCCAGGTAAAGTATGAGCTTTAAATTAACTTTGCATAGCATCAGTCCTCCACTCTTCCATCTACCCATCCATACACCCACCATCCATCCACCAAGCATCTACCATCCATCCATCCACCTACCATCCACCATCCACCCATCCACCATCCATCCAATAAACATTAGCATGCAGAGGTGAACCAATTTCCAGATTCTCCATCACAGGAACTGATAATATATCATAAGTGCTAAGCTACCAGATGGAAAAATTCAAATCATCCATCCTTTGCAAAGAATCATTAAATGAAAGATACACATTCTAGAAGTGCCCAACAGAACAATTTAGATGGTTCCAGAGCTAACATCTTTGGGTATAACCTCTCCCCCACCAAATAAGAAAATCTTCCTTCAGACAACCAGTTACAAAGATAAAGAAATTGAGCAAAGAAGATGAGTGGAAATGGTCACTGTGACATTCCCAGATACCACTACTGGAGATCTCACGCAGCCTAAAACATGGATCCAGGCCATGAAGAAAACTGAAATCACACCTTCCCATAGCTCCCTCATTTTTGTCTCTGAATTTGTTGTGAGTGAGTCCTGCTGACTGTGACCACAGGCTGTTTGAAATTACACCGTTTGCCTTATTTAATTTTCTTCTACAGTCATAAATATTAATTAAACTAAACCACAGACAGCCTGCATTCCGATCTGTTCACTTCCTGAGGTCCATAAGCAATTAAGAGCCACAGCCATTTAAGTACTAGCTGGTTGTTGAAGTCAGCCCTGTGACATCCACTTTTTAATTTTTTAAATTAGGTCAGATCTGCTAAATCTCAGTGTTTTTTGTTTTTTTGTTTTTTGTTTTTTGTTTTTGGCCTAACTTCTCTTGGCCTGTGAGTGTTCCCAGTGTGATTCTCTTCTTGTAAATATAATCTATGTTCCTCCAACATACTTTTTCATTTTCTCTGAAGCAACATGCAGAAAAGGGTATGTCTTCATTAATAAGAACCAGAAATAATTGCGTGAAGCCTGTCAGCTATCCAGTGACAGAACTTCACTTTTTTTAAAGCTCATTTTATTTATTTTTTGAGAAAGAAGGAGTGTGCACATGTGTGAATGGGGGAGGGGCAGAGAGAGAGAGAGAGAGAGAGAGAGAAGAAGAGAGAGAATCCAAGCAGCTGTCAGTACAGAGGCTGACACGGGGCTCAAACTCTTTTTAAAAAAAAAAAAAAATTTAACATTTATTTATTTTTGAGACAGAGAGAGAGAGTATGAACAGGGGAGGGTCAGAAAAAGAGGGAGACACAGAATCCGAAACAGGCTCCAGGCTCTGAGCTGTCAGCACAGAGCCCGACGCGGGGCTCGAACCCACGGACCGAGAGATCATGACCTGAGCTGAAGTCGGACGCTTAACCGACTGAGCCACCCAGGCGCCCCTAGGGCTCAAACTCTTGAACAGTGAGATCATAACCTGAGTTGAAATCAAGAGTCAGATGCCCAACCAACTGAGCCACCCAGGTGCTCCAAAACTGCACTTATCGAAGCTTGTTCATTTAATAGTATTTAATGACAAAAAACAAAACAAAACAAAACAAAATAAAACAAAACCAAAAGAGACGATTGTAAGAAATGAGGAATATATAAAAGGCGAGTGGAGTTCTTCTCCCAACATCCCAAGGCCCAGCTTCTGAGGGTGTCATTGTTAACAGTTTTGTGTGTGACCTTCAAATCTTTTCTACGCACAGAGTCAGGGCTTATTTTCATCAAAATTAAATCAAGTTACCCATATTTTGCAACTATTTAACCCTTCAATGTAAATGGATGTACGATTTACATGATTTCATAGACATTTAGGCCATTCTGTATAACAGCTGCATAATATTCCACAATAAAGTTGGGTTGATGTTTATTTAACCCCATTCCTCTAGACTTTCTTTTCTTAAATTTTTTTATGTTTATTTATTTTTGAGAGAGAGAGAGCGTGAGTGGAGGAGGGTCTGAGAGAGAGAGGGACACAGAATTCAAAACAGGCTCCAGGCTCTGAGCTGTCAGCACAGAGCCGCACTCAGGGCTCTAACTCACAAATCATGAGATCATGACCTGAGCTTAAGTCAGACACTCAACTGACTGAACCACCTAGGCACCCCAAAACTTTCGATATTGGTCATGCTGTTAGTATACAACACACACACACACACACACGCACACAGTGCCAATAACTGAACACTTTTTCCTCCAGCATTTCCTATTCCTCCCATGCTTTTGAGAACTGCCTCATCTCACTATAGGAAGGTCCCTTGTGAAGCAAGAGAACATAACTGGAAATGGGTCAAGATCTGGGTCAGAGGGCCTGGGTGTGTATGGAAGGGCTGGTGGACCTGAGGCAGATCCTCAGCGTCTCTCACTCCCATGACTGCAGTGACAACTTGAGCTTCCACCGGAGACAGGCCTGCATGTGAACCCTGAGCCTGATGCAAATGTTAGCCCTTCCACAACCTCCCTATTTTCCAAAATCCATTTCAGTTGGGGGAATGGGGAAACTCCAGGAAGAAACATGAAGAAAAAATTCCCTATTCCTAAATTCAACATGTCAAGAGGGAGAAAAGAATAAAACAAACAGGGAAGAGGAGAGAAGGCTGCACTTTCCAATTTCTAGGGAACTGTGAGGCACAGAGGACTCCCACCAAGACCAGATGGTCCCCATCATTAGCATTTACTTAGCACTTGATTTTGAAGACTTAGAGGAATGAATTCACCAGGTTTCACTCTTAAAGGGAAGAGCTAACCTCTCAGGATTTTGAAAGCGATAGATCCATTTGTGTAGACTCCTTTGAAGAACAGTATGCTGCCCATATAATTCCTTTATGATATAAAACAATACATATTCCGGGCTTCAGGCTGACAGAGGAAAGCCCTGGGGTGGCCGAGCAGCTGGGCGCAAAGGAGACAGTTGCGAAGCCAGTGTGTATTTTATAACCGATTCCAGGCAGCTTCATACAATTCCCTCACCAGCCTCACTATCCGCAGCCCACACTGCTTTCAAATCAAACGTAGATTAAGTACTTGGTCTACAATTCTTATTGTGTTGACATTAATTCTCCATGTGCTTTTATAAATGCAAGAGGAATAAGAAGAATTGACCCACAGGAAAAAATATGGTCCCTCTCTTTGAGCAGTTCCTACCTGGGAGGATGGAGCCCTCTTCAGAATGAATGCCTTATTTAAATTCCCACAAGGGAAAGGTGGTCTAAGCGCCAATTAGGAGTGTATATTGCAAATAGAAGAAACATTAAAGAAACATCCTGAATTTTTAAATTCCTCTCACCTTTGAGACTCAGATTTTAATTCCTAAGTGTTTCCTATTATATACAAAAATACATGAGTGGCAAAGCCAGGGAAACCGTGTGTTTCTTAATGCTGCAGGAGGCAGGGAGAGGAGGAGGGGGACTCATCTTGGTGTTGTCTGTGGTTTCAGTTTTAATTACTCCTGGCCATTCTGTTTTTCTCCTGCGCTGGCAGGCAGCGTCAGTTCAGCATCAGGTCAAACTCTGTGGATGAAAATTCCCACTCTCAGTCACCAGGATGAAAGGCCTAGGTCTTTTCCAGGAGGAGGACCCTGTATCCAGAAGACCCTTCTGAACAGAGGAGGTGTAGGACCGGTGGAGGGAGCTAACAAGGGCCAGTGGTGGGGGTGGGGCTCATCCTAGAGCAGGGCTACCCAACTACTTCTGAATCCTGTGGGCAGGGAAGGTGAATCCAGTCTGCTGGGTGGGTCGGTGTGGCCACAGGCCAGCGAGGGGTGAACTAACAGAGGAGAAGATGGACTTAACACCAGTTCTTGTATGGAGTGACATCCCCCCATCCATCTCGAGACAGACTGCCTGCTGAGTGAGAATATAGGCCTCCAAAAGAGGGCTGGCCCATCTGTGGTCATCGGACCTGCAGCAGCTTCACCTGGAAGCTTGTTAGGTTGCAAACTCTGGACCTCTTCCCCAGACCTGCTCAACCAGAATCTGCATTTTAACAAGATCCCCAGGGGATTCGTATGCACATAAAAATTTGAGGGGTGGTCCCAGACCTGGTCAATTACCTCAGTCCCAGTGGGTCCCTGTTGCTGTTGTTGCTGTGTTACGCTACCCCTCCAAAATAAAGCTCTCATTTTTCAGAGAGCTCCACCATCCACTTTCCAGAATTACTTTTGGAAGTAAAACCTACATTGAATACAGATGCATATATCGCAAACACTTGAGGGCTGCGTACTCTCTGTGCCAACCCCTGTCCTCACACTCCCAGGACAAAGTTCTCAAGCCAGGACTCACCCCCAGCAGGAGCATTTCCCTGGCACCGGCTCCTTCTTTCCAAAGCCAGAACCCCCTAGTATGCCATACTCTAGGGAGATTGCAAATGGTGAATTTGTAACAGGTAATTTGGACAGCACATTGCTCTTGTCCAGCTGCACTCAGGTGAGAACCATTCTGCTGGCACCTTGTGAGAGACACACAGTGAAGGAAACAATCAATAAAATGAAAAGGCAATCTACAGAAAAGGAGACAATATTTGCAAATGACCTATCCAATAAAGGGTTAGTATCCTAAATAGAAAAAGAACTTATACAACTCAACACCCAAAAAACAAAGAATCCAATTAAAAATGGGCAGAAGATATGAACAGACATTTCTCCAAATAAGACATCCAAATGGCCAACAGACCTATGAAAAGATGCTCAACATCACTCATTATCAGGGAAGTGCAAATCAAAACTACAATGAGATATCACCTCTGATGTCACCTGTCGGAATGGCTAACATAAAAAATACCAGAAACAAAAGGTATTGGCCAGGTTGTGGAGAAAAAGGAACCCTCATGCACTATTGGTGGGTATGCAAACTGGTGCAGCCACTTTGGAAGACAGTATGAGGTTCCTCAAAAAGTTAAAAATAGAACTACCCTAGATTACAGTAATGAGTATTTACTCCAAGAATACAAGAACACTAATTCAAAGGGATACATGCACCCTATGTTTACAGCAGCATTATTTACAAAATTCCAAATTATGGGGGGGGGTGTGGGTAGCTCAGTCAGTTGAGCATCTGACTTTTGATTTCAGCTTGGATCTCATGGTCTGTGAGTTCAAGCCCTGAAACAGCTTCTGCGCTGACAGTGCACAGCCCTCTTGGGATCCTTTCTCTCTCTCTCTCTCTCTCTCTCTCTCTCTCTCTCTCAGTGCACAGCCCTCTTGGGATCCTCTCTCTTTCTCTCTCTCTCTCTGTCCCTACCCTGCTCACACATGTACATGTTCACTCTCTCTCTCTCTCAAAATAAATAAATAAACTAAAAAAAAAAAAAAACAGCCAAATTATGGAGGTAGCCCAAATGTTCATCAATTGGTGAATGGATAAAGATGATGTGGTGTATATATACAATGGAATATTATTCAGCCATAAAAAAGAATGGAATCTTGCCATTTGCAGTGACATGGATAGAACTAGAGAGTACAATACTAGGTGAAATAAGTCAGTCAGAGAAAGACAAATACTATATGACTTCACTCATATGTGGAATTTAAGAAATAAATGAGCAAAGGGAAAAAAGAGAGAAAGACAAATCAAGAAATACAGAACAAACTGATGGCTACCAGACTAGAGGGTGTAGGGGGGATGGGTGAAATATGTGATGAGGATTAAGAAATGCACTTGTGATGAGTGCAGGGTGATGTATGCAACTGTTGAATCACTATATTGTACACCTGAAACTAATACAACACTGTATGTTAACTAACTAGAATTAAAAACTTAAAAGAAAAAAAAATTATCTGCCTGTGTAGCAATGGATTCCTAAGAAGAAATGCCCAGGGTCTGATTCTTCCGGTCTGTGACTGAATCTTCATGACTCCTGTCCCTAACAACATTTACTCCTTGAGGTTTTGGCAGGAATAACTGAGATTTCCTCCAAGAATAACATTCAAATATATGAAATAGCTCCCAGGGCTACAAATGCAGATGCATCTAATTTAGGCATCCCTCAAAGAGGAGTTTATTCTCACTCACGTTGACATGTTATTATTGCTACTAAAAGTTGTCATTTCTTTATTTTTATCTCTTCCAATTATGTTAATTACCTGCTATAATAGTCTCACATACCAGAACTGTGCTTAAAAACTCAAGAATGGTGGACAGGATGCTAAGTATATACTAGAAATATTTGTCGAACCCTGGACCCAAAAGGCAAAGCACTGGCCTTCTCCTCAGACCCACACAGATGCAAGTGAAGTTGACAAGCACACAAGCCAATCACTGAGAAAGACCATAAAAGATGAACAATCCATAACTACACCAACCTCCCAAACAGCAAATTCTATGTGCACAGAAAGAGAGCTGAGTGCCAAATTCATTCTAATAGTACCCCAAGGACTGTCTCCTTCTCCTGTTCCATGCTAGGAAGCCACCATCTGTGGCTGACATGAATATTATTTCTCTCCCTTCCTCAATACAGGGAAGAGCACAGCTCATTTTCTGACACAGGTGAGAAAAAATAATGTTAGTTTGCTTTTTGGAACTCAAACCCTTGGTCCATTTTAATGATGGCTTCACCCATCTCCTTTCAAGTGTGAGAACTGAATAAATATGTGTAAGTTAGTTTGCTAAAGCTTCCATGATATCAGATCTAATATTCTTATTACATATTTCACCATAAAATAATAAAAAGTAATTTAATAATAATATAATAATGATATAAAATGGCACAACTGTAGTGCTGAAAAGATGTAGATTGAAGGTAAGATTCTACCACTCAGAGACATCATATTCACATCATATTTATCTCATTTTATTTTGTCATCATTTATTATTACTTATTTCCCATATTTTCCTGTAAATCTTGCCAAGGAGAGCAAGATTACATTGTATCCAGGTGCCTTGTGTGTTAAACTTATGTTATATAATGCTTTCTTTCCACTTTTATTAGCACGTTCCTGCGTTTTTTCCGAAGACTGGGACATGCTTAATCTTTTCTTCAATCTTTCACATAAATCTCCCTAGATAACTTATTCTGAGCTAATTATCTTTCCAATTGACCTCTCTCGTAAACAACTAGTGTTTGGGCCATCAAAGAACTATGAAAAACAGCAAGAGTATCTGAGGGTGTATTCAGTACCAAATAGACTAATTTTGATGGTCAGGCTTTTTTTTTTTTTAATAAAATTTCAGAAACAACCCACCTGCAGAAAGTGAAATGATGATTATAACCTTTGGCACAACTATATGCCTTTTCTTTTTGAAGACCTGAAACCGACCCTGAAAGTTCCACTCTGTGAATATTATTCAGAGAGGTGTGGGCACCTGATTTCTGCCAACCCAAAAGTTTACTTTTAAAACGTGTATTTTCACAAGACTTCCCTAAGTCACCTTTCCATCTTCTCTGTCTTAATCTCACCTGCAGATCTGCCTGATAATGCCCTAAAGCAAGGCCTGCCCTGGACATTTATTCTGTGCAGGACTTCAGGAATTGGAGTATGGATGAGCTGAATGCCACCCTTCACCACCACCACCACCACCACCCCGCCCCTGTTATTTTACAGGTTATTTCTTAGGGAAGTTGAACTCTGTTTATTGATATCCCCTTCCCCCAAGGGCTAGTTTCATATCCCAGAGAGAGCTCCCTGGTGAAAGGGGTTTTGCTAGAGGAATGTAGGAGCAGCGGAGGCCCAGATTTGAGCCCAAGTCAAATCCGCTGGGGCAGCATCCAGAATAAAAACAGCATGCTAACCCCAAGCACAGTCGTCTGTTATCAGGCGGCTTTATACGGAAACCGGGCAGCACCGAACGAAAAGAATGGGAAACGGGGAGGACACGGGCAATGGAAAAAATTTGCCCATCTCAGTCCTAGGGGTTTAAACTAAGGGGGTATCAGGGAAAACATCTGTTTTCAACCCGAGTTACCCGCGAACTTTTTCCTGGAGAGAAGCTCCTGGAGCAATTTACAGCATTCCAGCCTGAGGCTTTCGTGCCAGACGCTCTGAATAAACCTTTAGAAACCGAAGCTGCCGGGGAGGAGCATGAGTGTGCAGGGGAAGTAGCGCCTCCAAAGAGCTCCGCGCCGGAGACGCAAAGCGAACCCCAAGCTTTGTGAACGTTCCTGCTTCCTCGCAGCCGCCTGTGCCCGGCTCCAAGCTGCCTAAGGGCACTGCAGCCCGCCTTCGCCTTCCTCGGAACGGCGGTGCGCTCAGGGAGGGTGCCAGACCCGCAGGTCCGACCCGACCGGCAGGAGGCGGTCTGGGTTTGCGCAGAACCTCGGGAACTCCAAAGAAATGCCATCCCCGTGTCGGAGAGGCCGGGAAAGATGCCGGGTTTCGGGGTTAGGACTCTGGGGGTAAAGAGGGTTCGGGTCGGGCCCGAGGACCGCGCGGCGGATAGGGGGCGCCCTGTCACTGCGGAAGCCAGTGCCGTGTGCTCCTGGGTAAGCCGGGATCCCGCCCACCAACTGTGGCAAGAACTTGCAAGGTTCGCTCTTTAGGAAGGTAGTTCCCTTTCCTCCAGAGGACCTTCTCTCTCCGTGCCACTCGCTCCTTTTGCCGTGGAATAATTTCTAGAACCATATTTTCGATCAGTAGTAAAAAGAGAAAGGGAAGTGGAACACATACACGCACAGATTAGGTTAACTAGAATGTTCATTTCCATACACACCAGAAAGCCGTTTGTCATCGTTTAGCAGGTTTGTCTGGGCGTCACTTTTCTATTGGACATGAGAAGCGCCCCGTGGGGAGTGGGGTTGACTGTGTTTTGGGATGTGCGTGTGTGTGCGCCTGCATTTCTGCCCTGAGCCTATGCAGAAAGCTTTGAAAAAACAAATAACTTATCTTTTGAGTGCCAGTGTGCACCCCTCTTTCCCAAGCTTTGGGCAGAACGGTCACATTGCTCCCTCATGCTCTGAGACCCGGTGAGAAATGCTGGGGATCTGGTCCCTGTGGCTCCCCACCGCACACCTACACTAATTGTGCATACACCCCATGACACACTTCCCTGGTGCACTGGGCCAGCCTGCCCCTCCCGGTATCCCTTAGCGCTGCTCAGGGCTTTCAAAGCAATGCAGACTTTGGCTTTGGGGTATCCTGCCCATCCCCCACCCCCTACAGTCGCTCAGTGGGTTCATTAACCCTCTCACTATAAATTGGTAAAACCATTTGCATGGTTCAGCACAAAAGGTGCTGCCCTCAGTTGTATCTGGTTCAAAGCTATGCAGGCCTAAATTACCTGGGTAGAGGGAAGGAATGGCTTCCCTACACAGACTGTCCTTCCTTGCTGGCCTTCTAGCCTGACACTCACCCAGCCCTTCCATTTTGAGTGCTCAGCTCTGTGCCTGCCACCTTGCCCCTGTCTTCTGACACTATTACCCATCACTCTGGACAGGTAGGCCAGATAACCACTATTTCCTATTTGTTCTTGACCTTTAATGTGGGGGGCACAGGATTGGATCCTCATGGCCCAGCCTGTTTTCAGAACCAAGAAAAGAAGTCCACATCAAACACCTGTAATACACAACCCCTGCAACCTGGGCTCACTGGGGTGTTGGTGGCTGGCCCTGGACAGATGATAATCTGAACCCAGAAGCTGGAGGAAAAATAAAAAGCAAGTATATGGTTTTGAGGCGTCTAATTCTTATAAAACAGCCCTTCGAGAAAACAGAGACCCTCCCTGAAGTAAATTCCATGTGTCCCATTATTGATTCCTTTATTCCCCTCTCTCCTCCCGCCTCAACCTCAACCTCCTGCCCTGTTTGTTTTAGTTACGAAATGCTGTGGGCACCTCGGTTGCGACTGCAAAGTAACCTTGAAACACGGCGTCCTGAATGTCAGAGACAAATAGCAGTCACCCAACCGTCGACTGAAGTTGGCGGGGCCGCGTGCGCCCTGGGCTCGGCGATCCGACAGTGCTCTTGCCCGCCAGCCACCCCTCTATCTGTCGCCGGAGGCTGGGCTCCGAAGAGGCAAAAGCCGAGGCGGCCGGACCAGGCGCACCCCGCGCGCCTTCCGGAGCCGCTCCAAGTCTTAACTGTAACAGGGAGGGGCCTCCCAGGAGCAGCGGCAGGCGAGTTCAAGGTGTGTACACAGTTTTTCTAAATACGACAGCGCTTTGCAAATTGGCTCTGTCACCGTCTTGTCGTTTTGACAGGGAATGGAACACTGAGAGCGAAGAAACCCGAGATGAGTAAATGCGGCATTTCTAAGGCTCTGCAGAGGGGCAATGGGGCGCTGAGCCCCGGCGCGCCCTTCGACAGGCGCAACAGGAGCCTGGCTCTAGGGGACCCGGCGGGGGTCAGAGCGCTGGGCCGCTCCGGGGTGGCTTCCTCCCAGGTCCCTCCTCCCACGGGCACTCCCCGAGGGCTCGGGGGGAAAAGGGGGCTGGAGTAGAGAGTCTGTGCGCCCACTCGCCCGCTCGCCTAGCCCTGTACCGGTGCGGGGCGCGGCTGCAGTGGGGCGGGCGCCGGGCGCCGAGGGGCAGGTGCCGGCGCCGGCGGAGTCTCCCTCTCACCTAGGTGTGAGCTGATTATTCAAATGGGCTGCCCCGGGTCTGGGGATTGGAGGCCCGCGCCGGCGCGCCGCGCTATATCACCAGCCGCCCACGTCACTGCGGCACTTGTCCGCTCCGCGGTCCACACCTCCTCCTCCTCCTCCTCCTCCTCCTCCTCCTCCTCCTCCTCCTCCTCCTCCTCCTCTCTTCCTCCTCCTCCCTCTCTCCACCCCCCCCCCCCACTCGCCCCCGCGCCTCGCGCTTCCCGCCGCCTCTGGGCAGCTCGGCACTGCCAACCTCGGCCTCCGCCCGGCAGCCCGCGAGCGCGGCGGCGGCGGGCGGCAGGCGCTCCCTGCAGCGGGGCTCCGATCCGGGCCTCCTCCCATCCTCGGCCCCCTCCTCCTGAGGCTTACCCCTCCCGCCCATTCCAACTACCGCCTCCGGCCGGCCAAGGAAAAGAGAGGGAGTGGAGCCGGAGAGAGGGAGCGCGAGAGAGGGAGGGAGGGGACGGTGCCTTGGCTTTTTTTTTTTTTTTTAAGAGGGTGGGGGTGGGGGGTGATTGCTGATCGTTTGTTGTGGCTGTTAAATTTTAAACTGCCATGCACTCGGCTTCCAGTATGCTGGGAGCGGTGAAGATGGAAGGGCACGAGCCGTCTGACTGGAGCAGCTACTATGCCGAACCCGAGGTAAGCACTCGCCTTTTCCAGGGGGAAGTGGGGTGGCGGAGTTCGCTCAGTTCACCAACCTCAGGACAGCCTCCTTTGCCGGCACCCGCCCCCCACCCCCAGCCGCTCTGGGCAGCCGCCTTTTCCACCCTCCTTCGACTCAAATGGGTCTCTTTTTTATACGACACACTGTTAGCCTTGAGATAATATTAACTTTGTGATCAAATATTGACTTGCGGCGCCTCCAAATCCTCTTCGTGGCCGAGCCACGCACTATCCTAACAGAGTTATGTTTGGCAGCGCGCGGCTGGGGAGGGGTGGGAGGTCGGCCGGCGAGGGGGTGGGGAGCTGAAGAGGAGAAGGTTGGTAGGAATTGGGGGTTGAGGTAGAGGCAGATTCAAAGACTAGGGACAAAGAGAACGAAAGTTTGTGGCTGCAAAGCTTAGCCGCGTGTACTTCAGTTCTCGGTCTCCTCCCTGTCCCTCCACTCAGTGCCTCCAGCTGGCCCCAAACTCTGCGCAGGCACTGGGTTTCGGTTCCCCTGAGGCCAAGGATGGGATCCCGGGAGGAAGGATGAACCCTCGGACAAACTCCGCTTGAGGCCGCTGGGGCGTTCTGGGCTGTGACCCACAGGTTGTTCGCTAGGGTCGGAGGTGGCGTCCGAGACCGCGGCGCCGGTTCGGTATGCTGGCTGGAGAGTTGGGGAGAGGAGATGCATTTGGGGAGCCTGGGCTAGGGGTGCTCCAGGGGACCCTTGTTTTAGAATCTGAGCGAGGCGTGGAAGGGCTAGGATCCCGCCACACGCAAACAGCAGCAGCCTGCCCTCCACCTTCTCGAGGGCGATCCCGGCGCTCTCCGAGTGAAACGCACTGGGTGTTTGGGGCCGGGACCGGGCAAGGGAAGGACTCCCCAGAGGCCTCCCCGGAGGCGGGGGCCTGGGCTGGCCCGGTGGGTGGGAGGTCAGGGCACGCTCAAGCCGCGGTGCTAACGCTGTGCGCCTCCCTCCTCGGGCTGTGTCCGCAGGGCTACTCCTCGGTGAGCAACATGAACGCCGGCCTGGGGATGAACGGCATGAACACGTACATGAGCATGTCCGCGGCCGCCATGGGCAGCGGCTCGGGCAACATGAGTGCCGGCTCCATGAACATGTCGTCGTACGTGGGCGCGGGCATGAGCCCGTCCCTGGCCGGTATGTCCCCCGGGGCGGGCGCCATGGCTAGCATGGGCGGCTCGGCCGGGGCGGCCGGCGTGGCGGGCATGGGGCCGCACCTGAGTCCCAGTCTGAGCCCGCTCGGGGGGCAGGCGGCCGGAGCCATGGGCGGCCTGACCCCTTACGCCAACATGAACTCCATGAGCCCCATGTACGGGCAGGCGGGCCTGAGCCGCGCGCGCGACCCCAAGACGTACCGGCGCAGCTACACGCACGCCAAGCCGCCCTACTCCTACATCTCGCTCATCACCATGGCCATCCAGCAGAGCCCCAACAAGATGCTGACGCTGAGCGAGATCTACCAGTGGATCATGGACCTTTTCCCCTTCTACCGGCAGAACCAGCAGCGCTGGCAGAACTCTATCCGCCACTCGCTGTCCTTCAACGACTGCTTCCTCAAGGTGCCCCGCTCGCCCGACAAGCCCGGCAAGGGCTCCTTCTGGACCCTCCACCCCGACTCGGGCAACATGTTCGAAAACGGCTGCTACCTGCGCCGCCAGAAGCGCTTCAAGTGCGAGAAGCAGCTGGCCCTGAAGGAAGCCGCAGGCGCCACAGGAGGCGGCAAGAAGGCGGCCTCCGGGGCCCAGACCTCGCAGGGTCAGCTCGGGGAGGCCGCCGGGCCGGCCTCCGAGACTCCGGCGGGCACCGAGTCGCCCCACTCGAGCGCCTCCCCGTGCCAGGAGCACAAGCGAGGGGCCTTGGGGGAGCTGAAGGGGACGCCGGCTGCGGCCCTGAGCCCCCCGGAACCGGCGCCCTCGCCCGGGCAGCAGCAGCAGGCGGCGGCCCACCTGCTGGGCCCTCCCCATCACCCAGGCCTGCCGCCCGAAGCCCATCTAAAGCCGGAGCACCACTACGCCTTCAACCACCCCTTCTCCATCAACAACCTCATGTCCTCGGAGCAGCAGCACCACCACAGCCACCATCACCACCAGCCCCACAAAATGGACCTCAAAGCCTACGAACAGGTGATGCACTACCCTGGCTACGGTTCCCCTATGCCGGGTAGCCTGGCCATGGGTCCGGTCACGAACAAAGCGGGCCTGGATGCCTCGCCCCTGGCCGCAGACACCTCCTACTACCAGGGGGTGTACTCCAGGCCCATAATGAACTCTTCTTAAGAAGAAGGCTGCAGCCGGCTAGCCGGGGACAAGGACAAGAGAGAGAGAAAGTGGGGAGAATTTGAGGAAGCGGTGTTGGAGAGAGCCAAGGGAGAAGAAATCCATTACTCCCCATCCCAAGGACAGCAGTCTCCCCTCACCTTCCCTCCCAAACAGCTCTTCCCTCCCAAACAGATGGGCCACACTGATACCTATTATTCTATATAAGGAGGGAAGGCAAAACGATAAAGAGTCAAAAAAGAGGGGGAAAAAAGAGAAAGAAAAGTGAAAAGAGCCTCCGGTTTCCACTACTGTGTAGACACCTGCTTCTTTAAGCATTTGCAAGTTCTGATTTTTTGTTGTTGTTGTTGTCTTTATTCCTCCATTGCTGCTGTTGCAGGGAAGTCTTACTTGATTAAAAAACAAACAAAAAAAAAAAACAAAAACAAAAACAAAAAAAATCCCACAAACTTTTGTGAGTGACTCAGTGTAAAACCATGTAGTTTTAACAGAGAAGCAAAGTTGTATTATTGTTCAAAAAGGAAAAAAAAATGATGTAAGGGTCTGTTGTAAATGACCAAGAAAAAAAATGCATTCCCATTCTTGACACGGTGAAATCCAGGTCTCGGGTCTGATTAATTTATGGTTTCTGCGTGTTTTATTTATGGCTTATAAATGTGTGTTCTGGCTGGAAGGGCCAGAGTTCCACAAATCTATATTAAAGTGTTATTGCCAGTTTTACCCTTTGAATCTTCAAAATATTTTTTTCCCTTTGCCTGACTTAAAAACTAAACAGGTCCAGAAATTATTTAAAAATAGGGGGAAAGAGATCCTGACTGGTTGTAGGTTTTATTTTATTTTGGTGAAGGGAGGGGCCATGGTGGTTGCTGTTTTAACAACATTTTATTATTAAAACTTTCAGACATGCTGAAGTTGGACAGACAGAAAACACACACATACCCATGGCCCAGATCCTATTGTCTCGCTGTACTTGTTTTATCACATATCTGTTCAGCTATCTACACCTCGATTGGTCCATTCAGATTATTTTTTCTAAATGCATTTCAGAGGAGATCAGGCACCGTTCAGGGTGTTATGGCCATAGATCTAGACGCATTTCAAAGTAAATTTCAGACATCAGTGCACTTACCCCTAAACACTTCAGCAAGCACATCAGGAAATAGAACTCGATATTGTTTATGATTAGTTTTGGAATTTTGAGTTTATCTTTACACACAATGAAACACAAAGATCTCAGGTGGACCATTCCCTGTGTTTGATGCAGCTGTATCTTTAAACTCAGGACAAAACTACATATCTTAATTTCCCATCAAGGCCACGTGAAGATGCAATGCTGATGTCTGTTCGGCCCCAGCGAGCTGACTTCTCTGGGGAGAGGCTGAGATTTTACATGTTTTTACTGTATTTCCAATCTTAGGCCTCCCTTCAAGTCAGTGAACCCAGATTGGATTTGCAAATTCCTGGCTCAGCTCTTTCATCTCTGTGTCTCTAGCACCCCTTTTACCCTCCTATGGAATTGGAACTGCCTGGATCCTATGGCCTCAAGCTTCTGTCTACACACCAGGACCCTATCCCACCCTTCTTCTTCACTCAGGTGTTCTGCATGGCCTTGGTAGACTTAGCTGTAGCATGAGAGCAGTGAGGCCTCTGGGACCACCCCTTCTGGCACCTCATCTGGAGAAACAGACTTTCTCCTGATATTGGTGTTTACAGGAATCTCTCCGGATAATGGTCCAAATCTCCCTTTTAAAATAAGGTATTTTGGGGGATGACCCTCAGGTAAGGGGGGGGGGGATATCTTGTGCCGCTTGTCAAATGATCCTGGCCAGTGGTGAGATCCCAGGGTTTGCAAATGTGCTTACCCCTCCTTCCTTCCCAAAAAACCCACGCCTTTGGACAGCATCCAGTTAGCCCAACATGGCAAGCCAGGATTACAGAGCCAAGGGGATGAAGAGGTGTTTTGTGAGCCTTAAAAGAAAATCCAAAAGTATAAAGAAAGGCCCAGAATAAATTCCTACAAATCTTGCTGTATCTCCCCACAGATGGCCCTAAATAGGCAGCCGACCCAAGTGGAAACCCCACAGGCGAAACGCGGCCTGGGGGGCTCAAAGGGGACCCGGCTTTGGCTTTGCCTGGGGCATGCGCCCGCCTACAAGCTGGCCAAGAGAAGGCAGGATCCAGTGTCCCCTGCAGACTTAGGGACATACCAGGCACAGCTAGCTTACAGTGGGTAGGTGATTACTCTCCGCTGGCTTCTGAAGTAGGGACTTTTTGTCTCAAAGTTTTACAGCCCAGGGCCCTGTTTTCGGGGACCAATTTTTTGGTCTTGTTGACCATCCAAACGTGGAACGTCCCAGGTTCTCCCCAACCCTGAGGTCCCCCCCCCCACCACCTCCCTTCGCCCTCTGCCACCTTGCAGGGTCTCTGTTCCCTCAAACTCTGGCCTTCCCACGCGCTTGAGGTGGGTTTGCCCTCCCCTTGCACCCCCCCCCCCGTCTCCAAATCCCTTTTTAACATGCCACATTGTCCCGAGGAACACAAGGAAGAGAAATTGGGGCGGGGTGGGGGGGATCCGGAGGCCGCAGCCAGCAATCAGGCCCGTCTCTCCCCCTGGCAAGGACACACACGTCGTGAGCTCTGCCTGAAATGTGTTTCATTATCACATAAAAGGCTCCCGTGGCGAAGGAGCCCAGAGGCAGGGCCGGGGGCCGAGTGGGGGACAATGGAGGCTGAAAGCGCTGCCCTAACCTGCTATGTTTCGTATCGCACGCCCATTGTGCGAGGGTCGTTTTAAACTACTTAGCGCTCCCCCCTCCACTGATCCCGGCCGATAAGATATAGTTCTGTCCGAATACATAAAAAGGATGTCGGGGAGCGGGCGCTTTCGGAGGCTTTTCTGCGCTACTTGGGTCTTTCACACACACCCCCACCCCGCTTCAGACCCCTCCCCCAGCCGGGCTCCAGGCTCGCTAGCTCACACAGTGTCCTCCGCTCGCTTTCCCCAACTCTAAGTATAGTAGGGTGCGGCGTTTCTTTTTGCCTCCCTCTCTTTTTCTTCCTTTTCCCTACGCCATCCGCGCGCCGGTTTAAGCAACCGTGATCTGTGAATAAACAAAGTCAGTAAACAACCGAAAAAAACATTCTAGATCCGAATTCCAGGAGGGTAAACTTTCCATGCCACGTCACACTTCAGCAAATTTGCACAGATATTATATTGCCTCCCCCTCCTTTATTATTCTTTTTTTTTTTTTTTTGCTAGGATCCCATTGTACTTAACTGAATTTTATAACGCTGATCGATATCTTGGTAAAATATTCATTTTTAAACTAGCGGGCAGTGAAATCTTTGCTTTGTGTGCTAAAGTCAACAGTCGCTCGGTTTGAGCTCAAATAAATGCGGAGATGCCTCGGCTCAGAGCAGTCGGCCACCTCCCTTCGAGCGCTGGACGCTCCGCCGCCCGCCAGCCCGCCGCACCACAGGTAGGGAGCGCGCCCACTCGGGGGCCGCGCCCGGGTCCCCTGGGCAGCGTCCGCCCCCCATTCCCCTCCGCGCGCCTCCCCTCCCCCAGCCAGCCCCTTTCCTTTCCAAGGGCCCCGACGCTAGGGGTTGGGGGTGGGGAGGTAGAGAATGAGAAGCTAAGTCCGTGAAGACCCTGGAGTTTGGAAGGTGGCCTATTTGTGCGGGGATTTCTGAGAATAGACGGTGTGGGTGGACGACGGGGTGAAGAGCTACAAACAGACTCAATCTGGGCTCTGAGCACATAGAGTTGGGTTGGGGCCCCGAAGCTACGGGAAGCCGCTACAGGCTCCTGCAGCCCATCCGGGGTGAGGATTCGATCCGACGGACGCGCGTTTCCCAAGGACAGTGAGGGGGTAGGGGATGGGGGAACGCCCTTGGCCCCAGAGTCAGGGGTGGAGGCAGCGGAAAACGGCATGCTGGTATCCCGTGGCTGCATCGGCAGAGGCCCGAGAGTGGCGAAGCCCTCCTGCCTTCCCCGGCGCGCAGGGGTTCTAGTCTGGTCTAGGCGTTTCCCTAGAAGCCCACAGACCGGGCAGCATTGGGGTCAACGCCTCGAGGCAGCAGGATTGGGACAGGGCCTTCCCCGAGAAAGGAGTATATTTTCGTTCTCGCTGCAAGAAGCGGCCCGTGCCCTTTACGCACAGAAGCGCACGGCTGCAGACAGTTTCGGGAGCCTCGGGGGTTACAAGCGGGGCCCAGCGGGGGAAGGGTGGAGAGAGAAACGCGCCACCGGGCAATTAATCCTCATTCTCCCAGAGGCTGGCCCCGGGTAGGGGCGCGCTGCGGTGCGGGAGGAGAGGAGTTTGGAGGACCACACAGAACCAATTGCATCTTTCTCCCGCCTGTGGGAAGGCACCAGCTTGGAAAACTAGAAGTTCCAAAGCTGCCAGTTGTAACTGCAGGATCGTCGGGTGTCGAGGCCAGGGTATGGGGTACTGAGAAGGCATGCTTCTTCTGGGATCTTCCAGGTGTCCCCTGAAATTAGCATTCCCCTGGAGGTGTTTACTTTAAAGGGCTAGACATCCCGCCTTGTCTGAAGCCCGAGCAGACTTCTAGGTATTTCACCAGGCGGGGAGACAAGCGCTCTTTCCGTCCTCCCCGCGGTCACCAGATCCCGGGACCCAAGGGGCAGAAATCGGAATCGATCCCTGTAACTGGCAGGGTCAGTTATGTGGGCACCACTGTGTGGGGACCCCTCCCCGCCTTCCCTGGCGTCCGGGACCGCGCACCTTTGTCCGCGCACGGGAGGCCGCTTGGGGAGCGCACCCGCCGCCCTCCAAGCCGCGGTTCCGGCTGCCGGCTAGTTATCTTCCCTAAACAAGATGGAACGCCTGCAGGACACACGGCTAGGCTAATCGTTTTTAAATAATTAATGCCTCCCCGTTCCGCTGGTAATGCGCGGCCTCGAATCCGTCAATTACTTGTCATTAGACGAGTGTCGCCCCACGGCCTTCCCTCGGGCCTTTGATGGCGCCCGGTCACCCAGCCCAGCCCACTCACGGCCGAATGAAAAAGTACCCGGCCTTGAAGAGCCGGGTGCGGAGTAGCCACGGCCCTCGATTCAGTGCGAGTTTTGAAAGAAAGACCTTAGTTGAAGAGATGTAATCTTCCAAATGGCCAATTTAAACGCCTGATCTTTATCGCCCGCCTTCTCCCGGCTTTATAAAGAAAAGCCGGTCCTCAGTGTTTTGGGGGCCTTTTAATGTGGGGGTGGGGCGAGGAGAAGCGAAAGATGAGGCTTAATAGGGCACGGGGCAGGTGTTTGCTCAAGAAGGTTCCTGGAGGCACCTCGGGGTAACTAGTTTTCTAGCGCATCCTTCTAAGCATCAGGGGCCTGGACCAAGTACTGGCTGCCGGCTTTGAAGGCCGGTGCGCCGGGACAAGTCTTCTGGAATGTATAAACCAGAACCGTCCGGAGAAAGCGTCAGGACCTTTTCAGGCAGTGCGTCTTCACCCTGCAAGAGGTAATAGGACCCCCCACCCACCATGGGCCTGACATCACAGAACAGTGGGTGCCGGTTGGTGCCCACGGACTTGTAGGTACCAAGTCCTGCCACCCAGAAGAGGCGCCCAACACACACGCCTTAGAGGCACCATCCCAAATTTGCTGTCCCTGTCGTAGCACAAGAGCTTGATTTCAGACCCCAAATGCCTTTGCTGGGTCAGGGACATTGTGGAGACCGGCCTTGGCCACAGCACCATGGCCAGCCAAGGGGTGGTGGAGTGAAATTAAAACGAAAACGAAAACAGAAGAGAAAATTTCCCCAAAGTTTGCTACTGATTTCATTACGTTTCTGCTGCTCCCTATCCCCCCATCAAAGGTGTTTTTTGTTTGTTTGTTTTTGTTTTACAGTAAATAAATTGTCAAGGTTTCAGAACCTTACATGCCTCCTTGGAGCAAAAACCATGTGCTGTATCTGCACCACTCTCAGCTTTACAGATCACAAGTTTCTCATAACCTCAACTCCCAGGAATGGTTTGCCTCTAAGAAGAGAATAGAAGACATGAGGGGTGGAGGGGGAAGAAATCATGAGGAGAGTGGCAGAAACTTTTTAAACATATAGAGAGATGGAGAAAGGGTGATTGGAATGTGCCTGTGTGCCTGGTTGCCCCCAGAGGACCCTGGGCTGTGTTTTAGGCCTTTGACTTCAGATCTACAGCCTTTCTAGGGCATTCCACAAAGATTGGAATTTTTTGAAAAATTCCTTTTTGATGAGATTCACCGGATATGGGCAGGAAGTTGCAGGCACCTCCAGAGACAAGCAAACACAAATTACACGGAATAGATATATGTCCCCACTGGAGCTCAGCGGGGTCCCCACCTCCAGGCAAGCTTGGTTTCTTCTCCCTTTGACAAAACTCCCAGGGAGCGCCCTACCCCGGAGCTCTCCAGGGGTTGCCTCGGAAGCCTAAATCCTGGGGCATCTTCCCCATTCTGTTCACAGCCTTCCTGCCCACTCTCTTATCCTTTTTCTCCTTTCTTCTTTAAAACAATCATGTGTGTCCCCCCTTGCCCCCTCCCGCCATTGTATTTGTTGATGACCTAACACGCTCACACCAAAAGCCACACACAGAAAACCAACAACGTGGGATGGGAGGAGAGACCAATTATGATTGAGGCTAACAAGCGGGGAACACCCAAGTTGAGGCCGGCTGTCTCCTGGGAGACTGATGGAGGCTTATTTTACAAGCTGTCATTCCGTCCTGGTCCCTGTTGCCAGATTGGAGGTGATTCCTATTCTCCCCTCCCCCCCCAGCCCCTGTACCCTTGGGGCTTATTCCAGATTCTTTGTATATCCTCTGCAGAAGCGGCCCCCCAAGTCCCTCTCCTGCACAGGTGGAAAGAGCAGCACATCCTCACAACAGCATGCCTATTTTTCACATCAGTGATTGTTCCTGAGATTTCTGAGCTCATTGCCAGCAAGATGTGGACTGGTCAGATGTCACTGTCACACATGCCCCGTCCTCCTCACCAGGTTCCCATTAAAAGGCATTGACTACTTACCCTTTACACTCTTCCCCTCCTCCTGCCTCTTCCTCTTTTGCCCCTCCTACTCCTTCTTTTTCTATCCCCCCTCCCACCACCACCAAAGAAGGAGGGATATTTTACTGTCAGATAACACAACTGATAGCTGGGAATGCTAAAAGAAGCAATACAAATTAAGTTGCTTTCATTCATCCAAAACTAGAGGTCTCACATTCTCATTAGAGTAACTGCCTGGGGTTTACTCCTCTCTTGAAGCTAATTAGAGGCAGTAATATTCCCTCTGATGTCAGGACATCATTCGAGCAACATCATATTTATTTAACTTTAACATATCAAATTAACTGAGAGGGGAAATTTCAGCATCACCGACATGGGTGAAGAAGAAATGCTCGAGTACAATGCTGTTAGAACCTCGGAATGAGAGATCCTTTGCTGTGGTTTAGTTCCCCTTGCAGAATGGGTTCTGCTTCTGCTTGCTTAAGTGGTTGAGGACCAGACTTCCTTCACAGGTAAATCAGCTCTTCCATTGTTTCATTTATCTGAAAAGAGTAAAACCACAAAGTTCAAGAGTAAGCAGGAAGGTTTTTGGACCAGGGTTGGTAATGACCCCAGCAAATCAAAATAAGATTGTGTGTGTGTTTTGACTTGTTATTTCATTAGAAAGACGATCTCAGTTCATTAGCTGTTCTTTTTTTCACAAAGCACAATTATACAGTGGATTTTGTTGGGAAAATTTTGCTCATGTGAAAAAGGACACACATTCCTAATTTGAAGACATGGATGTTAAGAGCATATTATTGGAAGAGGAAACATAATACTGAGAAGTGTCTGGAGAAGGCTTGAGAAGAGTTAAGGCATGAAGTGGGTGGCTGGAGTACTGGGAAGGGCAGAGGATGATTATTGTGTCATTTTCCATGAAGGAACAGGGTGACATGTCAGCTAGGGCAGGACATGGATCATAAGAACTTCTATATGGAGACAAATCAGGATGTAATATGTGGACCCCCCTGGTACAAAAATATGCAACCATCTGCTCAAACTTTCTGCTTGCTTTGTCTTCTAAAGCGTAAGCTAAGGAATTTAAAACAAAAAAAGACCAATCCATTATATATTTTTAATTTAGTCTGCAATTCTCTATTACGTTGAACTGAGCTGTTCACACACAGAAGTTGTAACTTCAACTGCTTGTTAGCTGAGAAAATGCATCCTCTATGCAGAAGAGTCCATTTTTTTGGCAAAACTTTTGCCTTTCATTCTACCTTCTTGGTGTTTCTCATCTCCCGCTGCCCCCCACCCCCGCCCAAGTCCCTGCCTCTCTTTTCTTTATCACAATTGTATTCACTTCAACCACCATTGAGTAGGGTCCCACATGTGCCAGACAATGTGCTAGGTGTCTTCATAAACATGACTTCATTTAAGCTTCCCCACATCCCTCTGGTAGATGACAGAATTTATGGGAGATGGACCTGGGGCGGAGAGGTTAGGGAACTGCTCAGATTTCAGAGCTCACCACTGAACTCAAGTCTTGCAACTCTATGTTTTTTTCAACTTCTTTTGGCCGCCTATGGCGGGGGGGGGGGGGCACAGACCTCTTTGATTCAAATGCAGTAGGAAACCTGCTTCTCCACAACCCCCAACTTTTCACTGTTGGGTGTTGTTGGTAGAGGGGAGGCTGAATGTTAGGAGAAAGGTGATAAGAAACAGGAAGATCTCAGGAAGAAGGATGGCGGAGACTCCACCTGCTATCCTAGAAGGGATTAGGATGCATTATGTCTGGGATCAGGCTGGATTCTTATTTTCTCTTTTGGAGCAACACAGTATATTCCTATGTGACGATGGTTTCTCAAAGCTGGCCGGAGGTTCAATCAGAACTGGACCACAACTGCACCACCACTGAAGCTGCTGTAGCCGGCTGGCTAATGCTGGAGGGGAAGAGAAAGGGAGAGAATCAGCAGCCTGTGATTAAAAAGAGAAAATGCCGGGGAAGAGGGGGAAAAAATGTCAGGGGCAGAAACAATGACCTGGCATCCGGGCTTAAATAATGCACATAGCCCAATTATTTCTTGAGGTGTAGCCTGCCAGCCATATTCCTTACTGAGAATTCTGGAGCAGAGGCCAGGAATGTTCTGAGAGACTCCTGCTTCTGACCTCCCTCTGACCCACACCTGGTGGCCTAACCGCACAGGTGACAGCACAGCTGGAATGCACGCACCGCCCACAGCTGGGCTTCAGGGCTGCCCTCACCCCAGCACCAGCTGCAAGAACAGCAAAAGGCCCCAGCCCCCACAGCATTCCTCCCCCCACCCTGCCCCCACTGTCCACATATACACAAATTCAGATCCAGATAAACACCTGCCTCAGAGGTTTGCCACTGAACGGGTGCTGGCCCAGGAGGACCAGCCTGCTTCTGTCACAGAGGGAGGATAGGATGTGACCCAGCACTCAGTAGGCCTGCAGTCTGAGAGGAGAGCACACCCCAGCCAAGTTTCACGTCTGAGCTGCACATGGTACATGGATGTGCAGGGAACGCTGGCTGATACCTGCTTGTGCCAGGCCCTGGGGACACAATGTGGAATGAACAGGGCCCTCCTGGACACAGGCTTGGACTGGAGGCCTCCTTTTCTTTTCCACTTACTGAAAGATAAGTTCCCTGGGTGTCCATGGTTTTTAGTGGTGTGGGGTTTCCTGTATACTTAGCATCTTCCATTTCGTGATTTGTGGGGAGGCTCTGGACAACTGGATTCTAAGGCCAGTGCCACACAAAATGATGTGTAGGGCATGGGAATAACTGACTCTTGGAAGTACACAAAGTTCTAGATTAAACCATACTTTTCACTCCAAACTGGACAATTGTGATGTTAGGTTGAGGTGGGGACGATGCATCCAGAATGACAGTTACCCACTCTCAGGTTGAGTGCTGAGCTTCCTAGAGACTGCCCGAAAAGGGCAGTCATCCAATCTTCTGGCTGTTTATGGGGACAAGTAGGGGCAGACATCCAATCTATATTTTGTCCATCCTCCATTTAATGACCACTCCCCTCCCACCAGCAGTTTGCCAATTAAAGGCCAATCTCTCTTGATTTCTTTGCTTTAAAAGGACATTTCGATTCATGCAGCCAAACAATTAAATCCCCCTCTTGCCTCTCCCTTCCCAGAGCTCACGAACAAGATGCTTCCCTATCTCTTGCCAGCATTGAGCAGTGGGAAGGAGCTGATCTCAGGTGCTAACCTGAAGTTATCAGAATGCCAGACTCATTTAGGGAGCTCAACTCTGGAACCGAGGCGATCCCTTCATTGATTGTGGAAAGCGCTGTTTAGATTTTGTCGTAGCTCAGTAAACAACCAAAAGTAACTGCGGGATTTCTGTCTTACATTCAGCTGAATCCCTCTCTTTCTCGCTCTCTCTCTCTCTCTCTGTCACACACACACACACACACCCACACACACACCACATACACTCCTCCTCTCCCACAGGCTCCTGTTAATCAGGAAGGGATAGTCAGACCAAGGTCCTTTAAGAACACCCTCATCTAACTCTCCAGCAGCTGAATCTTTTGTAGGGGAGAGCTACACCTTTCTCCTCTTGGAGAAAGCCTCCCGAGTTCCTAAGTCTGTAGCGAAAGCTCTTGAGAAAGGGTTGTGCCTTTGGGCCCCTTACTCTGCCATCTCTGAAAGCCCTCACCTGGCTAAAAGACTTGCCAGGGACTTGGCCTCTGTGGCCTCCCTTCCCCCACCCCAGTGCTTCCCTGAGATCCGGGTTGTCTTTCATGAGCTTGTTGCAGCTCAGACCCAGCTGCACAAAATTGAGGGTGGGGGTGGATTCCCTGTCTGCAATGCTGGGGCGCTGCTTCTGGGCTGGGCAACACGGTCCTGGATACAGATCTCTTTGGGGGTAAAGGCGAATTAAATTGGCAACCTCTACTCTGATACTCAAACTTCTGCAGTTCTTAGCAAGATCCCCATTTAGGCCTCAATTACTAGTAGAAAAAGAGAAAGATGCTTCCTATTGTCCACAATTTGCCATTCTCTGAATAGACTATTTGTTTTAATTAGGTCCCCTTCATTTAGTTCTATCTGCGGGAGCAGGTTTGCTCTGAAGTGATTGTGTTGAACGTGCGCATTCTGCCATCTATTTGTGTAAAATAAATAGAAAGACATAATTGCCAGTCATCACAATATAAAAGATTAGTGCAAATCCTAAACAATGATCATTTAAAATTCAATAATTCTTAGAAAAAAGAGTCAAATGATAAAGCACAGTTTCCCCGAAGGTGTTAGACACAACGGGCCTGCAATGGATGTGTGTTTAAAAATTAAGAAACTTTTTTTCCCCTAAGTTGGTACTATTTCAAATGAAATTCTTTTCTTATTTGTTTAGAATGCCTTTCATATGAAAAAAAATTCAAATCAGATCACCTCAACTTAAAATACAGGTCTTCAATATTAGCCAGCCTCAAGCAGAAAGCTTTCTAAAAGTCTTGCAAATCTAATCCCTGGTTCTATTCTTCCCAAGATACCAAAATTCTAATATCTTTTATTTTTTAAAGTCCCTAATTTTGTCCGTGACCTCTCCAATCTTAGAAAAATCGGGGGGGGGGGTGGAGAAAACAAATACAGTAATGTGTAAATTCTTAGGACTTAAGATAGGGATGTATTCCACAGTATCGAAAGTTCCACAACATTTTGCACATTAAGCATTTTTTTTAAACAAGGGGTAGCTCTTGCAATTAGATTGTTATTTTATTATACAAGGTACAAACCAAAAAGTATGCCATTTCTTTTCCCCTTCCCTTTTCCTAGTACAATTTGGGAAGGAGGGTAAAATGCATTTTGGGTTTTGATATATTTATTTTGTGCCAACCATCTGCATATTTCATGAGGCTCAACTATTTCTCTGCACAATGTACGGTCTATTCTGTGTCCTGAGGAAACGAAAGAATAACAGACTGCCGGTCCCTCCACCACTTGTGTTACTCTTCAGTTCACAGTATTCTAGCTCCATTGTTATATCGATAGTCCTATTTTGTTAAATATCAGCTTGGCTATGATGAAAGCTAATTATGCAATTCCACTTCATTTCTGCCTCTAAATTTTATACTTGATAAAATAGCTCAATGATGCTAATTAAATTTCTGTTTACAAAGATGATTTCTTTGTATTTCTCAAGGTTTGGCTTTCTGGCTATGAAATTTACACTAAAAACATTTCTGGGGGTAGCAAATATATTGATCATTTTTGGATTAAGACTGTTAAAATATATATTTCAAATGTTTCTGAGTTAGAATAGATCCTATGTAGAAGAGGGATTTGTTCTATTTACCTCTTTCCTTTGTGCAACGTTTGTGCAGATCCCCCCACACCTGGGAAGTAGTTTAGATATTTTGTAATAGTTCACTACCTCTGGAGCCCAGGCAAAGCCGTGCTAAATTTTGAAAAATAATTCAGGAGACACTCGCAGATATTGGGACACAGGGTGTATGTAACCTCCCATGGCTGAGACAAGCGACATGATGTTTGGTGCAAGGGGCGAAAAACACGACCTAACAGTGTTTACATGTGTATTCAGCCATGAAATTGAATATTATCAAAGTTGAAAAATGCAAATCAAATTAAAACCATGGAAAATTGTCTTTGGAATTACAGCGGCCTCGAGACCCCAAGTGTTTGCTTAAATTGAAGCGTTTAGAAAATGAAAAACCCTAAATTGCCCCCTTCTATTCCCCCCCACCCACACTCCCCCGCCGTATGAAATTTGTTCTTTAATTCTACCAGAAATCTGTTGAGGCTCAGCCATCAATCGCTCCTCCTTGGCATCAATCACACTGAAATAGAACTTTTTCTTAGAAATTAATTGTCTCCCTTCACTTAGTGTCACTAAAATCGGACGTGCTTCAGAAACTGAGCGGCACCGCTTTGCTTATTCCGAAATGAGCCCCACACCACAGGCTGCCAGGTTCTTCTCCCTGTAAGTGCCGCTGCCGAGCCTAAGCCACCCAAGCTATACGCTGCGGGCGCTGCTGGCGCTGGTCCGGGAGGGCGGCGGGCGGCGGGGCTGGGGGCCCCGGCCCCACACACGCTCGGAGCAGCCGGGGCTACCGGGCCGCTGGGTCTGCGGAGTAGCGGGCCAAGCCCCGGAGCCTTCGCGCTCATTCGTTGCGCTTTCCCACGTCGGGGAAGCCTGAAATATGGAAACGTGGCACTTTGCTTCGCTAACGCAGGAGTTCCCAGGGTCTTGATGGAGAAAGACCAAAAGAGGAAGTGTCAAAAATCTACTTTTTAGAAGTGAGACGTCCAAAAAGTAATAAGCAGGGGTGGCAGGGCGTGCGGGGGCGGGTCATTCTTGCCTTTTTCCAAGCTCTAAAGCGCAGGAAACACACGCTTAGAGGCCAACCCATCAGATGGGGCCAATCTCATCCCCATTCGCCTGGGTGCTGCAAACTTTAGTCCTCTCCCGCCCCTCCCCCATTTCTCTCCAGCCTGGGAGAAAACCAGCGCGCCAGCCGTTCTCCAGTAGATGCCAAATGCGGCCGCGTTCGGAGAGAGCCCGCAGAGCCCTAGTGGCGCAGCAGGAAGTGCAGGTGGAACCGCCGGCGGCGCTCTGCGCGGACCCGGCCTGGGGTCAAGGGTGGCAGCCTGACCCAGGTCGGGTGGAAGCCGGACCCAGGCAGGCGCGCCCACAGAGTTAATAGGGACTGTGGGGACGCTGGGGATGCCGGCAATGGTTAGGTTGTGCTGGCGTGGCCTTGGAAAACTTTCATCTCATTTGATGACCCTCGAGGATATTCATTCCCCACCCTCCCCAACCTGCCTTCCTCTAGTTTGAACATCCATCCACCTGGGCAGGTCCGGGATGGCCAAAGGTGGTCTGGCTTTTTCTCCCATGGGGAGCAGAGACAACCGGTGGCCTCCGCGTCACGCAGTCCTCCCTCCGGACCTCCAGCTCAGCCCTTGTAGATTTGAAGGGCAGAGGCTGTTGCAGAAATGCAGTAAATCCAGTCCTACGAACCCAGATAGGAGCGGGATGAAGAGTAGCGGAAGCCAATTTATATTTGAAGCCTACCTCTTTATTGCCTTTCCATGGATCAACACTAGCTTTATTTCCGTTCCAGGGATCAAGACTAGCTCAACTATGGCTGAGAAAACAACCCATGTTCCCCAGAGTTTAAAACCTGCCCATAAGTTGTGGTCGTGTTTTGGAGATTCGGGATCCTATTTCCAAGGAGAGTTGTCCGGGGCGTGTTTATGTTTGTTATTTTCAAAACCAAGCAAAGGAAACAGCAGCCAATTAAAATGAAATATTTTTATTTGCCTCCAACGTTGTCAGTGATTTGCCCCCTGGGGATCCACAATTTTCCCAAGCCTGTTAACGGGTGACAATGAATGAGTGCCTCGTGTAATTTAATTTTCCTGTCACACTAAATAGAGCTACATTGTAAACCTTAGATCTACTCTTAGTGATAGGATCGCCTTGTTTTGCCATTTGCACCATAAAGACCCCCAAAAGGGACACTGTATTGTGACCTCTACTCTTGAATTATTCAAGAACTTAACGACATTTTCCATTTTAAAAAGGGAACTAATTGCCATTGATGTAAAGCATGTGACCTTCCCTGGGTGCCCAGTATGAGAATGTAACCATCTGTGTGTGCGTACAGGAGCTGCAGAAAGCGGGCAAAAATTGGAGAAAGTTGTAAACATAAATTAGCTCAAAATAGACATGGAATTAAGCACATTATTTAACTCCACGCCCAGCCATGACATAGGTTTCCAGAAAGTTCTCTTATGTGACCTAAAATCCTTATAAAATCTCATATCAACTCAGGCCTGTTTGGGGGCATGGCATGACTTTTTATCTAGAACAGTAATATTTGAATTAGTGAAATCTGGTATATCTTCATTAATGTGAAATCACTTCGTGTGATGTCAAGCAAAATATCTAATAATCTGCTTCCTTTCCTCCTCCTCCCCCTCCTCCCCCTCCTCCCCTCTCCCCATCTCCCATCCTCCTCTTTGGTCTCTTCCTCCTCCTCCTCCTCCTCCTCCTCCTCCTCCTTCTCTTCACCTTCCTTAATTTCATTATTTTCTTACTCAATAGGAAAAAGAAACTCACAACTGTAAATAAATTGTACCTCAGTATTTGCTATTTGAACCAGTCTTAAGTTTCGAGGAAAGCTGGCATTGAAATTCTTCAGGACCAGAATTCTCACTCTTCAAATTCCTTGAAAATGGATGCCTATCTTTCCTCAAAGTCAAAAGACTCCCAGTGTATTTTCTACTGTCCATTCACTCTGTCCCTTACCCCTAAAGAAAAACAAAAACAGAGAAAATATTCTTTGGTTTCACAATTTCAGTGTGCAAAGATATCCTGATGCTTTTCCTGATCTATCTACCAAGTCCACAGCCAATATTAACCATTTTAAAAGAGTAAGTAAATTGGAAAGTAAAACACATTCCTGGGCTGGGCTACAAATAACTTCTTTTGAACTTTTAAGTGATGCTTTCAACAAGGAATTTCGTCATTTGGGCAGAGAACGGACAGTTCCTTTTTAATAAACACACCATGGCTTAATTGAGAACTAAGTAACTTCTCTCTGTTAGGCTGTGTGAATCCACACCTCTAGTTTGTAGAATTTCTTGGGGGCGGGGGGGAGGGGAATAAAGTACATTTGAATACCTTGTTCGATTCTAATGGATCCCACATTATATTAACCCATTTGACACAATTGCTGCCATTGCAGCCTGGAGCCATGTGAAAAGCAGAGGGTCTGACTCTCCATCTGTGGCAGAATACTAAGTGCTATTTTAAAGGAATTTGTCATAAAACCATTATTACTCACATTGTGTAACAGAACAACTGCTTTCATATTTCTTCAAAAGAAATTCGTTTCCCTCTTTGGTATTATGTGCTTTTGTGTACAGTAACATGGCAGAAAAAAATGAGTAAGTAGTCATGTTCTTATTGTTAAATGATAAGTTCATACTTAAGGAATAAAGTTTAAAGCATTTGCAAATCAAGAAAAGTTGCAGCATGTATCTACCTCCCTGTAAGTTCCCTGTGCAAAAAGCAGTGTGTGGTGGATCAAATGTTAATTTCATTTTATAGATTTTTCATTTATTTCTCCATTTGGAAAAATTTTTGGAACAACTTGATGTAGATCAGAAGACAGAGAAGCAATTATATGGGTCTTTCACAGCATGCCTGGGCTCTCTCCAGCATTCTATAGTATTATAATCCAGTAATTTTTCCACAGTGACGTGTGTTTAAAATGAAAATTTGATTCACTATCCAAACTGTCACCAAAGATAAGTGACAGTTATTTTTCTCTTCCTCTTGAAAAAACAATGGTCCTGATCTAGGACCACCTGAGGGCATTTGTGAGTACTGTGGTAAGTTTGCAGCATCTTTAGGGCATAGCAAAGCCCTCTCCTGGCTCTGTTTCTAGACCTCTCTCTCTTCTGAATGGATTTCGGTGTTGACAATTCAGAGAGCCAGCAGGAGGGGTTTTTAATCTTCTCTGAGGTTAAGTGGATGGTTCTAGAAGCTTGTGCAAGAGACTCTGAGTTAGGGTCACATTTCATCCAGTTCCTATTCCCCCCTTCCACTGCCCACCAAAAATCAAAAGTAAAACCAACAGCTTTGAAAAGCATTCCCAGTTGGCCTTTATAAAGAGCAAACAAAATGCCTACCCTAAGCCTGGGGAAGGTAGGGATGACATTTTAGTTACTCATCTGTAAAATGGGTTCCTTATTTCTCCTTCAAGTCTGGTATAAAGGGACACAGTGAGGCTTTGTGACTGTGTCTCTTGGCATTGATGGAGTTCAACAGCACTGTCTAATTTGGTTATTTTTCAAGATGCTGTACACACACTGGAAGGGGAAAATGAGGCAATTATTGAGGGAAAAATAAGGTAGCTTATGATACCAAGGCAAATGTAATATCAAGCCAGCCTGCCCTTATGAATTTATAATTCTTCTATTTTCCAGGTCCTGGTAGGCTTTCAGTAACTGCAGTGTGCAGATAGCCTGGGTGTCTTGTCCTTTTCCATTTTTACCCCCAGCCTGGAAGACTTGATGTGTGCATGTTTTCACCACATTCCTGAATTTTTTACACTCTTTGTCTCCTCCTTTAAAGATTTTAACTCTTGATATGTGGTTTTTAAAATACCAGAGCTAGCAAAAGTTGATAACTTTTTGTCTTATTCTATTTTTCTGAATGTATGCATTTACATATATTTACTGGACTTCTAACTGTCCATTCTTCTTCCCTGGGAAATAACATCAAGACAGCTTAACTCTGACACAATTAGTAAAAATACCTTTAAAAAAAACTTCATTTCTTCCATTTAGTAAATATTTATTTTATAAACATGGATTGTGGTCTGACTCTGTTAGGATTCTGCTTTTGCATGGAGCCTTGTCCCTGACTAAGAAAGTGGTTATAAAGTCACTCAGCAATAACATTTTCCAGCATGACCAAATATGACTATGGAAGTAGGAACACCCGTTCTAATATGTTCTCTTTCCTCATGGACGCCAGGGGGTACAAAATTCCTAAAGGATTTTCTGTACGATGGGTGAAGTTCATGTATTATACTGGTTCTCCGGGATACCAATTAAGTGTTCAAATCATGGAGTAATTAAAACATATATAAAATATATGTTGAGTTCATTGAGGCTGAAGATTTTGACATGGAAGCCATCAATTTTCTAATGAGAATATAGAGACTTTTCAAAACATGCCATCAGGATGTAGTTCTCTTTTCAAACAAAATTAGAATGACTGCCTGACTCTCCTTGACCACATTCTTATGTTTTTTCCAGATTTGCTTATTCCCAGCTACCCGAGCAAAAAGATGAAATGGAGGAAGAATGTTGTTTTCCTAATAGCACATGATAGAAAGCACATGAGCTTCTCCCCAAGCTGAACTTTGACCATCACAAGAGTGTCCCCAAAAGGCCATAACTCTGCTGTCAGATTCAGATTGCTCCTGGATGCTTTCCTCTGAGTTGTCAATGAATATCAACGGAGGAATGACACACAAAAGCAGACTGTTAATAGAGAGGCGATGGTCCAAGTCCAGATGGGTGCTGTGCATGAATATGGAGCTCTCGGGATAAAGGGAAGGGAGCATATGAAAATTGAGACTTGTAGCTTTGGACCAAACCCCCTGACCAAGAAGCATTAGAATATGTCAACACAGGGGTGTCTGGGTGGCTCAGTAGGTTAAGCGTCCGACATCAGCTCAGGTCATGATCTCACAGTTTGTGGGTTCAAGCCCTGCATCAGGTTCTGTGCTGACAGCTCAGAGCCTGGAGCCTGCTTTGGATTCTGTGCCTCCCTCTCTTTCTCTGCCCCTCCCCAGCTCATGCATGCTCTCTCCCTCTCAAAAATAAACGCTAAAAAAATTTTCTAAAAAAAATATGTCAATACAAAGATGGTTAAAATATGAAAGTGTTGACTTGTTCTGCAGTATAAGTTGAAGTTATGACAGTCACGTTGTCCAAATAGACATTTAACCTTCCATGAAGCTACTAAAGCTTACCATGAGTAAATAATGATGAGTAGCCAATTTTTATACCTCCCTGGCCTAAAAGTGAGTCTTAAGACATCATTACTTTTCAATGATCAGAAAGAGTCAATGGACAGAGTGATTGCTTGGGGTGAAACGTGGTCCAGTACCCACCCTTTACACACCTTCCATTGCTGGCTGATACAATTTTGTGGTCCTTGCCTCATAGAAAGTGGAATGGGGCCAGCATGTAAACAGGTTTTGTGAGCCCCCTGGGGTGGGCAGAACAGGTTCACTTTCCCCAAGGAGCCCTGAACCCGACGGCACATGAACAGCTCAGGGCACACACACCAATGCCTCTGCTATCTGCCCACTATGGCACACAGGTACCATGATGACAATGACACATTCCAAAAAGGAAGGGAATTGCGGGTCTTAGGTATGGCCATCGTGGAGACAGTTGCACTGTTCTCAGTGCCATTTTCAATTATTGGGGTGAGGAAGGCCAAACAAGGGATGGAGTTCAACCTGTTTCAAGTTAAAAAATGTCAACCCCAAGGCACACCTCTCCTGTCCTTTTGAAGACTGTCTTTCACAAGCTGGCCATTAGCTGCACAGGGAGGGGTGGAGGTTCTAACAAAATGTGATTTTTTAGTGTGCTTTGTCTCTGTAGAGAGGCTTCAGAAAGCCCTTGAAGTCCTCAGCCTGAAATCCAAGTTAATAGGGGAAGTCCTTTTGTTTTTTTTGTTTTTTTTTTTTTTTTTTTTTTTTAGGTGGAGAGATTTGTTTGGGAGAAACATTGACCCAGACTGCACTCTGGGTAAACTAGGGCAAAAGACCTGATATCGTCTGCAGGGTACTTATTAACCACTGCTCATTTGTGGGATCAATATTTCCAGCAAAGGAGTCAACACTCAAGATACACCACTAAGTATGTCTTGTTTTTTTCTCTGACATACAATTTATTTTATAAATTCATCTGCTGGAGAAGAAAAGGCAGTAGGAAGGACTGTGTCTTTTATCTCCGGGATATGCAAAGCACATTTATTTTCAGCTTTTATCTCCGGAATTGTATGTTGATCCCATACATATAGATTGATTTTGTTCAGGTAGATAATGAAAAGTCAAGTGGAAAATTACACAATGGCACTCACGATCCTAGTCTTATATCGGTATATAAATTGGTTTATTATTTCATTCTATTAAAAGGCTTTTTTTTTTTTTTGTACCAGGAAAACTTCAAAATGCATCATGTTGTCAGCCTCACTGAATTTTCTTTTGGGGGAGGAAGTAGGGAAGGGGAGCTGAAGGAAGCGATTTATTCTGCTCCCGTTGCTAATTGTATTGGCTAAATGAGCTTCCGCAGAGGAGTATCCCTGCAGATTCTCTCCCCAGCCCACTTCAGGGTCACACACACAGTTTCTGTAACTCCAGGACCTTTCTGGGCCTGAACAAAGATGTCCACTATACAAGTCCTTCTTCATAAGTGGTTATTTTTTCCACTCCAGACAATTCTAAGTTTTGTCACGATGACTGAAAAAGGCAAGCACTCCCCCCTCCCCCAGCACCAAGAGGCCAGAGGCTAGAGGGTGGTAGCCAGATAAAGGCCACCACCAAGGGACAGCTTGGAGCCAGAATCCTGGAGGAAATGTTATTAATAAACATCTTCTGGACATTTGGTAGCCCGTGGAGCTTGCTCCAGCTTAAAGCAATTAATTCAGGACACTGACATAAACTCTCCAGGTCTTTGACAGCTTGGAGCCGAAATAAAAATGCTAGTTCTCCCGGGAAGAGAAGAGGCTGGCTAGCTCTTTTCTGGACTGTTTGCTTATAGGCCCAGAGAGCAACCTTCCTTGCAGAATGAAATGCAAGGGCACAAACAATGTACCAGGGAGAGAATAGAAGATGGGAATGAACAGTTTGAACTATTTGCTCAGCAGAAGGGCACCACAATGCTGGGGTAGTGGTTTTCCCATGCACCCCCCGTCCCTTCTTTGGGGTCTTTTGTTATCCCCTGTCTCCTTTGGCCAGATAAGAGCACAGCTGCAGCATTGCAGCTAAGTAAGGCTGTACTTATCCCCTTAAATCTCGGGGTGCCTTTACTGTAATGGGTTAGGTTTGGCTCTCTTTTATTTTACAAGGGGATGGTGAGGGAGAGAATGGACGAATGGAGGGAGGGCCCGTGGGGGAGGGGGCGAGGCAGAAAGGACTGTGACATTGCTTGTATCTGATTCATGATTTTTTCCCCTTTCTTTCTCAAATCCGGGCTGTGATCAGATACAATCTTTGTGGGGCATTTGAATGGAAAGGTTCAGTGATTTGTACCAGTCACTAGACCAAAATGTTGCCTTTTTGGGAATGGAAATGCAGGAGGTGTATGTCCCAGGAAGGGAAGAGGGGGATTTTGAGGCAGAATTTTTGGTTTAAATAACCAGGTTTAAATTCTCTGGCTGCAGGAAAGAGGGGAAAGTTTTGAATTGTCAATTTAAACAGTGCATTCAATGATGATCTGTCGCTTCTGAAAATCACTGGACTCCTCCCCTCCAAACTTATTTTGTTCAGAATCCTAATGAATACAGGTTGCTGGGATCAGAGTTAAAAATAGGATGATCGGGAGATGAACATAAAATGTACTTTTGTAATTGCCATAAATTACACTTCTAATCAGAGTAAATGTCACCTAAAATATAATCAAATGTTCTTTCACATTTGCTCTTTTAAAGTCAGAGCCTATTTTAAATGCCATAAGAGACAGTAGACATGGCAATAATATAAAAATAAGCGCAAAGTACCGTTTACATTAAATTCATTTTAAAGTCAAAATCTAACAGGGGTTTGCCTTGTCGTGTGTGTGTTCCGACTCAGTGGGCTTTGCCACCGATGTTGGTTTTGGGAACCAGGCCACAATGCTTAATTCTATTGTAATAAGGTTTATTTAGCCTGAATGGTTTTATAAGGTGAAAAGGCAAGAAGTTTAACACCCAAGAAAATTCGTGGTTTACCATGATTGCATTAATTGTTCTCAGGCTAGAAGCCCACCTGCGGGAAGTACAAAGTTTCAAGGCTGTTTTTTTTTTTTTTTTTTCACACTGACAAAACTCGCAGAAAAAACAAAACAAAACAAAACAAAACAAAACAAAACAAAACACCCTTCTGTATATTTTTCCTGCTGGGTGGTCAGAAGGAAAGGCCACGAAGCCAAAGGCCTCCCATTGAGACAGTGCTCTGCGGAGAGCCGACCTCACGTGCCACCACCGCGGGAGATGAGCGCACCTGTCCGTCTCTGCCACTCGCTGGTGAGGTTTGCACGTTCCGGGGGTGGGCGGTGGAGAGCCACGCACCACCCCCACGGCTGGGGCCCCGGCTCCCCTACAGGGAAACGCCCACCTCATGTGCCCACGCAGTCTCAAGGCATCCCGTAAAATGTCTACTGGCCATTGTCCAGTAGAGCTGCTAAGTAGTTTAATGTCAGTGAGTATTAAATTTGATTTAAGAGGTGTGTGTGTGTGTGTGTGTGTGTGTGTGTTGTGCCCTGCATAGGATGCAGGGAAGTGGGAGTAAAAATGGGGGAAGCGTTCTACTTAAACATTTGCAAATATGTGATGGAATCATGAAAAAAAAGATTCCTTGAAATATATCATTTTTGCTTATGATTTTGTATAAACATGTATGAGTGGATAACCTTTTTTTCTCTATAAAGATTGTAATAAAAGTATCAAGTACCAGATGTTTTGCATTTCTTTTCCAAGCATAGATTTTTAATTTTTGTATTTAGTACTGAAATATTACCACATAACAAAGGACAAACACATTTTTTTTTTTCTGATTAGGCGCTAAAATTCAATGTATGCCACCTTTATGAAACTGAGACCAGGTGAAAGAATCATAATCTGCTTGGGTAAATATGTTTCTTCTAACTCTTGACTTGTCTAAGGACATTTTTTCCCACCTGTATTTTAAGAGTGATCTGAAAATCATACTGAATCATTGTGGATAACTCAGGGAAATGACTTTTGTCCTTTTGAGATCATGGATTTCCACAAGAAGGGAAACAGTTCTTCATTGCCAATTTCTGCACATAATGCACGTGCAACTGGTATGCAGCACAAAGTTGCACGTGTTGGAAGGCCTCTGAGGGAGAAGGAATGCCATAGTGGAGGGCAAAGGCACAAATAATGAATCAAGTTTAAAAGACTGTGGTCAGAAGCAAGGAGCAAGTGATACTGATCTTATATGAGACAGGCTTGGACATCACACCAGCTGCCACGGGGTTTGATTAATGAGGCATTAAGGAGATCGAGTGACACTTACAGCTAGTTACTTATGGTGCTAATTTCAAAACACTTTGCAATAGACAAAGAGACTCTGCTCATAATGCAAAGTAATTTGTGGTGTGTTCCTGGTGAATGCATTTAGCGAAGCAAATATAGTTATGCAGAATTTAAATTAAGGTTGACACTAATGTAAACAGAGCCCAAGAACCACTGTCCAATAATTTGATGAGGACACAGGTTTTAATCAAGCCTCTTCCACTAAAATAGCAATTTAAATCCCCATCGTTTAAACTGGATAAAATGCTTAACCATGAAGGTTGGCGGGGAGGGGGGGGGAATAAAAAATTACTGGAAAAGATAAAAGAAACACAATATCTCTGGGGAAACTGTGACTATACTTTGACCCACCAGAAGGTTATCCATGCTGATTTAAATATTAGGTTGATTCCAGGGCCAGATTCTAGGAATTTGAGGGCATTTGCCATGTATCATTTTTGTTGTGAAATTATGGTTTAACGCATTCTGGTAGTATTGATCTCAGAATAAAAATGATCCTGGTAATAAGAAAATGGAGACTCTAAGTTGATTCAGAGTCCCAAGAAGTATTTATTTTATTAAAAGGAGAAATATCCCCCCAAAAAGATTTCTATTGAACTGAAATTTTCCAAATTGACTAGGGGTGGTGAGGATGGAAACAGGCCTGTGAAGGAAGGCCTAACTACTCTGAGGGTTCGATTTCCAAGAGGAGCTCACACACTCATAAATGGCTTTTCTCCGGTTTGCTAGTTTATTTTCCTTACTAAAAATCATTAGGAGAGGAGGGTGGTCAGCCCAGGCATTAACGTTAATTAAAATGCTGGCTACCCAGGTTCCAGGGCTGGGGAGGCCTTGCTTGTTGGAAACAAAACAAAATAGCAACTTAACTCTGTCGCAGCTCTTGGAAGGAAAAATGAGTGAAGGCTAGAAACAACATATCCTAGGGTCTCAACACTTTTACTGGTGGCAACCGGTCTGGAAGGTGAGGGCATCCTAAATTATCTGAATTGTGATCTGACTGTTCTAAATCATGTTAATGATATATCTTCTGGGGAAAAATTTGTACAGAGGTGTGTTTTTAATACTGCTCCAAAGAAAGATCCCCCCAAAAATTAGAAAAAAAATGCATTAAATGTAAAGCACCCTGAAAATGCTCCTAGTAGTAATTTTCAGTCACTCACCTTATGGAACTTCGGCAAGGGCAGAAGGTGAGGGGAAAACTGGAGATTGAAATATTCGGGAGAACGGCTGCGCAATGACCTTGATCTCAGCACCACCTATGTGGCGATGGATCTTATACACGGCAAATAAATCATGCTGTTAAGGTCACTCAGGCAGTAAGGCAGAGCCAGTCCACTCTGATCTTGGAGACCGTGTCCCCTGCCCTTGGCCTCGGCCCCACAAGAGACGTATCCCCCTCTCAAGGAACCAGTGCCCCTTTCTCTGCTACCCTTTCCTCTGTGGTGGTTCAGTGGACTGTCAACATTGCTTTGGGAAGACTCCATTTTAGGGGTGTTACCTGAGGAAATCCCTTCCTCTAAATATGCTTAAGAGGGGAAGGGATTGCTAATAATCTTCATCCCTCCGGAGTTAAAGAAAATGAACTGAAAAAGTATCAGTGTGACTCACAGCTTCAAGGAGGGCAATTCTGAAAATAACACGGTCTGTACTCTCTGTGTCCAAAACAGGCAGACTCCCTTTGGCATCCTGATATTGGGAGCTCAGGGGCAAAAGTGAGAAGAGATGGGTTGGGAGGTGGCTCAGAAGCCACAGGACTGAGGCTCTCACAGTGCTTGCAGGGTATGCAGCCTGCAGGCCCTTCCTCCCTTCTGCTAGAGGAGAAGCAGCAAAGAGCATGGTGAGATAGGGGGAGGGGAGGGGATTAGTGTTGCAGGGCCAACCTGGCATGTCAGAGTGCCTTCCCGAATGTTGTAAAGAAAACAGTTTGCTGGGTGATGACTTTGGTGGCCTCCCGGGTTTGGGGACTGATTCACACTCTTCACATCACCTTTGATGCCTTCTCTGACTGTGGAGGGCAGTCCCCAAGGGCTGTGATGCTCTTGGCATTGACAGAGTGTTGATTTCTGCTCTTGGGAGGCACCACCCTGCTTGGCCTATGTGGCAAAGTCACTGCTCATGGCAGCTGCTCCTCTGGGGACAGCTCTGATAAATGATCCGCTCAGCTCTCCACGGGCATGGCAGTGAGCAGCCCAGTGGTGCATATCCTCCTCCCTGTCCCCTCGTCCCCTGTCCCTCACTCCTGCTTCCTGAACTCCCCTTCCCAGGAAGCCACACACACACACCTCCCACTTGCAGCTGAGAGAGCTGTCCTCCTCGAATCTCCAGGTGCTCGCTGGGGCTGCCCAGTCCGTCCATGTTTGAGGAGCAGTGTGGGAGAACCATCTCACTATCCCCTTCATTTTATCCTTCTCGCCATAAATCTGGAGACTCCTGCCTCTGAGCTCACTTGCCATACGCTCTCAGAAGGATCCTATTCTTTTTTCCCACTGATGCAGTATTGACTGGGGTGGTTGGCATTTTCACCCTCGCCATCTAGTAACATGGGTGAAGGCTTAGAAATGCCAACCCATCTGTTTTGGCCTCAGTCTCTCTCTCTCTTTCTCTTTCTTTCTCTCTCTCTCTCTGCCAGAGGGTAAAATGGAACAATTTCACAGACCATTGTTAAAAAAAATTTTTAGGGGCGCCTGGGTGGCTCAGTCGGTTAAGCGGCCGACTTCGGGTCAGGTTATGATCTCACGGTCCGTGAGTTCGAGCCCTGTGTCGGGCTCTGTGCTGCCAGCTCAGAGCCTGGAGCCTGTTTCAGATTCTGTGTCTCCATTTCTCTGACCCTCCCCTGTTCATGCTCTGTCTCTCCCTGTCTCAAAAATAAATAAAATGTTAAAAAAATTTAAAAAAAAATTAAATGTTGGCTTCACAAAGTTCCCTGGAAATAAATGATGCCGGTGATGCCTTTTGGACTCATTTCTTGTTACGGAAACATGGGGCACAACTGGGTGTGAGCAAGGCCAGCGGGCTGTCAGCAGTCAGCTCTCCACCTTCACTGAGAAGGACTCGCATTCTTTTGCCTGCCCTGTGAAAGAAATCCAAACCTGTTTCTCCTGCCCTACCTCTCGATTTGGAATCCCGGTGCAAATCCCAACATCAACAAGGTTGCTATGGTTTTTTATGATTATCTTAAGAATTTGTCTCAAGTGAGGCTTGAGTACTGCCAGGGAAGGTGCTGAGATCTCACTCAGCTCGGCACACATTTGCCACTTTCTTTCTTCTTGTCTCCTGCATTACGAACGCTGCCTCTACGGTACAAAGCTTGCTTTCTTACAGGATCCATGACCTGCCATGTAACCCTGAGCCCAGAAGACCTCCACTGATTTCTTTTTTTGTTTGTTTGTTTTAATGTTTATTTATTTTTTGAGAGAGACAGAGACAGAGAGACAGAGGCAGAGACAGAGCACGAGTGGAGGAGGGGCAGAGAGAGGGAGACATAGAATCTGAAGTAGGCTCCAGGTTTTGAGCTGTCAGCACAGAGCCTGACACGGGGTTCGAACTCATGAACCACAAGATCATGACCTGAGCTGAGGTCGGATGCTTAACTGACTGAGCCACCCAGGCGCCCGCCACCGACTTCTTCTTAAACAGAGAAGAGATGACAAATGTCACCTTAAGGCATTCTCTGTTCCCAGGAAATACTGATTCCTTCCATGTCAGACCACAGGGGCCCCCTGGACAAAGCCCATGGCCCCTCCACAGCAGGCAGGCCACTGAGAGGGTCTGATTGTTTGTAGAAGGCTCTTTCCAGATACCAGCAGGCCTACATGGCCATCCCAACAGACACCTAGTTCTGCATGCCCATGTGGCTGTTCCTTGTCAAGTGCCAGCGTCTGTGTTGGGTCTCTTCCTAGTGAGGTAGCTGGGAGGGGGTGAGACCCTTGCCCTGCATCAAAGGTGATTTTGCACCAACATGGGTATAAATGGGTTGACAGATAGGCTTTTTTTTGGTCTGGGAATGTCCACTGATATATAGGTTCAGTGATGGGCTGGGAAAATTTTCCATTGAAAGTCTAAATTAAACCGTTAAGATTTATTGTAACACATTGCTTCCAATAAGCATTTGGGGCCAGCTCCAGGATTGAGTGGTTTCTCTCAGACCTTTTTTCTAGGTTTCATTGTCGGTTCTCCTTTTTCCTTCTTCCTTACCTCCAGGACCCAGGTGTGGGCTCCTGCATGTCTCCTGCCTCTTTTTTCAGTGCTCAAACTGTCTGCCCCCTGGGCTCTGTCATGCACTGCATCATTAATAACATCCACCATATAGCAGAAAGCATAATTCTTACTTATTCTACAGAACTCTTTATATGTTCAGGGGTGTCAGCATCTCCCCCCGCCCCCGTGTATTTGCCTAACCAATTTATTGCATAGGGACTGAAGTATTTGAGTATTTTTCAGATAAACAGGTTAATATTTTATTCTCTTAAAATGCTGTTTGACACATGACTCAGCATTTTAGAATATCTCTGAGTAATGGGCCTACTTGTTATTTATTAGTAGTTTTCTAAGAAATATCTAGAGATGAAAGGGTGGATTCTGATGGCTTAGGGAAATTTCTGGGGTTATCTGAGAACACCAGTTATCTGCAAAGTTAGAGCAATACCATCTGGGATGTCCACTGGCCTAACCCAGCAAGACAGTTTTCATGCTCTTGTGAAATTTCCAAATCACATTCCTTTGTTACTTGAGAGTCAGTTGGTCAAGGTATTGGCAATATCTCAACTCTCCCTTTCTTTAATTATTTACCAACTCCTGTTAATTCTTATTTCGTAATGTCACATTTATCACTGCTTTTCCATTCTCCCTGCCAGCACCTTCGTATAGGCCCTTTATGACAAGGAAAATCAACTTTCTACACCACATGTGTTGTGACTGATAGTTTCTAGAAGTTTGTGTCCATGCCTACAGAGAGGGGCAGCTTGAACAAGCTGCTTACACCCAATTATCATACTTATTTATTTATTTATTTATTTTTGAGACAGAGAGAGCTAGAATAGGAGCAGGGTAGGGGCAGAGAGAGAGAGAGAGAGAGAGAGAAAGAGAGAGAGAGAGAAGAGAGACAGAATCTGAAGCAGGCTCCAGGCTCTGAGCTGTCAGCACAGAGCCTGACGTGGGGCTCAAACTCACGGGAGTGTGAGATCATGACCTGAGCTGAAGTCGGACGAGCTACCCAGGCGCCCAATTATCATACTTTTTATGAGGCATTCTGTACCTATTATTTTAATGTCAGTGACAGACCACAATCTGAACATTGCTTTCATCTTAGAAAAATCAACTATAGTTTTTCCTGGATATGAGCATGCATATTTTTTCATTTAACAAATATTGATTTTTATATGTATTGATCTATTTTGTATGGAATCTTAAATTTTCTGCTGCTCAAAATAGATTAGATTTTCGGTAAGAAAGTAGGAACTTGTATTTCCCTGACACTGTAGTGAAAAGTATTGGAAATTCACCATAGATGGGTGGGGTAGATGGCTCTGGACCCACACATCAATCTGGACATTATATATTTTTTTCATCGTTTTTTATTTATTTTTGGGACAGAGCGAGACAGAGCATGAACGGGGGAGGGGCAGAGAGAGAGGGAGACACAGAATCAGAAACAGGCTCCAGGCTCTGAGCCATCAGCCCAGAGCCCGACGTGGGGCTCGAACCCACGGACTGTGAGATCGTGACCTGGCTGAAGTCGGACGCTTAACCGACTGCGCCACCCAGGCGCCCCAATCTGGACATTATAAAAAGAGAGGTCACAAGACACTTGTACCTACTGATGTGATACAATAGAAAACAACTTTTTTGACAAAAATCAAATATGAGCCACATCAGACCTCTGGATCTAGCTCCCAGAAATGTAGAGAACTGAAGAAACTGAATGCATCATTTGGGTATTGTCAGTAAAATCCAGATGGTGGGAAATAGGACATATTAGACACAGTACATTGTTTCTTCAACAAATAACCATTAATAAAAAGAGAGAGAACTTATAGATTCAAGCATACAGAATATGTATGTTAGCTAATTGGACCTTGATTTCAAAAAAAAAAAAACAAAAAAAACCCAAAAAACAACTCCCTCCTCCACCCCCCTCCCAGCCCCTGCAGTAGTATGAGGTTTTTAATCAGGGAAATTTAATCACATATGTGCTACTTAGGAATTACTGTCAACTTTTTAGATGTAGCAATGACATGTGGCTATCCTGTTTAAAGTATGTATCTTTTAGAGTAACACTAAAATATTATTGAAGGAAGGAGTGATTTAACATGTAGAATTAACTTTCAAATGAGGCAGCTGGGGTACACAGTGTGAGGAGTAAAGGTAAATCAGAATTGGCTATGGGTTGGTAACTCTGGGAGTGAAGTGATATGATACACTGTTGTCTCGAACATGTTTGGAAAATTTCCGAAATAAGGGCACCTGGGTGTCTCAGTTGGTTAAGCATCCGACTCTTGATTTTAGCTCAGGTCATGATCTCATGGTTGGCAAGATTGAGCCTCACATTGGGCTCTCCACTGACAGCTTGGAGCCTGCTTGGGATTCTCTCTCCCTCTCTCTCTGCCCCTCACCCACTCATGCATGCTAGCTCTCTCTCTCTCTCTCTCTCTCTCTCAAAATAAATAAACTTAAAAAAATTAAAATTGTTAAAAAAAGAAAATTCCCAAAATAAAAAGTGGGAAAAAATGAGGCTCACATTCATGAAGCTATGGCCCCCGAGATCACTCAGCAGTTTTATATTAGAGACAGCCTGGAGTCTGAGGGGCCATCTGCCTATCCACTGAGACCACACGATCTTCTCCTAGACTCTTGTCAAGGCCCCTCCTAGCTCTGACTGCTGATCTAGTCCAAGTAGTTCTCTGTAGGGGATGCTGTGATTAGCTTGCTCCTCATGTTCTTTCCAATTCCCCACTGCTTTGTTTGCTACCAGAACACATGCCACAGTTCAACTCTGGAATCACAAACCCTAATGGTCATCTCTCTCTGAGTGTGGCTTCAACAGCTTTTCCTTCTTCTTTAAAAAAAATAATAAGTTTATTTATTTTCAGAGAGAGAGAGAGCGCAGTGGGGTAGGGGCATAGAGAGAGGGAGACAGAATTCCAATCCGGCTCCAAACTGTCAGCTCAGAGCTCAGTGTAGGGCTCGAACTCATGAACAGTGAGATCATAACCTGAGCCAAAACAAAGAGTCAGATGCTTAATCAACTGAGTCACCCAGGTGCCCCAAGCTTTTCCTTCTTGACACTCTTTTCCTTGCTTTCCATGATGGTGCAGCTACTGGTTTTTTTCTGATGTTGTAATCATTTCCTTAACTCTTCATCCTCCTCCTATTTGTTCACGGAAGCCCCTCTGTGAGTCCAGGGTTCAGCTCTCTGCTTTTTCTTTCTCTCAACCTTTTTCATCTAAGAAGCCATACATGCTCCCCATCATCTTTGTGTAGAGAACTCTCCACCCAGCCTTTAGCCTTGCCTCCCTCCTGAGTTCTGTAGTCTCACCTCTTCAGATGCTTGTCAGAAATTTCTTCTGACACCCCTAGACATCATTCCCCTCATACCCAGAATTTCCACAAAATAAATCCTTTCCCTCATGCTCGCCTTCCATGTTTCTTAAAACATCAGCTTTACTGTCAGCTCCTCCTTATAATACCTCACCTCTCACGTCTATCTCTGTTTCCATCCTTACCTCCAACGCTCATGTCCAGGCCCCTCTATTTCACCTCCTTTCTGGATTTCCCAGCACCTTTCACTCTGTGGCCTCACATCTGGAAAGCATCTCCAAGCCCCTCTGTTCCTGCTCCTATCTCTCCAAGGCCGTCAGAGAGTTCCTGTTCTCTGTAAGATGAAATTCTCAATTTATTTCCCCAATGTTCTCTATCTGACCTCAGTTACTAGTTCAATTACCAGACTCTACACTAACCTCCTCACAAACAGCATCTTCCTCCAGTTCTGAAACTTTCCAGCTCCCTCCTGCCTGGGGTGAGGCAAGGCAAGGGTGAGTCCTACCTGTTTCAAGACCAAATTACTGGAAATCAGAGATGGCGTCTCCATAGTTTGAAATTGTTAGCTTGGCATGTAATGGAAAGACCACTCTAAGCTAGCTAGTCCTGTACTGCATTCAGTCTTAAACAGGTGTTCAATGTCTCTTGCCCATTTTAAAATGAAGATAAACCCAACTTGGATGCCCACCTGCCTAAATGAAGTTGGACACTGTGCTGGGCCATTGGAGCTTATAACAACTAACTGGTTAATTACCTCTATAGGCGTTTTTCCCTTCCTTGGATAAGAATACAATCATTTTAGGGTTGAGTCTGTCTAGATCCTCTCATGGCTGGCAGTCCTGAGCAGAGTGCTGAGAACAGAAAGTGTTCAATAAAGATGATTGAGGAAACGACTCATTCATGACCTTCTCCCCTTCACCCAATCCTAAATCCAAGCCCTCCTCATAGTCTTTGGTGTAAAGATGCCTACAAACCTGTTCATGGCAGCAAATTTTCTGGGAGATGCCCACTTTCAAATGCTGTGCCATTTTTTTCCCGAATAAGTGCACTTGTCAGATCATGTACTTGAAATTTCTTTCCTTTCCTTTCCTTTCCTTTCCTTTCCTTTCCTTTCCTTTCCTTTCTTTTCTTTTCTTTTCTTTTTTTATAACCCAAAGTTTGTACCTCTTAATCCCTATGTCTAGGTCACCTGCCCCTCCCCCTTCTTCCCCTCTGGTAACTACCAGTTTGTTTCTGTTATCTATGTGTTTGTTTCTGTTTGTTTTGTTTGTTTGTTTTTTGTTTTTAGTTTCTATTTGTAAGTGAAACCATATAGCATTTGTCTTTCTCTGCTTCAGTGATTCCAGTTAGCATAAAACCTTCTAGGTCCATCCATGTTGTTGCAAATGGTAGGGTCTCATTCTTTTCTATGGCTGAGTAATATTCCACTATATAGACATGCCACGTTTTCTTTATCCACTCATCTGTTGATGGACACTCAATAGGTGGACATGGAACTGCTTCCATGTCTTGGCTATTGTAAATAATGCTGAAATGAACATAGGTAGAAATACATATAGCTTTTGGATTGGTGTTTTTTTCCCTTTAGATAAATACTCAGAAGTGGAATTGCTGGATCGTATGGTCATTCTATTTTTAACTTTTTGAGGAACTTCCATAACTGCTGCACCAGTGTACATTCCCACCAACAGTGCACGAGGGTTCCCTTTTCTCCACATCCTCACCAACACTTGTTATTTTTTGTCTTTTTACTAAGGGTACGTATGACAGCTGTGAGATGATATCTCATCATAGCTTTGATTTTCATTTCCCTGGTGATAAGTGATGTTGAGCATCTTTTGGTGTGCCATGTACTTGTATTTCTTGGTTTAAAAAAATATCACTAAGTGGGGCACACTTCTGGTTTGCATGGACTGGAACTGTCTAAATGATGTCCCTCACTGGCCTAGGCAACTTGGTGTGGGTGTGGGGGCCCACGGGGAAGACTGAGTGGGTGAAGCCAGGAAGATGTGTGTATCTTTGCATATAGATACCCAAGTCTGAGCCCTCTAGCCCTTACTTCTTTGACACCTCTCAATTAAGCTACATTTCCCCTTTCCAAATTTGCTCTGAAAGATCATTTCTAAACTGACTTTATGTATAGGCCAAACATTGAAATTGAAAGAAAACTTTCAGTACTCCAACATTTTTTTATTTACAAAACATGTGTGGACACTTGCCCTGTTTGTGCAAGCAGTACTACCTTCTCCTCCTCCTCTTCCTCCCCCTCCTCTTCCTCCTCCTCCTCCTGCCCTTCTTCTTCTTCTTCTTCTTCTTCTTCTTCTTCTTCTTCTTCTTCTTCTTCTTTTCTTCTTCTTCTTCTTCTTCTTCTTCTTCTTCTTCTCCTCCTTCTCCTTCTCCTTCTCCTTCTCTTCCTCCTCCTCCTCCTCCTCCTCTTCCTCCTCCTCCTCCTCCTCCTTATTCTCAGATAAAGTTTTTTTTTATTGAATAGCTTATCTGTGTCATTGCTGAGGCCACTATTTACAGACAACAGAGAGGGGATTTTATTTTTTTCTCTCTTCCTCCTTGGCACTCAGTATTTTCAACCTCATAACATACATCTTATCTCCATAAGTTCTATGCTCCAGCAAAATGAAACTATTTCCTGTTCCCAGAGGACACTTTCTATTTCTTCACCTTCAACATTTTCTTCATGTGGTTCCCAGGACATGGAAACTCTCCATCTTTTCAAGAGCACCTGTTGAGATCTACCCATCACCAAAGGCCAGCCTTGAGCACCACCACATCTACTAGTCTTTTCATATCAAGCCTTCCTAACACTCTATATCCTTCTAATGATATTCAACATATTTATCTTGGAGTTTTATTCTCTGTACCCATGTTTCTAAGCCCAGAGCCTTGAACAGAGTAAGCATTCTGAGATATTTGTGGGATTGAACTCAGCACCGCTTATGTACCAAGCCCTCTGTCAGATTCAGAGGATACTGTAAGGGTGACCTTCTGAGGATGATACAAGAGAAAGTATGGGGAATTATTCTGTAAATTCAAGAAGCAGTATACACATTTGAATAGTATAAGCATGATGATGGTGAAGATGGTGTTGATGAAGATGAATATGCAGGACATTTGCATTCCCTTTCCTCTCCACCTTTGTCATCCCACTCTGACCCCTTGGAGCTTGACCCCTATGGACGGCATCAGCCAGGCTCCCTTGCCTTTTGCTTTCCTGTTGGGTTCAGCCAACATGAAATATGAATGGAAAATCAGAGTGAGAGGGGAGTTTGGGTATTCATTGTGCTGGTTGTTTTTGCTGGGTCTCAGTGTGACAGTGGTGCCATTCTAAGGTCACAGTCCCTTTCAGCTAGTCCCCTACTCTGTAGTAAAAGCTCCCCAAGTTGCACTTTGAAGCCTAGGGTGGCAGCATCCCCCCATTTTTGGCCATTCTGAGTGTGTCACTAATAGGTTCCCTTACACCCTGCCCTAAACACCTTTAATAATTCCCTCTTTTCAGTGTGGCATCTCTGTTTCTTGCCAAGACCCTGATCCATACAATAGCTGTTGGGATGACAGTAGTGATAGTGGTTATGATGATTTTTTTTTCTCCCAGCTGGTTGTCTGAGAGTCCTAATGAGCAATTGCATGCAGAGAAGCTAGAGAATTGTGGCAGAGACTAGCATGATGTTCACTATATTGCTGCATAAGTCACTCCCAAACTTAGTGGCTTAAAGCAATAACCATAATTGATTATTTCTCATCATTTTAAAAGTTTATTTATTTATTTTAAGAGAGAGAAAGAAAGAGAGGGACAATGAGCTCTGCCACTGCCAGTGCAGAGCCTGATGTGGGGCTCAATCTCACAAACTGTGAAATCATGACCTGAGCTGAAATCAAGAGTTGGATGCTCAGCTGACTGAGCCACCCAGGTGCCCCTATTTCTTATCATTTTTGTAGATCAGGAATTTACCCAGTTACAGCAGGATAGCTTATTTCTACTCTGTCATGTCCAGGGCTTGTCCTAGAAGGCTGAAAGCTCCCTCACTTATAGGTTTGGCAGTTGATCTTGGCTACTGGCTGGGGAATGGTTTGGGGCGTCAGCTGGAGCATACACATGTCTTCTCCTTTTGGTTTGGACTTCTTCACAACATGGTGGCTAGAGTAGAAAGGGTGGACATTCAGAGACAGAGAATGACCCAAGCCAAAGCCAGATTGCCCTTACAACCCAGCCTTGGAAATCCTGCAGTGTCACTTCTACCATGTTCCACTGGTAGAGATAGTTATAAAGATCCACCCCATTTCAAGGAGAAGGGATGTAGGTCCCACCTCTTGGTGGAGGAGTGTCAATGACTGCAATTGATCATCAATTGTATTATATGGGCTAAAATGACATAAACCACTTCTGGACCTATGCATAAATATCCATGTGCCACCCACTCTTTCCTCCCATGCAGTGGCAACTGTGCAGGATCCATATTGGAGATGGCAATGACAGAAAAGTCAAGGAGGACCACCCAACCCATATAAACCTTTGTAAATGTGATGATTAAACTTTTAGTGTGTTAATCCTCTTAAATTTGGTGATTCCTACAAGAATTTTAACTATATCCCAAAGATTCATCTGAGCCAATATATTCCTCTTCCTATCTTACCAGCACATCTATCAGGACCACACATCCATGATGAAAGCAGGGACCTGGGGTTAGTTTCTTCTTCCTCTTTGTTATGTGTGCACCTCCCCCCACTTCAAGTTGTAGTGAGCAGTAAAATGACTGGGAAAGAGAAGAAAGAGGTCATGGGACTGCCTAGATCTTTAAACAACAGATCCCTGACTATATCCAAAAAGGTCTTAGCCAAGTCAAACAGTAGAAAGGGTGAAATGTTAACATGAATGCAGTAAATATTCCATCCTTCTTTGGAGGATCTTGGGGAGAAAGGAGAGTGTTGTGTTGGAGATGAGTGGCAGGGGATGTCTTCAGGGGCCTACCACACCACAGAATACTGTGTCTGGAGGAGAAGGTGTACCTGACATAAGAAGCCTGGGAAAAACATTTGTCAAGTGATATTTAGAACTGACATTTTCATAAGGATCCAGTCTGTAGAGGGTTTTCACAGCACTTGGAAAGCCACATTTTTCATTCTTCTTCCTCCCCATCTTCTGTAATTAAATGAAGTTCACAGTGTTAAATGTATGTTTAAAATGGTATGCTTTCAGGACTGCATTTTAAAAAGCTTTCTACTTGGGGCGCCTGGGTGGCGCAGTCGGTTAAGCGTCCGACTTCAGCCCGGTCATGATCTCGCGGTCCAGGAGTTCGAGCCCGGCGTCAGGCTCTGGGCTGATGGCTCGGAGCCTGGAGCCTGTTTCCGATTCTGTGTCTCCCTCTCTCTCTGACCCTCCCCCGTTCATGCTCTGTCTCTCTCTGTCCCAAAAATAAATAAACGTTGGAAAAAAAATTTTTTTTAAAAATAAAAAAAAATAAAAAGCTTTCTACTTGGAAATAACTTTGACAATAATAACAATAATTTCAAAAAGTAATATTTATTTCCTGGACCATTTGAGAGTAAGGTAGGTGCACACGTCATAATTCTTTCCTTCTAAATATTTTCTATTTCCTCCTAAATGTACCCCAATCTGGGGCCTTAGACACAGAGGGAGGCCCAACATCTGGTGCCAAGCTTTGGGAGGTAGAAGCCCGGGTTCTGCATTTATTCTCCAGCAATTAGGATATTCCTGAAGAGGAATGTTGGCTGAAAAATACCCACATAGATGGACATAGACAGACATCTGCTTTTTTGCCTTGTCTAATATATTCACATTCTGTTTGGGTAAAGAAACAGAAGGGATGTTCACCCCACATTCAGGGATACTGATTGGGAGGGTGTGGCTAACATAGTCTCCGGGTCAGAAAAGATCTTGATAAACTGAACCTTTACCAGATTAAATAGAAAATGTACATTATAAAATCACAAAATTACTACTGTATTATTTCCTTGGGTCTAAGAGACTTTTCTCTGCCTTTTATTGTTTCTAAACTTTACATGCCCCCTAAAATTTATGCCAGAGGCAACTAGCTGTTTAATAGATAAGGCAGTTATAAATAGAAAACCTACTTTTACGTAGATGAAGGTCTACCTAATTGCCACCTGGGTTTTTCTCCACCAGTGGTTGAACTACACAGGAATAAATTTTTTATCGAGATAGGGCATCTGGGTGGTTCAGTCAGTTAAATGTCCAACTTCAACTCAGTATATGATCTCACAGTTTGTGTGTTCGAGCCCCACTCAGGATCTGCGCTGACAGTGCAGAGCCTGCTTGGGATTCTCTCTCTCCCTCTCTCTGCCCCTCCCCACTCACTCTCTGTCTGTCTCAAAGTAAATAAAAGTTTACTTTTTAAAAAATGTTTATTGAGGTATAATTTACATACCTCAAAGTGTGTCCTTCTTACTGTACAGTTCCAGTTTCAAATACGTGCAGTCATGTAACAGCCACCAAAATCAAGGCACAGAACAGATCCACCTCCAAAAAAGTTCCCTTTGGCCCTTTGTAGTCAAACCTCCCTTCTGCAATCTGTTTTGTTCCCATATAGTTATGCCTTTTCCAGAATGTCATATAAATGAAATTACTTTTATGTAGACTTTCTGAGTCTGGCCTCTTTTGCTTAGGGAATGTATTTGAAATTAAACCATGTTTTTGTATGTATTAATAGTCTGCTCCTTTCTACTGCTGTGTTGTATTCCATTGCAGAGACATCCCATACAATGTTCACCCATTCAACATTTAAAGAATGTATATGTTGTTTTCAAGTTTTGGTTATTATAAATAAACACTTTATAAACATTCACATACAAGGTTTTGTGTGAACACGTTTTCATTTCTCCTGGGTAAATAGTCATATAAGTGTGTTTAATGTTTTAGGAAACTGTTTTCTAAAGTTGCTGCACTGGCTGGCACACCAGCAGCAGTGCACGAGGGCTCTGCATCTTGGTGTTGCCGGCGTGTTTTACAGATTCTAATATGAGCATATTGGTATGTCATGGTGGTTGAAATTTGCAAATCTTTAGTGACAAATGATGTTGGGCATCTTATCATATGCCGATTTGCCCATAAATCATTTTCTTTGGTGAAGTGTGTGCTCAGATTTTTTTATCGAATTGTTTTCTTTTTATTAAATTTCAAAGTTTTTTTTTAAACGTATTCTGAGTAAGTTATTTATGTGTTTTGCAAATATTGTTCCCTAGTTGCGGATTCTATTCTCATTTTCTTTTTTTCTTTTTTTTAACTTTATTTTTAAGTAATCTCTATACTCAACATGTGGCTCAAACCAGCAACCTCAAGACCAAGAGTCACATACTCCACCCGCTGAGCCTGCCAGGCACCCCTCTTTTCATTTTCTTAACGGTGCCTTTTTAAGAACAGGTTTTTATTTTGGTGAAGTCCAAATTTTCAATTTCTTCTTTCATGTGTTGTATTTTTGGTATCAAAGGTAAGAAATATTTGCTTAATCCAAGATCACAATGATTTTTTGCTGTGTTTTCTTCTAGAAGTGTTATAATTTTACATTTAGGTCTATGATTCCTTTTGAGTTTCCTTTTATATATGGCATGAGGTATGGATTGAATTCATGTATACTTGCCATGGTGACTTTGTTTGTTTGTTTTGCAAAGATAATATTCAGTGAAAGATGTACCTTACCAGTAATAGAGTCTTCAACATAAAGAAATGGAAGATTGATGCAGCCTGGCTTAGTTTTTGGAAGAAAGATCTAGATGTGAAGGTAAACAACATGCTCCTCTAACGTGGACAGTGTCTCAGCTGCTAAAATAAGTGGAAATCATGACATCCAGCTCAAAAGAGTCACTAATCCTATTGTTTTCCATACAGGTCAAGCTATGTTTGAATTGTTCTTAAGTTTTTGTGTAATTTTTGAAAGAGAGGTACTGACATAAGAATGAAGGATGAGAATGATCTTGATGGGTTTGGCCTCAGGTGGGGTTGGGGGATGGGGAGCAGCCCCAAAAGTGGGAGAGTAAGAAACTAAATGAACATCACTTCTGAGGAAAAATAAGAGTCTTCAGTCTTTGCAAAGGCAGGCTAGGGTTAAGAACTCAAACTCTGACATCAACCAAACTGGTTTAAAATCTCTATCCTTTCTCACTCCATCTGTAGACTTTAAGTTACTTCCTTGGGGCGCCTGGGTGGCGCAGTCGGTTAAGCGTCCGACTTCAGCCAGGTCACGATCTCGCGGTCTGTGAGTTCGAGCCCTGCGTCAGGCTCTGGGCTGATGGCTCGGAGCCTGGAGCCTGTTTCCGATTCTGTGTCTCCCTCTCTCTCTGCCCCTCCCCCGTTCATGCTCTGTCTCTCTCTGTCCCAAAAATAAATAAACGTTGAAAAAAAAATTAAAAAAAAAAAAAAAAGAAAACTCCCCATTTCATAGCTTTTATTGGGAACAAATAAAATAAGATAATCCATGCCAAATACCTAGCTCAATGCCTGGTGTTGTGTGTGCTCAGAAAATGCCAGCTATTTTTCTTGCCACTTACTATTTATCTACTCATGTTTCCTTCACTGAGTTTCACCATGTATCCATTATTGGAGTATCAAAACACGATAACAAGCCCTCAAGAGGCTTAGCCTCTTAGAATTGGAAATTGATCAGTGTAGCCAGCCTAGTGGAGATGAACCTAGTTGTTTGCATGGGAGTTATCTTGTGTGTGTGTGTGTATGGTGTAAACTATGTGAGATATGATTGAGGATGTGTCCATTCACCACAGTGGGATATTTCTAAAGAGATAATATTAAGCCAAGGATGGATCCTATAAATGATGGAATCTTTATTTTTTCAAAGTTTATTTATTTATTTATTTTGAGAGAGACAGAGACAACGTGAGGGAGGGAGGGGCAGAGAGAGAGAGAGAGAGAGAGACAGAGAGGAAGAGATTGAAAATCCCAAGCTGGCTTCATGCTGCCAGTGCAGAGCCCAACGCGGGATTTGAACTCATGAAACTATGAGATCATGACCTGAGCTGAAACCAAGAGTCAGATGCTTAACCCACTGAACCACCCAGGAGTCCCTGAAGGAATCTTTAATTGAAAAGAATAATGAGTCAGCCTGGGACCAGAGGTCAACCATGGATTTCCAGAAGGCTGACCCTTGAATTAAGACCTAAAGGAATCAGCCAACATGGAATTGAGGAGTGGGGGTGGAGGGTGGGCAGGGAGGACATAGAAGGTGGTTCACACTGAGCAGTCATTCAGTTTGCTAGAGCATGGTGGTGAAGAGCATGGACTTTTGAGCTAGACAGACCTAATTTTGAAAATTCTGGGAAAGTGACTTAGCCTTCTTGAATTCCAGTGGCCTCACTCATGAGACGTCAATAATTTCTTCATCCCAGGTAGTTGCAGGGATTACAAGAAACATTTGTGTAGCCCCTGGTAACCATGACTGCTCTGCACTGTTTTCACAGATATCCTCAAACCTCAAGCCATCCAATGATTTGGGAACTGGGGGTGAAGCAGGAATAGTGGCAAGGTAGTGGAACAGAGGATGAGGTGGTTGGGATTGCATGCTAAGGAATGTGGATGTTATCTCCAACATAATGATTAGTCAGGGAAGGGTTGGAAGCCAGGAGCAGGGAATTTTAGAAGAGGCATTTGGGCACCAGGCAGGACAACAAATTGCAGGAGGTCCAACAGGAGAGAAGGAGAGGAGTTGAAGGAGATTTACAGAAATCCAGGGTAGGAATGAAGGCTTCAGGAATGGCAGAGGGGATGGAGTGGAAGGCAGAAGTGAGGAGCATACAAGAGGCAGCACTAGCGGTCTGGTTGGCTGCAAGAGGCAAGTGAGAGGCAAAGGGGCAGGTGACTTCTCAGCGTCTGACTTGGGTGAGATGAGAGAAGATGGGATGGAATGGGTTTGTAGGGAAAGAAAATGAGTTCATGGCCAACTTGAGGTAGCTGTGGGCCATCAAGTGGAGAAACCCTGTGAAGAGCTAACATTTAGGTCTAGAGCCTAAAAGAACAATCTTTCCTGGAGACGCTCACATGGCATATGCCAACAGATTGGCAGACAGAGCCTTCAGCAGGGACAGACTCACACAGAGACAGGCTAGTCAGGAGACAACCAGGCAGCCTACCTTTGCATGCTTTCTCAGACTGACCTACCTTGGGCACATTTCTTAACTATTCTGAGTCTCAGCTTCCTCACCTGTAAACTAAGTCAAGCATGTATGACTTTATTTGGGAATGAAATGGATACATACATGCAAGTGCTTAGAGCAGCATCTGACAAAGCATTTGACAGTCTTCACTGCTACAATTTTTACGAGACAGGCAGAGGGCTGGGGGAAGGCCAGGAAGTAGCCACAGGTGATAAAGGAAAGGCTGAGGAAGAGAGGACATGACATATACTGAGAAGAGTCTTCCAGAAAAAGAGAGGGAGAGGGGGAGAGAGAGAGAGAGAGAGAGAGAGAGAGAGACTCTCCAGAACATGGTGATATAGAAGCCATGTGAGCAGACTTTTTGATGAAAGAGAGGGTGCTGAACCATTTCTGAAGCTCCAGAGGGAGGCTAAGAAGAGTCCACTGGGTTAGACAACCAGAAGGACATTAGCATTTCTGGTGGGGGAGGGAGGCTGGTGGCAGAGGCTAGAGTTGGGGAGGGAGAACTGAGGGAGTACAGCCAAATGAATTCTTAGCTCCAATAAGACAGAGAAGACATCTGTACTGATAACTATTTAAAACAGGGATATAGGGCAAAACACTATCTCATGTGATACAGCACATCCAGATGAGTATCATCATTCTCAGTTTATAGTGGAACAATCTGAGTTTGCAAGACTTGCTCAAGGTCACACAGGGGGTAAGAATGAGGTCTGGTCACAGACTGACTTGGCTCAAATTCTAAACTCAATAGGTGGAGGTAGAAGAGAGGAGACATGGGCTCAAAATTAGAAAGGACATTTTAGCAATTACAAATACCCGATGACGCACTAAGCCTTATCAAAAAGTAGAGAGGCCCCTGTTGTGGGGATGTTCATAGCCTGAATGAACAGCCTCCAGGAGGAACAACCACTTCATGCTGTGTGTACAAGTCTATGTGCTTGTATCCTTCACTGGAGGATGACTTTACTGAGGTTCTACTAAATTTTTTTTTTAATATCCTGACTTGCTATAGAGCCTGGGATATAATGGGAACTCAGTAAGTTGTGCTGGCCAGCTGGGTTTAGAAGAACTTCTTATGCTAAGATGTTAGACATGGAATCTGTTCTCTGATACCCTTTCCTGGTCTGAGTTTCTGAATTGTCTGAGCTGCAATTATGGAATCTCCAATGGGGGTCAGCTCTGAGCACTGGAGCCTGGAAATGGGAGCCAAGCAGTCACCAGCAAGACAAGAAGGAGCAGGATAAGGGCCCAAGGCCAGGAGTCCAGTTGAGGGACAAGAAACAGAGGGAAATGTGGGTGGGGGGAAGTAGAGACTCAGCACACACAGGGGTTACTAGAAACATCTACCTTAACAGCAAGTCCCAAAATGGAGGATAAGCATGGCACAGAGTACACAGAGGATGGTTGACCTTAAATCAAGCAAGTTCTTAGTCTTTGTTTTGTGAGGTAAGCTGGCCAGTGGTTTGGACACCAAGGGGCTTGGCCATATTGGCAGTTATCCTCAAGAGTCCTGAGTGATGCAAAGTGCTGGTTGCCTGGGGATGCTGGCAAGGAAGTGAAAAACCCTTACTTATCTGCCTGGACAAGGCAAGAGAAGAGTGCCTTTGAGAATCATTTCAGAAATTCTTTGAAAATGAAGGGTCAAAAATAAAACTTGTCTTCTACATTATAATGACTCAGTGCTCACAGCAAACACACCAAATCTCTGTGATGATCCTGACTTATATGAATGATTGTGAAGCCCCAAGAGGTTGAACTTCTAGTCTGGGATCACACAACTCAGAAGTGGGGAGCTTGAATGAAGTCCTCCCAGTGGCAGGAAAAGAGAAGAGAACTTCTCAGGTCATAAAACTTAAAACTCTCCTCTTGTCCACAGAGACATCAACACCAGAGAAAAGACATTGATTTATAATCAAGGCAGTCTTTTTGCTGATGGGCAACTCAGAAAGCTTTTGTCTCTTGGATCTTGTTCCTTGATTCCAGATTCTAATAATCCCACTGCATCTCTGGGTGTGATTGGATTTACTCCCAGAAGTCAGAGCAATGTTTAGAATCATTGAGGGAATGTGTCTCAAAATGGCAGAATGGTGGTGAAGGTAATATGGGTGTGTACACGCGAGTATGTGTGCTGGCTGCATTATTCTTGAAGGGTGCTGAGGAGAATTCCTCCTGAGACAAGTTTGGAGAGCATCTTATGGCAGGATCCTCATGGGAGCCTGATGCCAGGGCTACAGGCTGCAGATGCCTCTCCAGTTAGCTTTCCAGATATCGGGCCTGGAGAATGAACTCACGTCCCTAGAGAGTGCTTTGTTCTTTACTCCCTGCCCCCACCAATCTTTGTTCCTGGCCCAGCTAATTTGGCTCAGGGATTAATTAGCAGGCCCCAAAGTTAAGCAGAACAATGACACAGGTACTGGTGGTTTCCTCCCCTTCTGCCTTCTCATTTTTTAGGAGGTGAGTAATTGTGGCTGGGGGGTCTCACCTTCTCAGCCCCTCTTCCAAGCAATTTCCTCAGTTACATGGTGACTGCTAACTGCTCCTTCTAAACTTGCCTGTCAGTGCTGTGATATCCTCAGTATAGCCATGGACTGTCCCTGTGACCACCAGGATTCCTTTCTGAGAAAGATAGTTTTTGTTCTTTTCTTCCTGGAAGAAAAGCTGCCTTTCTCTGGGGGTCATCAGGGTCTACCAGGTACCCCACAATAACATCTTTTACCTCATAATATCTCAATTTGGGGATATTTGTCCAAGTGCAGGAACATGCACTCGTGTTGTCAGGCTTCCAAGCTTTGTGCTACACTCACAAATCATCAGTCTGAAAAAGGTCCATTGTGATCTCTACCAACTGGGGCATGGCCCCTTCCCCAACACTGCCTCTCAAGGTGACTCGGGCTTATTTATTTGTGGACGCTTGATAATGGGAAAGGCTCTTAGAGATTTTTTTTTTTTTTTTAGTTTAAATATCTTCCTTTCTTACCTTGCCATTCAGGAAATCCAAGAAATTCATCGTCACTCACAGCAGAGCAACCAGGACCCTGATCCCCTGTGATTTATGGCAAGAACCCAGCCAGTTTTGGCCAACTGACATCCACAGATATGCAGAACCAATCAAGAACCTTAGGCAAATCCACATGGTAGTGAATCTGTCTGTTGCCCACCCAACTCTCATCCTACCCACCTCCACCAAATCTCTAGTGTTTGTCTAGAGCCTGGTTTCTCTTATATTAATTTGCACTAGGTGGCCAGAGACACTACAGGCCCACTCTTACAAGGCCATAAGATATAGAGGTTAAGATGTAGGCATGGGGTCACACAGATGGCTGGAAGCCCCCACTTACCACTCACTAGCTACAGCACGATGGGCTCCATCCAGTGACCTTTTCTGTGCCTCACTTTCCTCATCTATTGATGGAGATAACCTAATTCACATGGTTGTCCTGTGGATTAAATGAGTTACTATGTGTGAAATGTGAAAATAATGAGTTTTCATTATCTTTGCCTTTCAAAAGATAAACAAACAAAAAAGTGGTTAGTGGTATAAAATTCTAAGAACTTTCATCCCCCAGCATCCAAACCATGGAGCAGTGGCTTTCCGGACCCTTCATGATCTAAGATCATTTTAGGGGGCTGGTTACCATTACCATAGCTGGCCATGTGTGAATCTCGTGTTCTGTGTTGTTTTTCCTTTGTCTTTTCTCAGTAGCATGTTTCCTAGATATTTTATCTTTCTAAGGTGATAATCAGCTAATATCACTGAATATTCAATTTTAACATGATTTTTTAAAAAGTATGAATAAACCAGGAGCACCTGGGTGGCGCAGTTGGTTAAGCATCCAACTTTGGCTCAGGTAATGATTTCACATCTCATGAGTTCAAGCCCCATGTGAGGCTCTGTGCTAACAGCTCAGAGCCTGGAGCCTGCTTCAGATTCTGTGTCTCCCTCTTTCTGCTCCTCCCCTGCTCATGCTCTGACTCTCTCTCTCAAAAATAAATAAACATTAAAGAAATTTTTAAAATACCACAAATAACCAAACATTATATATGAACTTATAATATACAAAAGCTTCTGTGTATATGGCATGCAATCTCTAAGATGACCCCCAGTGACTCAGCTCCTGGCATTCGTGTCCCTGTGTAATAGCTACCCTTGAGTAACTCGCCCCTGACAAACAGAGCATGGGCACAGTGAGGCCATGTCTCTTCCATGTAAGTTACACCGACTGAGACTCCATCTTGTCAGTAGCCTCTCTGTCTGCTTTGGTGGGGCAAGCTGCTACTATGTTGGAGAGGGCCTCATGGTAAGGAACTGAGGGTGGTCTCTGGGCCACTAGCTGGATAGGAACCGAGGCCCTAAAGGAACTGAATCCTATCAAACACCACACATGTGAGGTTGGAAGAAGATCTTGTTCCAGTTGAGCTTTCAGATGAGACCCCAATTTTAGCCAACATCTCGATTGTGGTCTCATAAGAGACTCTGAAGCAGAGAACCAGCTATGCCACACCTGCTTTCCTACCAGCAGAAACTGGGATAAGTGTGTGTTGGTTAAGCCACTAAGTTTTGGGGTAATTCATTACACAGAAGGAAGTAACTAATAACACGTACAAAGTTATCTGATTTCATCTTTACATCCTTTCTCAGAAAGGTGAAGTCACACCTGCCAGATCACAAAGCTAGGAAGTAGTAGACCCAGTACTTGAACCTACATCACCATTACTTCCCAGAAGAGGATGCAGAATGTAGTTTCCCAGATTGCCTTTTTATACTTCCTTTTATGCATTTTTTAATGTTTATTTATTTGAGAGAGAGAGAGAGAGAGAGAGAACAATTGAGGAAGGAGCAAAGAAAGAGGGAGATATAGATTCTGAAGCTGGTTCCAGGTTCCCAGCTGTCAGCACAGAGTCTGACATGTGGCTTGAACTCATGAGCCATGAGATCGCTTAACCAACTGAGCCACCCAGGGGCCCCTCCTTTAAGCATTTTAGCTCCAGTTTTCTAGAATGACTCCCCTGCTTTCTCTGCCTGACGTGGGGAAGGAATGGGTGCTCACTGACCACCAACTCTGCCAGGGACTCTGAACATGTTAGCACACCAAGTCCTTCCAGCTTGGTAGGGTGGGTGTCCTTGTACCCAATGTATTCACTTTCCCAGAGTGGGTTTTGCAGGCACTGATCCCTCAAGGTGTTCTGTGAAAAGTACTCCATGTTTGAGAAAACTGTAACTCTGTCTTGGAAACTATGTATGTGAGTCCACTACATGCAGACAGGAATTGCACCACGGAAACTTGATGAATATTTTCTAACATCACGTGTCTTTTTTCCATCAGACTGTGAACACGCTTATCTGCCATCTCACAGCTCACAAGCCGAGGAACGTTCTACAAAATACACCTTGGGGAATGCTGGCTTATAGGAAATTGTCACACTTGTATTTTTTCTTTTTTTTTCTTTTATTAAAAAATTTTAAAATGTTTATTTTATTTTAGAGAGAGAGCGAGAGAGCAGGGGAAGGGCAGAGAGAGAGGGAGGGAGACACAGAATCTGAAACAGGCTCCAGGCTCTGAGCTGTCAGCACAGAGCCCGACACAGGGCTCGAACTCACAAACCAGCAGATCATGACCTGAGCTAAAGTCAGACTCTTAACCCATTGAGCCACCCAGGCACCCCACACTTGTATTTTTTTCAACGACATCTCACAACAATTTTGTAACGGCAGAGTGACATTTTCCATTTTACAGACAGGAAAACTGAGAGTCAGGGAGTTTGTAAAATCATCAAGTAGTATTAATCCTTGGGTGGTGGCTGATGTCTGCAATATTTGATGTAGTTAACCCTCCTTCCCTTCTTTCCTTCCTTCCTTCCTCCCTTCCTTCCTTCCTTCCTCCTGTCCCCCCTCCCTGACTCCTTCCCTCCCTCCCTCCCCCCTCCCCTCCTTTCCTTTTTTTATTTTTAATTTCTCCCAGGATCAGATGAGATATATATTTTTAAATTATTTAAAAATAAAGTAAAACAAAATAAAGAATAAAATAAAATAATAAAATAAAATAAAATAAAATAAAATAAAATAAAATAAAATAATAAAAAAAATAGAATAGAATAGAATAGAATAAAGTAATAAAATGAATCCTCCTGTGAGCTGGCTATACCATGTCATGGTCTCTTTCCATTTTCCAGACCACTCCTCATTTTCATCCCCCTTTCCTGAATCTTTGTCATCCATCTTGTCCCAGAAATGTCAGCATTTCTGCCAGTCTTTTCCCTTCCACCCACTTTGGCACCACTTCCTGAGTGATCACAACACTCAGAGAGCTTCAGCTTACCCTGAGCAGTGGGGATCCCAAGTCCAGCCCTCTTCTCCAGACCCCTCCCCCAGGCTTAAACCCATGTGTACAGTTCTTCAAAAGCTCTCCCTGGATATTCAGTGCCTCATGTTCAAGCTACACTGAGCACCTCTTTCCAGACTTTTTTCAAGCCTTCCTTTTCTTTTGTTATTAGATAGCATACCCACCCTCCTGTCTGCCCCCTGTGAGCTCTGCTTTCTCATCAACACCCACCCTGCCCATCTTCCCCACTGCTTCCTTCCACAGAGAAATTCACACCTGCAAATCTAACCCTAGAGACTCTGTTTAGCACTTTTGGAGGGGTTCCCCATTATCTCCAGAATCAAGCCCACCTCTGCCTCCCCTGCGTCTTCTTCCAGGCCATCCTTACCACCTGTCAGTGGTTCTATGAACTTCAAACTCTCCCTTCCTTCAGCCTGGACTCTCCTATATCCTTGTTCACACATATACTTAATTCATTCTTCAAAATTCTGCTTCACAAGTGATCAAATGTTGACAAGTAAAACATTCAGCCTTGTGGTACAGTTTGGTGGATAATATGCAATGTGTATCAAAATTAAAAAAAAATGTTCCTACCTTTTGATTCTGTAAATTTACCTCTGATAACTCAGGTGAGGGAAGTAATATGGTATGTGAAACATGCTTTAGACCTAGAGATGCCCTTCACAATGTTATTTATAATGAAGAATGTTCTACAAAATAGGAAAATGGTCAATTATTGACCATCCACTAGAAAGAATACGTTAAAACAATGAATATAAAAATGATGGAGCAACTTTGTACCTGGTAAACATTTAAGTGACAGGAACACAAAGGAGGAAAATTGTTGTATGTTGCATTATTGCACCTGCTAAGTGATGGGGAGAAGGCAAAGAGAAAGCCCCAAAACATCACTCTAAGTGGGTTAGGACATTGAGATTACAGGAAAATGGCTTTTCTTGAATTAAGAAACATTCTGTAGTTTGTTTACATTGTTTTTTTTTTAAGTTTATTTATTTATTTTGAGAGAGAGAGAGAGAGAGAGAGAGCAAGTCGGGGAGGGGCAGAGACAGAGGATCCCAAGCAGACTCTGCACTGTCAACGCAGACCTTGATTCAGGGCTTGAACTTTCGAACCTTGAGATCATGACCCCAGTTGACATACTTAACAGACTGAGCCACCCAGGCACCCTTGTTTATATCATTTTAATAATGATGAAGAAATATTTATATATGTGTAAAATATATATATGTGTGTGTGTGTGTGTGTATTATATATATATAGTGTGTGTGTGTGTGTGTGAAATTTTGAAATGAATAAAGACTTTAACTCTTTGAACCCTTGATCTGACAATTGAAAAGCCCATATTGGAGTAGCAAACTTCCCAAACATGTGGGTAAGTGCTATTGCCTCCCCATCCTAAGTTAATGATACCTGTGGCATCTGTCACTGAGAGATGTTAAAGAGAGGCACCCTTGGAAGTACAGGTGGCTATGACCCCAGGCTCTGGAGCCAGACTGCTTGTGTTTGTTTCCCCATGTCTCAGTTTCCTTCTCTGTAAAATGTATATAATCACAATACCATAGCGCTGTCATAACAACATCACAGGACTGTTGTGGGCATTAAATGAGGCAAAGTCTCTAGAAGCAAAGTCAAGTAAGTAGTGACACCCAACAGCCTAAATCTCTAATAATTCCTTGAGGGCAAGAATGGGTCATATTTATATCTACCACTTTAGCTCCTTTATACATAGAAGTTCTTCAAGATATATTGTTGTTGCCTCATTGGGCTCAATGGCCTGGAAAAAAAATCTAAGATTCTCTAAAACAAAATGGGCACCCAGGACCTTTCCCTACAGTGGCTGGGGCTGGAGCCAAGACTCTGGGAATTTGAGACCACAAGCAACGCACCTGGGAACAGGGCGGCGGTGGGATCCCAGGTCTGCTACCTGGACAGAGTGCACAGTGCAATGCTGCCCTTGAATTATGACCTTTCAGCCTTGGCCAGCCCTAGTTGGGAAACCAGAGCTTTAGATGTGATCTTCTGAGATGTGACCCTGATTCTCGCTGCCTAAGAACAAAGGGCAATTATGGCTCTTTTATGAGAGGCAGTTTAAGTGGAAGCCAAGAGGCTGGTTCACCGAAGGCTGGCCTGATCAAGGGCTCCATTTCTGAAATAAAGGTCCTGCCTGTGCCCTGTGTCCTTATCAGTAACACCCCAGCCCGTTCTCCCTAGCTCTTCCTGACACATTTCTGGAGGATCATGCTGATCTTTGGGATCATTTTGGAACACCTTGTCCACCATCCCCAAATCTGGCTCCAACATAAACTTTAGGCTCAGAGAAAACAGGCTCTGTGAACCTAACTTCAAAGCTTGGCGACAGGATCTCCTTGCAGGAGTACTGGAAGCAACAATGGACTTGAACCAGCACTGGGTAGGGCTGCCCAGCGGGTGCCCCTTAACCTGGCAACTATTGTGTTCAAAGTCATTGATGCAGCTACAGGTGAACAATGCATTTGGCAACCCAATGAGGTCTTCTTTCAAAACAAAGTTACTCTTGCCAGCAGTGCCAACCGGAGGGCCCCTGTACAAAACCCTCCATTTCTTTTTCTTTTTTTCAAAATCAAAGAGTTACACTAAATGACATTAATAAAAAAAATCTTTTATTCTTTAAAAAAAGGGAAATGTATTATCACCACATCAAAGAAAAAATACTTAAAAGAAAATGTCTTCCTAGAATTCTTAGCCCCCTCATCCAATCACCGTGCTCTTTTGGGTGCCTCTACTTCTAGTCTTTCTTTTTGTTTTTTATTTAACCTGGTGGTAATAAGCATGTAAGAATTTGCCTTTCTGTTGCTTGTTAGCACTATAATAGGCAGAAAGCTGTTGTATCATTTTTTTATTGCTTTAATGGGTGTAGAGCATTTCCTCAAAGTCCTGTGCCATAGCAAATTCAAACATCTTTATTTTTTTGGAGAATGATATGCTATTATAAATAAGATTGTAATGAATATCCAGGAACTACAGCATGTCTTGCTGGATCAGAATTGATGGCTTTTTAATTTTGTTTTACATTTAATAATACCCCCAGTTTCTTTCTTTCCTTCCTTCCTTCCTTCCTCCCTCCCTCTTTTCTTCCTTTCCTTTATTTTTTCTTTTCCTTTCTTCCCTTCCCTTTCTTCTCTTCTTTCTCTTCTCTTCTTTCTCCTCTCCTCTCCTCTCCTCTCCTCTTCTTCTTCCTCCAAAACAGAAACTCTAAACTCATTGCCTTTAGACATGTGTGAGACTGCAGTTTTCAGTTAGGACAGTTTTTTGTTTTAATCTGTCAGCATTTTTCACATTACTATTTGAGAGAGGGAGAGAGCATGCACACACAAGAGGGGGAGGGACAGAGGGAGGGAGAGAGAATCTCAAGGAGGCTTCATGCTCAGCACAGAGCACAATGTGAGGCTTAAATCCCATGACTATGAGAGCATGACCTGAGCCAAAATGAAAAGTCGGATGCTTAACTGACTGAGCCACCCAGGTGCCCCTGTCAACATTTTATTATGAAAAATTTCAAACATACAGAAAAGTTAAAAGAATTTTATAATAGATACCCATATACTGATTCAGGGACACTTTTGAGCACAAATACATGACTTTGAAGATGATGAGCAGAAATTAACCAGCACACAGAGAAATGTGTATCATCTTCCAGCTAGTGGTCCTTGGACTTAATAATTATGGAAATTTATTATAATATCTTACAGTCTTTAGTATTTTTCAAAATAGCTTCAGTTCTGTTTTCTTGCTGGATCCTCAACATCCTTAAGGTATAGCTAAGGCAGGTGTTGCTAGGTGTTATTTGTATATTGATATATGAGGAAACATGATCAGAGAGGTTAAGGGGACTGCTCAATGTCACGCAGTAGGAGAGGTGCCACTGTAGTACTAGTGCTGAGCTCTCAGTTGAACCACACTCCTACAGAAATGCCTCCCCTTAATTAATTAATTAATTAATTATGAATTACAGGTTTTCTATGGCCTTTTTGGCTCCCTGATTTTGCTTATCTGTGGCTTTGGATATTTTTAGGCTATAAAGGCAGGGGCATGTTTCAGCAGTAGTCCAGCCACCAGAAATGCCAATGTGAGGATAATAGACCAGCTACAAAGGGAATTCAAAAGCTCCATCCGTTGCCAACACTTTTCTAAAGGCACAATTTCTCTTTGTATATACATGTAGGGCTAATTTGGACAACAATTAGACACAAAAAGCAAGTGTATGCATATGCTGTATTTCTCCCTTGAATGAAGAATACAAGAGGAATCTGGATAGTTTGTGAGGGCAGGGGTTCATTCTGGAAAAATAACCACCAACACCATCCATCCAAGTTTCATGCCAGAGACTAGCAAAGACCAGTGTTCTTGCCTGCAGCTCAAAAGTAGATTTTCACCATTAATGGTGATTTCTCCGGGACAACTCAGTGTTCTGGGTTTCAATTTTCCACCTTAGGGACACAGACATCAATGTGCAAGAACACAACTAGAGGTTGAACCTGCTGCTCCCCTCTGACGTAGCAAAGTGCCCCCAGGGTTGGAGCAGGAGGAATTGTCACTGGATCTCACAGGCTGTTCCATCCTTGCTCAAATAACACATTTCACATACACTGAAAGCCCACTTCTGACAGAGGCACCATTAATCTATTTTATGAATGAAAAAACCGAGCTTGGGGAAAATGAAGTGTAACTATCTCAGAAGAGATTGATCTCTAGCTAGGCCCATATCCAGTCCTGCTCTGAAGCCCTTTCTTCTTTGATGGGCCATGGGTCCCATTTTGTGCATATGAAGAACTTCTACACTTTTGCAGTTAGGTACTCCTTCAGCCAGACTCTGGGTCCTGCTCTCATCTTGTGGGGACAGAGCTGTTCTGGTCACAGCAGCCTCGTGCTGGTGCAGAAACATATACCAGAAGTTGGAACCAGAAGGTCCACCAGGTGTGGAAGCCCCTAGAGAGGCTGCACTCAGGGCATGAGCTTTGAGAACTGGCTTTCTACAACCAGTCAGATTTTTCTACAGAAAAATGCTCTCTTCCCTCTGTATATTCCACAGTAGCCAAACTTAAGGGTATTTGTGTGCGTTTCTTTTCAGCCTCCATAAGAGCATCTGTTCAAGGTAAAGAATAAAGAGCAAGTGCTGGAAAACCATTGGGGAAACCTTTTCTAATGAGGGCCATCTGCTTGGACTTGCCCTTTGGAAAAAAATCAATGAATTTGATTTTTGGACAGTCAGTTCCTTAAGCCTGAAAATATTCATTGAAACACCATGACTGAGCAAAGTCCACCCTTCTAGCTCTAATCAATTTCTCTGAAGTTGGCCAGATGTTGTCACAATTTCCCCATAGCAGGAACCGGGGAAGTTCTGCGGTGAGAATAACACCCAGGAGCTTGCATGAACTGGCAGTGAGTGGTTATTCCATGCAGAGAATTATATTTTTTTTGTTTTGTTGTCTTTTTTTTTTTTAAGGCAACATGTCTCTTCTTAGAAACAAATGAAAATTCTGTAACAAAAGCCATCAGGCCAGTAGAAATCCAGTGGTGGTGCCTTCATAATTTGGAACTTCTTCACTCAATATGTTGTCCCAAGCTCCATGATGGGGAAGCTGTCCACATGGGATAGGTAAGGAAATTCATTGCCAAGTGGGTCTCCTTCTGGAGCTGCTGGGCTGGCTGGAAAGAGTCATCAATTCTATGGATTCAAGGAGTCCCCAAGATGAATGTGGAATACCAGGGCCTGGGGAGGATTTTGCCCTAGGGCCATGAAGGCCCACAGAAATTCCAGAACCTTCCCAGAAGTTCAGGTGCAATTGCACTCTTCACAGAGAAGGATCCAGGAGCCCCAAGTACCAGCTTCCTTCTGTTCACACTGTGACTTGCTAATCTCTTCCTTCAGCCAATGGCTTCAACTTCGTTTTCACCACATCATTATTTTTGTGTCCCAGACACACCAATGAGATGTCAACACCATTTTGATGAGAATTTAATTTCATCATGAAGATTATAGGTAAATAACATAACAGCTTTCTGCTCACCAAGGACTCTCTGGCAGAGGGGAATAAAACCTGATAATCCCAGGGAGGGGGAAGGGCACTCACTTTTATTGCACTCTTCCTAAATCCAGGTACTTTACATAGTTTATCTCAGATAAGTTCATCCTAGGCAATAGCCCTATGAGGATTGTCATTCAACAAAGAAAGATTTAAGGGGATTGAAAAAGTTACCCAGGCCTCAAGACCAGCAGGCAGACACAGGGCCAAAGTCTAGAATCATTCCACTTACGAAGCACCAGCTTTGAATACAGAATACCTATAACTCTTAGACCAACTCCTAAGGTCTATAGACCAGCAGGAGAAGGTGTGATGGCAGCCACCTAGTGTCTTGGGGCTGGAAAGAGGTCCATACAGGAACCCCAAGTGAACTGAAACCACCACTGAAGGCTAGACTTCCTTCTCCAGAATGCAGCTCTTGCCTTGCAAAAGAAATCATGGTCTAACCATGGTTCTGACACAAGCCTTGCCTTCAGTTCAGGGCTGCAACTTCAAGTTCCCACTTGAACTATCCAAGCCCAATGACCCAGGTATGTAAGGCTGAATTGTCACCTTCAGCCTGCACCAGGGAATGGCCAGATGGCATTCAGGGTGATTCTGTGCTTCTGGCTGACTAATCTCCCCAGGTATAAGAGTAAACAAAGAGCTTGGGGATGCCATATGTCCCTGAGTCATCGTTCTTGCCGGAATCACCATCATTCTACATAACATATGCTTTCCAGGACCAAGGTGGAAACTTGTCTTACAGTTGAAGGCAGAACGATTAAAAACATAAAGGCATATCTAGGGAGTGTGCATCTGTCAGTTGTATCCTAAATGATATTTATTTTTTTAAACTGTGGTTTGTTTTACTAGACAGTGTTCAACTCCAATCACTTCTTCCAGGGTCCTGCACGGCTCTGGCTATTGTAGGCCCTCAGGGATGTGAACTGAATCAAAGGGTTACATTCTTAATCCACATTCTTTGTTTACCGATTTGCAAGTTCCCTCTGAGTTGAAAATGAAGTCAACCCTAATTTAGTTTAAAGATTTCCTGCTGAGATTTGGAGGTGGCATTGAACAGGGTGCCCCTTCCTTCTAACCACTTTAGAGTCCCCCAGGCAGGATAACCTGAAAGGAAAGGTTGAGGATGAGTCGTAGAGTCACACTCTCAGGGGCTGAGAAAACTGGGAAGTTCCTGAGGATGGACACTTAGCATTCATTAGGAAAATAATGGCTCACAAAGCTCCCATCACCTCAGTGTCTTGGTCAACCAGAATGGTGAAAGTATGGGCTAGTCAAGGACAGAGGCTTAGAAGCCTTGAGCTGGAGGAGTTAGACCCACCCAATTTATTCCTTTCCTTTATGCAGGGGGGCAGGGTAACACCTAGGGTCATACAGTTAAGGGATCTCAGGGTCTCTTAATGGCCTAGTGCTTTTCATGAAAGACAGAATCCAGTGGGGCCTCTAGTGTTTGAGTCACTCTGACCCAGGTGCTGGGGGACCCCTGGGGTGGATGTCTGCCTTTTACCCTTCAGACCTTTAGACCATGGCCTACATTCTACAACCAGAGCCAATGGAAGCTAAGGATGATTTGGAGTTGTGATAGCAGTGAATGTCATTCTAGACCGAACTTTTGATACTATTGAAAGCTTTTCAGCGTTTGGCAGTTTTCCACTCTCCATCCCATCTAATCCTGAAAAATTTGTGAGGTAGGCCTATTGCCACTGCACAGAACTTTGAAAGACCAAATGACCCATCCAAGGACCCACTATTGATGGGAAAGAGATGGAATTTGAACTTAGGCTAGCATCTAACATGGTTCCAAGGTTCTATTCATAATCTCTTAAAGGTAGTTCTTAGACAAGTGGGATCTTACTGCTATGGAAGACAGACTGGGAATTCAATGTGTGTGCTTCAAACACTTTGGAAGCTCCGCGCTCCAGAAAGCAGTTTTTCTTTCTAAAAGGAAAATGCATATATGTTTATTTCCATTCAGTACTCCTGTCCTGCTATAAAGGAGGAGTTCCCCACCTTTCTTTATTCTTTTTATTTCTATTATCAAGTCTTTAGCTTTTCTTCTAAAACTAAAATTCCAACTCCAATTCAGGAATGCTTATAACATTGGCCCATGAAACAGTTGCTGGCTTCAATCATTGCAACACCCACTTGTGTAATAGAGTGAAATTACCTTTTATACATGAAATCTTAGAAAAATATTCCTCTCAGAAGAGTTATGAATAAAATCCCATGGCTGCTCGTCCAAAAGAGTGGAATTTTATCACTGGAGGGGAGCTGGGGCACAAATTGGATCCAGCCTATCACTCAGGTTGCTGCTGCAGGAGCCTGGCAGATGGGGCAGGCACCACTAAGTCTTAAAGAGAGGGGTCTTCCCTGGAATGGATTTTTGGGAAAGAACCTACTTTGGGGAACCTGGCTGGCTCAGTCAGAGGAGCAGGCCACTCTTGATCTCAGGGTCTAAATTCAAGCCCCACATGGGTGTAGAGGTTACTTTAATAAATAAAAACTTAGAAAATAAAAGGAAGGGCACCTGGGTGGCTCAGTTGGTTAAGTGTCCAACTGCAACTCAGATCATGATCTCACAGTTAGTGAGTTCAAGCCCTTCATCAGGCTATGTGCTAACATAGAGCCTGCTTTGGATTCTGTGTCTCCCTCTCTCTCTCTGCCCCTCCCCAGCTTATGCTCCGTCTCTCTCTGTCTTAAAAAATAAATAAAACATTAAAATTAAAAAAAAATAAAAGGAAAAGAAACTACTTTGAAAAAGCTTATGTTAATATTAGCCAAATACATTGGAGTCCCCAAATCACTGTCTCTTGCTCGACTTCTTATTGGAACTTCAGATTTGTATTCTGTATGGTCTGTGTTGGCATCTCCTCATGCAAATCCTTCTCAACATCTCACTCAATGGGCACCTTTTCACTTCTGCTGTCAGTTTCCCATGGGCTTCCTCTCTGCACTTGGCCTCCCATTGGCATGAGCAAAACATGGGAGCTTCCTCCCGGGTGCACCTTCCTTTCTGCCACAGAGCTCTCTCAGCTTCCAGTATCACACAGAAGTCAGGAATCAAGGCTTCTCTGAGTATTGGTGAATAAATACTCCAGCTCCATCTATCCCAGGTGGAGGATTCTGAGGTTTGCTCTTGGCTTCTCCCAGCAGGTTGAACCCCCACAGACACAGCAGGAACCTCCACAACCTTGTGTTGGTTCTGTCCCTTCCCTGGTTTGCTTCCCCACTGCCCTACAGTTTCACAAGGTCACCTTCCAAACACTGCTTATAAATGAATTTCTCTTTCAGAGTCAGTTTCTGGGGGAACACAAACTAAGACATACTTCAAACTCAGCATGCTTGAAACATCGTTCTCTTCCTTGTGGTGTTTCCATCCCAGTTGGTAACAACACCCCAAGAGCTCATATTTATTCTCATTCTTCCATACTGGAAAGTCCACCTTTTAATTGGTCACTGATTTCTATAAAGTAAACCTCCAAAAAGCCCCCCAATCAGTACCTCTTTTACTTCCATAAAAGTTTTCACAAAACCTCGGGCAATTTTAATAGTTTCCTCACAGTTCTGTGTATCTTTAATTTATCCTCTCTCTAAGGCATTCTTCATAGATTTTCATGACTTATCCTTTGAAAACACAAATTTGGCCATGTGCTATACTGTGCTGAAAATTCTTATCTCTCACTGCTGCCTATAGAAGGTCCAAGCTCCCAAGCTCTGTGCAAATCCTCACCATAAGACCCCTGTTCTAGATCTCTCTCCTCCAGCTGATCTGTTTCACATGGCAAACCCACCATCCACACCCAACTTGCAAGTCCCCAAATAATAATACACCTTCTTTGTCAGCATTGGACTTTTCCCATGCTATTTCTTGACCTCAGAATGTTGTTCACTTCTTTTTCTTCTTTCTTTTTTTTTCTTTGTTTGATGAATTTTTATACATCCCCAAATAACCAAATTGAACCTCACTTGCCTGCCCCTGACAGCTGCATTAAAGTGGTGGTCTTTCTTTCTTTTCACACATGCACTATCATTTGGGAGTGGCAGTGTATCCTCACATGCATGTGTTTGTCTTTCCACTTTGTTGTGGGTCTTTCATTGTAGGGAACATTTGGATTCTTGTAGTTCCTGCATAATTACTGCCTGACACAAAAAGTGGATACCCAATAGTTGTGTCCTTCCAGGTGCTTAGGTTAAAAGCTGGGATTCATCCTTGATTCATCTCTTATTTTTATACCCCACAGACTCAATCCATCAAGACATCCTGTTAGTTGCACCTCCAACGTGCAGGATCACACATAGAGAGTCTTGCCACTTCCTGCCACCTGCACTGTTACCTGTTACCAATGTGACCCTCCACAACCTTGCTTCTGGATTATTGCAGGAGCCTCCTCATTGGTTTCATATTGCCTCCCTACAGCTTATTTTCAACAAAGCAAGAAGGACCATCCTCTAAAAATGTAAGGTGGTTTAAACCACATGTCACCTTAACTATTTCCAGTGACTTCTCCATCTTCCTGAGATTAAAGTAGAAGTTCTTACAGGTTCAGCCCCACTCCCTCACTGAGACCATCAACTACTCTCCTCCTTGGTCATCTGCTCCTGTTCCATGGGCCTCTGGTCTATCTGGAATGTTCTCCCAGTGTGGTTGACACTCTCACCCTCTTCATATCTTTGCTCCAGTATGACTTTCTGAAGCTTTGAGCATGATCCAAAATTCACTTATTTCTTACTTTTATTGCTTACTTACTGCCTCTGCTCATGGGAATGTAAAACTCACAGTGGCAGAGAACTGAGTGCCAGGAGTAGTGTCTGGTATACAGAAGGTGGTCAGTAGCTTTTACCAACTGAATAAATCAATGAATGGGTACAATCTCTTTGAAAACATTTGAATGTCATGTTAGGTGTCTAAGAATCAATTACAAATGGCATGACTCAGAAACATGGTCCCTTGTTAGAATCCTGGTTAAAATCACCTTTTCATTGAACAAATAAGTGCAAATATTTGATACTTATTTGATAAGCATAGAGAGATTTATACAACCAGCCAAATTCTAAAACTATAAATAATCTTTAGAAAATAAAAATAGGTAAAACTAGCTGTAATAGTATTTTATTTGACCTAATATATCCCAACATTATGTCAGCAGTTAATCAATATAAACATATTAATGAGATAATTTACATTATTTTTTGCATATTAAGTCATCAAAATCTAGTGTGTTACACTCATAGCACATCTCAATTTGGACAAGTGCCCTTCAAGTGCTCAATAACACATATGGGTCATGGCTACCATACTGAACATAATAGTTCTAAACAGATCCCAGTTTAGGAAAAGGTTTTGTATCAAAGATTGACTTTGTTTGCTTTTGTAATGAATAAATGATTGGAAATAAACTCTAAATTCTAGTGCCATAAATGAGATAGTTTTTAGAGCAGCCTTCATAAATCCTACTAGTGACTCATACATCTAACTATTAATTCTTCATTGGATCTGACCACTGTTGTCAACTTGATACCTAATGCTTCTAACACCAGAGTCCAGGCTTATAGCAGACCTGAGTAGCAGAGTTTTTGCATAAGAATTCATCTGGCTAGGTCAGAAACCCTGTTCCCCTGGCACCATGGTTTCAGAGTTGAGAAGCAATATATGAGGAGAAGGGTTTTCCTTGACAATTCTTCCCTCCTACCCATTTGTAAGTGTGCATGGTTCATTGATTAAGGACTGCTGGTATTAGCCTGGAAAATTTCCTGATAGTCTTGGGTCAAACAATTGTGCCACTTTTTTATATTTACTCTGCATTGTCAAATCGTTAGCAATATAGTTGAACTGTGAGAGGTCATGTATTATCATGGCTTTAAGAACTTGATACACTGATTACCTGAGATTCCCACCTCCCCACCTGCCCTCCCATCCAGGGAAGCATTACTGAACTGGTCATTGTGCTAAGCATTTAATCCTTTCAACAAGTCAATGGGTCAATGGAATCTGAAGCCCAGAGAGTTGGGACCCTTTTTCCTTATTTTTAAAAAAAAAATTTTTTTTTCAACGTTTATTTATTTTTGGGACAGAGAGAGACAGAGCATGAACGGGGGAGGGGCAGAGAGAGAGGGAGACACAGAATCAGAAACAGGCTCCAGTCTCTGAGCCATCAGCCCAGAGCCTGACGCGGGGCTCGAACTCATGGACCACGAGATTGTGACCTGGCTGAAGTCGGACGCTTAACCGACTGCGCCCCCCAGGCGCCCCCCTTTTTCCTTATTTAATGAGGACTTACTATGTGCTGGACCCCATAGTGCATTATTTTATTGACTCTCCCCAAACTCAAAGAGGAAAATTCCATTATTTTCCCCATTCCACTGATGAGGTTTGGGAAGGTTAAAGAACTTAGCAAGATCTCTCTGATCCTGACTTCAATTTCCAGAATTTTTTGGGAATCATGATAAAAATAAATATAGCAAAATGATGCAATAATATCAAGTTGATCATTTTTACCAATACTTTTACGTGCATTTTAAAACATCATTTTCCGAGATTCTGGACAGATGGAGAGCTAACAAAATGTAGATGGGTCTTAAACATGGTGAACCACAGATGGGAGACAGAAGGTTGTTGACTCTTTCAGTGAATCAGGGAAACAACAACCTAGGGTCAGAGGGCCAGGTACCAAAGGGAGGTTGGTTGGGGTTTCCCCATCATGTGGTTTTCTCTCCCCACACTTCCTTGGAGAGGTTCACTGCTTACCCATCACCTTGGTGGGGAACCAATCCCACCAGCCTGGTGTTAGCACAGGACCAGCTGGGGTGCAGAGGCCATAACAGGAAGAATCACACTGGCTGGCCCCTGAGCACACTCTCCTCTCCAGCTCCCACCTAGGCCAGGTTGGTGATAATTTTTAAAGGAGACATCTGTGGAAAAAGCGTAGGGTCCCAGTAGCTCTCCAGAGTGGCTCAGTCCCCCTGGCACAAGGTGAGTGACTCTGGAAGTGGTCTGGCTGAGTATAAGCACTGAAATCCTCCACTTTGACACCATTCCTGACTTGTGTCCTCACCAGGAAGTAGGGAGAGTCTGGGACTGGGCCTTGTTTCATTTTCAAGGGACACCTGATCCACCAAGGCAGCTGCCAAGGGCAGGTGGTCTCACAAGGAAAATAAAAAGATTAGGGGCATCCCTGATAAGTGAGTAACCTCCACTGGATAACACAGCACTGGTAGGTAAGAAGCTTAATAAATAACCTCAAAGAGATGAAGAAACACAAAACAGGACCACACAGACACAAACTTCAATTGAAATAAAGAGCTCAGAAGAGGGACCGAATAGCAGGAGGGATACAGTGGAAGAACAAATTAGGGAGCAGAAGATCAGATTAAGAACCTCTAAAGACCTCAGGAAGTTAGAGATGACAAATACAAAAGAACAGTTAAGAACATGGAGAATAGAAGTGTATCTCTACATATAACAAGAGCACCAGAAAAAAAAACAAAAAAAACAGGGGTGAAAATATATGTAAGGTTTCATAGATAGTCAATTATAGCAAGAGATGTCAATGTATCTTTAAAATAAAAACTATCTGATCAAGGACATAAAAATTAGCAAAGATATGAAATGTGCAAAAACCAGGAATAAGCATAATTTAATGCTGTGTTGTCCAATATGGTAGCAGAAAACACATGTGGCTCTTCAGTATTTGAAAGATGGGTAATTCAAGTAAGTCATGGAATTTTAATTCTACTAATTTATTAATTTTAACTATTTTAAAAAATATTTTTAAATTTTTTTTCAACGTTTATTTATTTTTGGGACAGAGAGAGACAGAGCATGAATGGGGGAGGGGCAGAGAGAGAGGGAGACACAGAATCGGAAACAGGCTCCAGGCTCTGAGCCATCAGCCCAGAGCCTGACGCGGCACTTGAACTCACGGACCGCGAATTATTTTAATATAACGTTATTTTAGTTTCAGATGTACAACATATAGATTCTACCATTCTATACATTACTTAGTGCTCACCATGGTAAGTGTAGTCACCATCTGTCAGCATACAACATTATTACAATATTGTTGACTATATTCTCTTTGCTGTGCTTTTCATCTCTGCCCCCTATTTATTTTATAACTGGAAGTTTGTACCTCTTAATCCCCTTACCTATTTCTCTCAAAAGCCCATCCGTCTCCCCTCTGGCAACCACCACTTTGTTCTCTGTATGTGAGTCTGTTTGTTTTTGTTTGTTTGTTCTTTTGTTTTGATTTTAGATTCCACATATAAGTGAAATCATATGGTATTTGTCTTTCTCTGTTTGACTTACTTCATTTAGCATAATACTGTCTAGGTCCACCCATATTGTCTCAAATGACAAGTTTTTATTCTTTTTTTGTGACTAGCATTCCATTGTATACATATACCACACCTTCTTTATCCATTTGCCTATGGATGGACACTTGGGTTGGTTCCATATCTTGGTTATTGTAAATAATGCTACAATAAATGTAGGGATCCAAATGTCTTTTTGAATAAGTGTTCTCATTCTCTTTGGGTAAATACCCAATAGTGGAATTATGGGATCATATGGATTTCTATTTTTAATTTTTTGGAGAGCCTCTATACTGTTTTCCACAGTGTTTGCACCAGTTTGCATTCCCACCAACTGTGCACAAGGGTTCTTTTTTCTCCACATCCTCACCAACACCTGTTATTTCTTGTCTTTTTGATATTAGCCATTCTGACAGGTGGGGTGATAACTCATTGTGGTTTTGATTTGCATTTCCCTGATGATGAGTGATGTTGAACACCTTTTTGTGTGTCTGTTGGCTGTCTGTAGGTCTTCCTTAGAAAAATGTTTATTTAGCTCCTCTGCCCATTTTTAAATCATATTGTTTAGTGTTTGTTTGATTGGTTTTGATGAGTTGTATGAGTTCTTTATATATTTTGGATGCTAACCCCTTATCAGATACATCATTTGCAAATATCTTCTCCCATTCACTTCTCCTTTTCACTCCCATTGCCTTTGACTTTGTTGATGGTTTTCTTTTTTGTATAAAAGATGTTTTATTTTGGTGTAGTCCTGATAGTATATTTTTGCTTTTGTTTCTCTTGTTTTAAGAGACATATCCATAGGCAAATGTTCAAAAGATTATTGCTTATGTTTTCTCATAGGGCTTTGTGATTTCAGGTCTTACATAAGTTTAAATAATTTAAACTTAAATTTAAAAGATATTTGATTCAAGTATTAGAAAACTTATAAGAATGTTTGCAACAACTTGGTATGTGAATCCACGTTTTCAATTGTAAGTTGAAATCTAAATACAGATCAAGTGTATCTGATGTGAATTTAGTATTTGTATTGAGATATACCCTAAGTGTAAAAGTCACTCCAGATTTCTAATACTTAATATAGAAAAAATAATGTAAAATATCTCACTAATACTTTTATATTGATTATATGCTGAAATTATACTATTTTTGGTTTATTAGGTTAAATTAAGTATAGAATTATAATAACTTTCACCTACATATGTTTACTTTGTTAGTATTGCTGCTAGAAAATATATACAATTATATATATGGCTTGCATTATATCTCTGTTGACAGCACTGATCTAATAGATATACATTGAACATATACCCACAGAGTATTCATTTCAATTCTCACAGAACAAAGGAAGATTCAATAAAAAGCAAATAATAAATATACACAGATTGTGCTGCCTGATCATAATGAAATAAATAAGAAATGAGTAACAAGAAACTTCAAACATCTTCTTGGCCCATAAAACATAACACATACTGGGGCACCTGGGTGGCTCAGTTGGTTAAGTATCAGACTCTTGATTTTGGCTCAAGTCATGAGATTGGGCCCTGTCTCAGGCTCCACACTAAGCACGGAGCCTGCTTAAGATTCTCTCCTTCCCTCTCCCTCTGCCCCTCCCCCACTTGCACTCATTCTATCCCCAAAAATATAAAAATAAAAAAATTGTAAAACATAACATATACTACACAGTGATTGGTTAAAAGAGATATTTTATTTTTTAAAAATTTGTTTAATGTTTATTTATTTTTGAGAGACAGAGAGAAAGAGAGACAGAGCATAAGTTAGAGAGGAGCAGAGAGAGAGAGAAGGAGACACAGAATCCAAAGCAGGCTCCAGGCTCTGAACTGTCAACACAGAGCCTGCTGCGGGGCTTGAACTCACAAGCCATGAGATCATGGCCTGAGCTGAAGTCAGATGCTTAACCAACTGAACCACCCAATTGCCCTAGTTAAAAGGAGATTTTAGAAAGTATTACAACATATCTAAAACCCAACAAGAATGAGAGTGTCAAATGTCAAATGTTGTGGCCTATAGCTAAAGTAGCACTTAAAATTTTGCATAATTTTGAATACACTAACAGCAAAGAGGATATATTGAAAACCAAAGGCCTACATGCATCACTAAGCATATTAAAAAAAAAAGAGAGAAAATAAAACAATAAAGCCAAAGCAACAAGAAGCAAGAACATAAAAGAGGTAAGAAATCAACAGAGAGCCCTAAATCCCTACTAAAATGTGATTCTCTGAAAAGTGAGATGACAAAAAGGTAGATGCAACATTCTATACACCAATGCATATTGAAACTAGGTTAAAAAGGAGCACCTGGGTGGCTCAGTCTGTTAAGCCTCCAACTTGGTCAACTTGGCCAATGGCTATGATCTCCCATTTGTGAGTTCAAGCCCCACATTGGGATCTGTGCTGACAGCTTGGAGTCTGGATCCTGCTTTGGATTCTGTCTCCCTCTCTCTGCCCCTCTCCCCCTCACTCTCTGTCTCTCTTTCTCTCTCAAAAACAAAGATAAAAATTTTAAAAAAGAAACTAGGTAAAATGGACAATAGCGAAGAGAAAAATAGCAATCCTTTACTGGAGGAATCCAAGGAACGAAGTTGACATGAAATCAACAGAAGTGCTTCCATTCTCACACAAACACTGTCACCACAGAGGGCCCCACACATCCTTCCAGGGTCATCCCAGATCCCAACTTGCAGATGAAATGCATTTGTGTGGTACCTTTGTGAGCAAGTGGTTTAGGAGCCAGAATACAGAGGGAGGGTCAAGGGGAAAAAACAAAGTAAAATAAATCAAGAGAGGGGTCTCATGTGAACATCACATGCCATGGCTTCAGTGTTATTATTATTTCAATTCTTTGTACTTGAGGAGATATACAAAGCTCTTTTAAATGTTCCCAGCCCATGCTTTTCTCCTTCTTTCTTGAATTCCAAAAATAAGGTAACACAGAATTTAGCACATTGTTTCTTACTAGGGTCTCCTGTCCTGCAGTTTCTAAATGGAAGGCTCGTTAGAAATGATCACAAAGTCAGCAGTGCTTTGCTGCCAGTGGTTGACCCTTTATGATGGTACCTGATACTAAGTGCAGACACTGAGGCCTAGTCAAGTGTGTGTGTGTGTGTGTGTGTGTGTGTGTGTGTGTGTGTGAGACAGAGAGAGACAGACAGAGAAAGAAACAGAGACACACAGAGAATGAGAGGGAGGGTAAGTTTTTTTGGCTTTCTCTTTCATTCTGTAGATGTAATCAAAAAGGGTAATTTTAGGGCTTATCTTCTAGGCACAGTATCTCAATTTTATAGTTGGAAACAATCTGATTTAGTCCAAGGAGGCTGCCTAAAGTAAATACAGCACTTATTCAGTGAGGTGGGGTGTCCACACACCACCTATAAAAGAAGATTAAGCCATCTGAGCTGTTGGAAATGCCCAACTGTTTAAGGGATCGCTTTTTCCTAACATACCTGGATAATGGTCATAACCTCTTGGGTTTGTAGCTGTAGGCACAGCCACCTGGCCAGCCTCTCTTCATTACGTCCTCTCCCTTTGTCTGCAAACAGCACAGAGGAACAGCAGGTTGGAGGCCCAGCCTCGCCAGCTGACCAGGCCAGGTGTATTTCCATTGGCTGCAGGGGCCAGAGTGAGTTCTATTTTCTTCTGTACATAGAGATAAGAAGCAAAGGGCCCCCTTCCGAAAGCAAACACGTTAAATTTGAACCCCGGCCTCCCCATGATTCACCGGATGGAATTTACGATGGTGTTTACCCTTTTCCACAAAAGGAGCAAATGAATCAGTCCTAATAGGAAATATAAATCCATAGCAGATGCATTTCAAAGCCCACAAGGCAGATTTCAGAGGCCGCAGTGATTCCAGAGTATCCACCCCGCCCCCCCCCAGAAGTGTAAAGCAAAGGCCAGATCTTTGGAGAAGAAGCAACTCCAACAGTGAGCAAAACATGTCTCTGCATGTGCCAAGTTCTGCTTGGCCCCTCTTAGCAGTGGGAATCCAGACAAAACTTCAGGAATGCTTTGCTGGGCAGCTGTGTTGCATTCAAAGCAGAGAAATGGCCTTAATCTTTGCAAAACCAACAAAGATAAGCAATAGCTTTAGCTAGGTTGAAATTAGCCAACGCGCGGCTACACAATGTCCTTGCGACCATTATCCAGGCTCTGACCGCCAAATGGCACTGCTCAAGTATGCTGGCAATGTTTAACAAACCATCTGTCTTGTACCTGTTCCCACCAAACAGAACAGGAGGCTTTGTCTGAACCCTGGCCCCATCCAGCATGTCTGCTGTCTGCTCACCGGCAAGTGACACTGCACCTTCTTGGTGCATTAGATCAGTTTCCCAACCCTCTTGATAATAGTTTGTCCTTGTACAGAGTGGCTCCTGCCAGAGAACAGTTTTCAAAGGGAGTATGGATTTTCGGTCTGTCCACCTACCACTCACGATGTGTGTAAAAGCTTTACTTGCCCATTTGACTTTCCCCTGGTTTTTCTTCTTTTAGGAGAAATTTCTATATTTGTTCAAATGTAACTATTGCTGATTTAATGTTCTTTCTTGGTTAATTGTTCTTAAATTAGAACCCCTCCAACTCTCAGATATATTTTTTATACCCCAGTAAAAGATTTTTCTGTTTAAATGTCACACTTTACTGATTATGTTACCTAAGGGTTAGGTTGAACTATTTGAACTTTATGATTTTGTAGATCTAAAACAGTCAGATATTGGGATCTCGATATAGTTCAACACATATAGATTTTCTTGTCAGCTTGCCCATTGTGCTTTAGAGTAGATGTGTAAGAAGATGATTAAAGTAGTTTGCAGATTTTATTTTGTAAACACAATTTTTTAATCAAACAAAATTCTCCTTTCAGAATTAATTTCTCCTGCTCTGCTTTCCTCTGCTCAGAGGTAATGTGTCCCCGTGTTCGTTTTCCAGATGTTACAGTGTAGACACACAGTAGACCCCTGAACAACATGAATTGAACTTGTGGATACACTTCTATGAGGGTTTTTTTTTTTCCAATAAAAACAGTACAAACTGTAAATGTATTTTCTCTTCCTTATGATTTCCCTAATAACATTTTCTTTTCCCTAGCTTACTGTGTTGTAAGAACACAGTGCATAATACATACAACATACACAATATGTTTAATCAACAGTTTATCATAAGTGTTATCATAAGTCTTCCAGTCATAGGCTAAGTTCTGGGGGAGTCAGAGCTGTAAGTAGGGGGCTGGTACCCTTAACCCCTGTGTTTTTCAGGGGTCAACTGTAATTACAACTGTCAAGCACATCTTCACAATGGCATCCATAGGAATCAGCTTCCCTGTGATGCTGTCCTTGAAACTCACCCTTCAAGCCCTCACACCAGTGGGTGGAGACCTCAGGCCTGGATGCCAGTCACCGCCCAGCTGCCTTATCTCTGGCCCTCACTCAGACTCTCAGGACACAAGCAAGCTTCTTATCTACCAAAGGGACTGGATTTGATAAGAGGCAAACACCAAGTTAGATGCACAGGGGGCTCCATGAAGCTTCAAGTATGAAGTTGAAAATAGCTCTGGGTTTAGAGATCTTCAAGTGCATGTGTCTGTACTCATATTCTAGCATCAGACCTCCCCACCTTTATTTCATCATGCTCATGGGCATGTCACAAACAGTTTTCTCTTCAGAGCAGACAGATCCAATTGAAGGAATCCAACTATTCACGCTGTCTTTCCAGAGGAAATTTGGAAAACAAGTTACCTTAAAAACGGCCACACAACCAATCTTGCCCTTAAATCTAAATCTTCAAGCCAGGACAGAAAGCAGAGATAGAGGGTGGGAAATCTCTTTAGATTTTAACTTCTGGAATATCTTAGCAAAAGGAAACAATTGTGGGAGTGGTCTAGAAGATTGGTGGTCCCCATCTATTTCTCTCTATATAATATTCATTCATAAATGTATCCATTCAGCTGACATCAGGGCTGTTTTCACCTTTTGTATGTGATAAATAATGCTGCCATTATTTACCGGTACATGTTTTTGAGTAGCCATTTTCATTTTTGTGGGGGGTATATAGCCTGTAGTGAAATTGCTGAGTCATATGGGAATTCCACGTTAACTTTTTTTGAGGAGTCACCAAACTGCCTTCCATGGTGGCGACACTATTTTATTTTCCCACCAGCCATGTACAAGAGTTCCAATTTCTCCACATCCTCACCAATACTTGTATTCTTTTTTCTAAAAAACAATTATGGCCCTCCTAGGGAGTGCGAAGTGGATCTCATGGTGATTTTGATTTGCACGTTCTAAGAGTCATCTTTGTGCAAGCGACTTTTGGAAGGACTTTAAGCACAAGAGTGCAACCCTCTGGCATTTGTCAGGACTGATCTTTGGAGCCCTCCACAGGCCTTCCTGACATCTCCTGAAACCACCAAATGGTTGCATGTGCTGACATCTCGTTGGGATCCCCCTTCCGAAAGGACACCATTGCCACCAGGAGGTGGAGTGGCATGTACCTGGCAGGGGGACCAAAAGGGGTCTTCATTCCAGGCTGAGATGGAGTGGAGTCCTGGAGTCCATGGAGTGGAGGTGAGTAGGCTTTTGGGAACCAGAACATACTGTGAGGCAGACAACCATATGTTGGGCCAGAGTCCTGGAACCTTAGCTGGACCAGAGAGCACAGCTGCATGTCTTGAGACCCCAGGCAAATGGGAGGCATCCTGACTCAAGAGCATACAGGAAGGCATGGATCCCAGTGAGATCTCAAATACAGAGGGGTAGATGAGTAGTGTGGGATCAGGACAGGACGAGTCAGTATCTTGAGGTCCAAAACACATGGCTGGTTCACAGAGAAACAAATCCAAGACCAATCCCTGCTTTGAGCTTGCAGCTTTCTTTCCCCTCTCTAGAGTTTGAACGATGGTTCTCAATTTGGACACACATTAGAATCACCTGGGAAGCTTTGAAAACTCCCAAAGCCCGGGTCAAGAAATCTGACCCATTGTGAGCAGGACCTAGTACCAGGATTTCAACGTTCTTCAGGTGATTCAAATGGGTAGCCAAGGATGAGAAAACTAGAATTTTAGGTTTAAAATAGTAGGTAAAAATATTAGGTATAAAAATAGACTTTATTAGATTGCTGTTTCTATTATAAAAGGAACATGGGCATGCTGTAGAAGTTTGGACTGAGGAAAGATGCTGGGGGAAGATTCCACCTGTTGCTCTGTGGCCTTGAGGCTACTATAGATGGTGCAGCCTGTGCTTTATTTCTGGGTCTCCATTCCTGGAAGGGTGGATGAGGGCTAGCATCCAGGGTAGGGCTGTGCTCCTGAGGACACACAGGATGTGATATATTTTCTGTGTCTGCGGCACTGTGTGGGCGCAGTGAGGGCTGCACTCAATAAATGTTTGTAGGATGAGTGAATGGAAGCAGGAAGGCATGAATTCATGAAAAGCAGCCCAAGACACGGTCCCTGCCCTCTAGGAACTTACAAAGGGGCAGTTGAATAGGCATTACAATGACAATAATCGGATGGTAATAATAGTTCCTGCATCAGTGGCTCTGTGTGTCTGTGCACGCAGCCCTGCAGCCAGGGAAACCAGGGGAAGGTTTTTGAAAACTCTGTTTGGTAGCTGGGGCCTCTCTTATCTTTATTAATGTCCTGCAAAGCATTGACACACTGCCTTCTTCTTGATAAAACAAGTAAACAGGAACAGAGCAAAAGCCAATGAGTCCAGTTGCCAGTGGTACGCAGAGCCCACCTGGATGGTCACAGAGAAATCAGTGAACTTGGAGAAAACCCTGCATCTCAGATGTGGAGTTATTCTGTTGATTTTTTCCTTCTTTGCTTGCTTGGCAAAAGTTCCCCCAAGCACTCTGGCCTACAGATAAATTCTGTAGGTTGGTAATCCTCAAGCTCCTTGTCAATTAGAGCTTCCTCCTCAGAAATGGTGATTGTGGTGGAAAAAGCACTAATAGGACTTGGGAGAGATGGGGACTTGTCTTGTTTTATTGTCAACTATCTAGATGAGTTTAGTGATTTCCATACCTTCTCTGACCTACAGACCAAACAGCAACTTCTCTTCTGCCTTCCTTGCCTGGTGGCTAAACACATTCAGCAAGACGAAATCACTGCCCTAAAAGACACCTTTTAAACCTTAGCTATTGTTAGTCTCCTCTTACATAATGGGCTGGGAGTCCACAGGTCCCTTTGTCCCAGAGCCAACCCACAGGCTGGGTGTACTGACTCTGACAGGGCTGTGGTCACAACACCCTGCCACCTCTCACACATGGTAAGAACCAGTAGGTATGAGATTTCTGCAAGGATATGGAAGAACCACTTATACATACAGCTTTACTAGCCACTGCTGTTGTTTTATTTCTCCTCTTATTCCCTTTTCTTACTCCCAGACACCCCCTCTCCTGTTCAGAGACCAAATGACCTTTTCCCTCATGCCCCATTCTACTTTTTGTTGTTGTTAATAAATCTAGATCGAAATATGTTTGGGTGAATTTAGGTGACCAGTGAGTTGGTGAGGAAACTGGGGACATTGACCCCTGCCCGCCAGCCTAGATCCCTTCTATGAGAGGGCACTGACAAATGTGTACTCTGAGCCTGCTGGGTGGCTGTCCCCAGGGTGGTTCACCTGTGCTGGTGATCTAGTGTCAGCCTGGCAAGAGATATGGCAAGCTTGTTTGAAGAGCTGGAATATCAATTAGCTTTTATAATTTTTATTTTTTTTTATTTAAAAAAAAAATTTTTTTTTTTCAACGTTTATTTATTTTGGGACAGAGAGAGACAGAGCATGAATGGGGGAGGGGCAGAGAGAGAGGGAGACACAGAATCGGAAACAGGCTCCAGGCTCTGAGCCATCAGCCCAGAGCCTGATGCGGGGCTCGAACTCACGGACCGCGAGATCATGACCTGGCTGAAGTCGGATGCTTAACCGACTGCGCCACCCAGGCGCCCCTAGCTTTTATAATTTTTAAAAAACATTATTGTATTGTATTGTATTGTATTGTATCATAGTTTAGTTTAGTTTAGTTTAGTTTAGTTTAGTTTAAGATTGCATTTACTTGTGGTTAGCCATATCACAGAGCTTCTCTGTGTACTTTTACTTCAGAAGCAAATTGGAAATTCCAACTTATTTTTGAGCTTGTTGAGGGGAGAGAAGCAATAAATTAAAATAAAAACCTTAGTGGATCTAGAAGAGAAGATACCACACTTGTCTCAGCTCTGCTGATAAATTGGTCCATGAACTTACTCTCTAGGCCTCATTTTTCTCTCCTGTACAATGGGGAGTTTGGAAGATCCTTATGGTTCCCAAGCTTGTTTCAGAAAAATAACTAGCCCTATTTTCAAATAAATTCTTATGCCGCAGACCTCAATCTATAAAACTCAAAACGGAGATAGTTTATTAGTTTAATAACTAGCTGGTATACTGATTCTTAGTTTAAATTGGTAACATTTGCTTATCTTAAAGTCAACTGTGATGATCTATGGTTAACATATAAACCTATAGCTTTCATCATATAAAAAGTTATATCATATCAAATTCAATGCACGGTTTTTAAAAACAACTTTATTGGTTGCACAGTCTGCATAAAATTTTGGTTCACAGCACTGGGCCATTGTAAGTGATACCTTTCAAAGAACAATCTGTCTGAAATCTTCATGTCTTCCTCAGTGATAGGAAAGAGCAGGTGTAGCTGTATTCTGAAGCTGATGCCAATACATCATCAGGTGGTGACTCCAGTGAGCTCCAACTCAGTAGAGTATGCATGTTATTTGTAATTCCAATCTCAAAATAATTTTCAGAATATAAAATAAAGAATATAAAGAAAAAAACCTAAGCAAATGTTTTCTGGCCCCTAAAACACATGCTAGGGAAGCAAAATAAACAGAAAATTATTAACCACCTGAGCTGCCCTCAAAAACTGGTCTAGATAGCAAACATCTGGATGGAAATATGGAAATATTTTGACGTTGGTACTTTATCTTCACATTACATAGAAAGCGTTAAGATAGTATTTTTTTTAATTTTTAATGTTTTTATTTATTATTATTACTCCTATTATTATTTTGAGAGAGGGAGAGAATCTCAAGTAGGCTCCATGCTCAGTGTGGAGCCTGATGCAGGGCTCAATCCCACAACCCTGGGGTTGTGACCTGAGCCCAAATCAAGGGTTGAACACTCAACCAACAGAGCCACCCAGGTGCCCTAAGACAGTGATTTTTTTTAAGTTTATTTATTTATTTTGAGAGACAGAGACAGTGTGAGCTGGGGAAGGGCAGAAAGAGAGGGAGAGAGAGAAAATCCCAAGCAGGCTTCACGCTGCCAGCTGTGGAGCCCGATGTGGGCCTTGAACTCACAAACCATGAGATCATGACCTGAGCTGAAACCAAGAATCAGTGGCTTAACCTACTGAGCCATCCAGATGCCCTAATAGTGATTTTTTTTAATCATGCATTTGTTAGGCTCATGTAATGTAGCCCTACAGATCCACTTCTGATAAGAGACCCCCAGAGTCTGCAACAAATCAGTGCAGAATTGATTGCATTCTGTCACTTTGCTCTGGAGCCGCACTCTTCTCTCTCATGCTATCAGGAAAAGAAATTTAAAAAAATTTTTTTTGTAATGTTTTTATTTTTGAGACACAGAGACAGAGCACGAGTCAAGGAGGGGCAGAGAGAGACAGAGACACAGAATCTGAAGCAAGCTCCAGGCTCTGAGCTGTCAGCACAGAGCCCGACATAGGGCTCAAACCCAGGAACTGTGAAATCATGACCTGAGCCAAAGTTAGATGCTCAACCCACTAAGCCAGCCAGGTGCCTCTAGGAAAAGAAAACTTTTAATTAAATAGCTTGGTTGGGAACTCATACATGAACACTCAGAACCGTATGTCTCCCAGAACACTTGGCTATTGCTACTTTCCTTGCTCCCTGCAATGCCTACCTGGTAACACTTCTATTTGCAGTTATTTGGAACAAGGGGCATCACTTTGTTTTGAGACCATGAGTAGCACTGCCTGCTTTGTTGCAGAGAGACAAAGCACCTGGTAAGGGGTGGGGTGGGGGGCAGGAAGGAATTAGCAGGCAGCGCTGCCTCTGCATTGCAAACATTGCCCATGTGGACAGCCCAGCAGTCCAGACTCTGGACATCCGGCTCAGTGTCCTGGCAGGAGTTTGGCTCTGGGAGGCAGGGGTGTGTGGTGATTATATTTATACATAGGTAGCTGGTGCAGCAACACTGGTGCCACATGATATATGCACTTAACGCCCATGGACCCTATTCTGTGGGTTCAGAGAGAGTCAGCAGGTCCTGCCTGAGCTTAGCTGCCATCCCATTGGGTAAGAGAGACAGCCTGTGAATTCTGCTGCTCCCTTGGTTCGGATCCAGCCTGTTTCTCCTAACATGAGCGTCTTGTTGCACCAACTGTTAAGATTCTTGTGTTCTGGACAAATGAATACTGGAACTCCAGTCAATACTTCACCAGTTGCTTGTGTAAGGAAATACCATTTTTCCTGTTGTTGGAAGAGGAACTGTTCCTGGAAGTTTCCATATCCTGAGACACAACATAGCACCATCTTTCAGGGTGATTTCAGAGATTTTTCAGGGGTTACTGTCAACCATATTTGTACCTTACACACCTACATTAGAATTCACAAGCTGTGACTCTCCTGTGTTCAGAACAGACACAAGCCAATGCCCGAGGGGCCCCAGGAGGGACGCCAGCGTATTCAATGCCACGTGCTGCCTTCAGTCTCCTCGCTGGAGATTATGAGAATTTTTTAGTTGGTTTAATGGAGATGGTTTAGTTCTGCCTAGGATGCTACGTGAAAGACATGTACAAACTATTAACATATACATGTGAACCAGGTAAGAGAAAGAGATTGGGGCCTAGAGATGAAACTGGCCAATTAAAAGAATTTTTCTAGAATTCTCTATCCCTAAATTTCTGCTTAGTGAAAAACAGCAAGCAATGTGGGGTGTGAGAAGGGGATTTCAAACACTTGTATGTTTAATATTGCTTATAATGATGTAAAATGTCAGTGTCTAGGGCAGTATTGTCAATAAAACTGTCTGTGATGATGGGAATGTTCTATATCTGCTGTGTCCAGTACAATAGGCTCTAGCCACGTGTGGCCACTGAGCACCTGACATGTGGCTTGTGTCACAGAACAGGTCCAGAGCTCTGAACTCCAACAGATTCTGCGGTAGGTTTTTATAACCACGGCCATCTGAAATTTCCTGCCTTCTCCCCAACGCTGAGTTCTCAGACAACCTCTAGCTCACACTATGACTCTGCCAACATTCCCATGTTTCTCTGTGTCTGGAACCTCCCTTTCCGTAGTTGGGCCAGTGCTCCCAGCACCTCTGCTATGCTGGGAGAGCCATCTCATAACTTTGTGAGGACCCAACCCCTGCTGTCAAGCAAATTCCAAAGAGGAATTCCACTTAGAGTCTCAAGATGTTCAAATACAATTAGTTTAGTGCTTTAAAACGTGGGGATGAGATGATTGTGTTATTGCTTCCAAGGAATCTGGACCCTGAAACATACCTGATCTTGTGAACAATGCTAACAGTCCCCAGATGGAGCCCAGTGTCCTGAGGACCAAATCTGGTGTCCTTAGCAAGATCCTTACTGTGTGACCCTGTCTTCTAGATTTGCATTATCTCTGATCACTTTCCTGTGTGCACTGGGCAAGCCAAACTATTGTTTTCCCAGACATGCTGCCCCTCTTCTGGGTCATCTGGCTGGGGGGGACTCCCTTCCCTGACTCAGTGCCTCTTCTTGGTTCAGAGCCTTGTTTGCCCTCCACCCAGCATCTGTTGTCAGTCTCCCCTCTCTGGGGACAGGCAATTGGTGGCTCCATCCTACGCTTCCCAAAGGTCCAATTTTGGGTTCCTCTGTCTCCCAGCTAGCACACCAAGCAGACACCAAATGTTGGTTGTTAAATTCAAAATGGAAATTTCAAAGGCTGCCTTAGTTTCCTGAAAGGCTTTGAGTAGAAGTTTCCTTCCTCTGCCCCTACCCCCACCCTCACCCCCACCCCAGTGCCTAACAAAGGAAAAGAATGACTTCTTTGTTCTGGTGGGGCAAACTTTTTTTTTTAAATCTTGCTCTGCCTGCCCCCTATAAAAGGCTTATCTTCACTGCTGGTAGGAGACATTTTAATTCCTTCCTGTTTGCTGATCCTTGCTCCTCAAGGCCCCTCTGTACAGGTCTCTCCCCAGGCACCAGGTAATGTCACCAAGGAGTGTTGGAGCCCATCTGTCACCTGACATGCTATCTTTATAGCCACGACAGCATGGGTGCTGGCCACCCAGGTCTTGGGCGTCACCTCTAACAACACTTCTAGAGAGTAACCCCACCTCTCTCATAACCCACCTCCCAACCTCCCAGGGAAGGTATTTTCTTGATCATTTGACTTTGTAATGATTTGTGCTTCATTTCTCATTGGCCATCTCTTTTCCTGACCTTTTGTGTTTAGGGTAGATTTATGGTACTTATTTGAGAATTTAGAAACATGACTTCACATTTATGGAGACCCACACAGGTGTTAGAAATCATCAACCCCTCTGGGAGACCCTGATTTAGGCTTTAGCCATCCGTTCTGTTTGTTGTTGTTGTTGTTTGTTTGTTTGTTTGTTTTGCTCTAATTGATCACCCTGAAGATTTCAGAAAATAAGGCGCTAAGAAATGTCTTTGCTGGTCTTGAGAAAGGATTCCTGCATTTAAAAAATTTAGTGAGGGAGGGTGGGTGATGGGTATTGAGGAGGGCACCTTTTGGGATGAGCACTGGGTATTGTATGGAAACCAATTTGACAATAAATTTCATATATTGAAAAAAAATTAGTGAAAAAGAATTAAAAATGAAGCTTTTTATTATAAAAATGATGTAGCTGAATAAAATGGTCTTTGGTACCCACAGGCTCCCAAAATGTTCTTTATTCATTTTATATTTCATGGTCCTGGGAAGCATAAATGCCACAAGAATGTGGTATTTGGGCAGGAAGAAAGGATATGGTGAGTCTTAAAGAAAAAGGAATTTATGAAAAGAAGTGGACTTTTTATATTACTGACCACACCTGGGGGAGTGAAGATTTGGAAGAAGAAATTAGAAGATCAGAGTAATATCACCAGCCAGTCAATCTGAGATGACAAGCACAACCTGACATAGAAGAGGGACTGTGATGGGGCAGCTTGGAGATGGATCTGTGGGAAGCTGTTTCCTCTGTGTAGCTACCACTATGGATATCGAATTCAGTTCTTGGTCAGCAGACCTGAGGGTCTGGAAAGTGAACTGGACACAGAGCAGAGAAGAACTAGGACAAATTGAACTCCACCAGGCACTTTTGCCTCTGTCCATCATTGTATCCCACTCTTGGCAATCCTCTGAGAGATTTGCTTTGCTTCTGCAGCCCCAGTCTTGTACTAATCCCTCTTTTGGTCAATGTTAACTCATAACAATACAGGGAAGGGGATTCTGGGGAAAATAATTCCCAAGTTAAGCAGGTTGACACAGTGTAAACCACCACAGCTGTGTTGAACCAGGAGAACTGCTTACCCAAAACAGCAGAGCTGGAAAGGAAAACAGGGCCATTGCTGACTGGAAAGGTGAGAGCACTATTTGGGAGTGCAGGGGATGCAGACAGAAATAGGATGGATATTGGGTCTGAGAAAGCAGTGCAAAGCAAGGCCATGAGTGTGTGTCTTTATCTTTCAGAATGAGCATGTAGCACTGTGATGAAGGTGACAGCTTGAAGGCAAGTGCCTTGAGCTGACCATAGGTGGTTTCTATTGTGAGACAAATCCATAATTTCCTGGGTGTGTGGCTATGGAGAGATCCCCTTAGGAATAGCAGATTCTGATGATCCCATTCCTCTACTCCCCAGCTTTGGGCCCTTGATGTCTACATCTGAACTACAGACACCTAACTCCTAACTAAAATGCATAGCTTATTATTTTGATTATGCCTATTATTTTTGAGGTGGTTAAAGAGGAAAGCTAAGTGACTTTCCCAAGACATTGGCCATTAGCAAAGCTGGAACTCAAACTTATGTGTCATGATTGAAAGCCTAATGCTCTGTTCATTTCACCAGGTACAAGGAGACAGCAATTACTGTGTTTGTCTGTTGTTTCCCAAAGCAACAATATATATTTAATATGTATTCAATAATCTATAAACACCTTGTATAGGGAGCATGATTTTGGAGTTGGTTTTCCAGTGCTGAAAATGATTATTATGATCTCACCCATATTTTTCTCATAATGCCCATTACAGATTGGCCAATAATGGCATCCATGCAAGTAACAGAAAGCCTTTGGGGGCTGAATTAATTGTCTCCAGTAAGTGGTCAAGCCCAAGAATATATATAGCACAGCCTCCTGGGTCCATTGACCCTAAGTGGAGCGCACTGAGTCCCTGGGTCAGTTTAAGATAGGTAGTGATAGAAAGAAGCAACAGGAACTCCAAAGAGGGAATGAAGGGGGAGGCTTGTTCAAGGTAAAGGAGGAAAGTGGCAGCCATTTCAAAGTACAATGTAAGAGGAGCTATGGTTTGGGGCCCTCACCATCATCTCTACACACCTCTTCACTCTGTTTATGTTCCTCCTTTTCTGAAATATTCCCTGTACCTTCTTGTTCTATGGATCTTTCTGGTCTCAGAGGAAACACCTTCACATCAAAGTCTTAGAGACAGGCAGAGTTTTTGTGGGTAAAATATACAACTATAAATATACAACAAAAATATTAAATTGTGGTGATTCATGTTTCCTGGAATTTCTTTCAGTTTCCTTCAGTGGCAAGGATGACCCTTTCAGGCACAAGGACCACCATGTGGAGGGGAAGGTAGAGGCTCCCCATGCTGGGTTGGCTGGAGCTTCTCGAAGGTTACTGCTGACCTGCAGGAGGCTGCAGAACTTGGTCACTGTCAAAAACGCATCTTAACTTTACTTTCTCTGGTGTTCCCCTGGGGAAATTTAGACAGGCAAAAAAACAGGATGGGGTATCAAGGGAGGGTATTAGGTCTGAGGGCTGTTCCAGATTGAAGCTGTTGTTTGCAGAAGAAATGTATTCTTAGAAGCAAGCAGCCCATTGGACAGCTGTTTGGAAGTCCTTGATGAAAGAAAGAAAAAGAAAGAAAGAAAGAAAGAAAGAAAGAAGGAAGGAAGGAAGGAAAAAGCTGTCACTGTGAAAACAGCATTGGTAAAACATCTGCTGAGCACACAGAGGGCTCCTTGTCCCTGGAAGAGGTGGGGGAGGAGGTCTGTAAACAAGATCTGAAGCACATGTGCCCCAAGCAGCCTGTGCTGTCTCTTGTCCCTAGTTAACACCAACCCACGTTCTAGATGGAGACAAGGAGGTCACGTGGGAGAGGCAGCTGCTGCCATCAAGAGGGTCAGGTGCCCATCAAATTACCCAAGCACAGCACCTGTGGTCTTGCTCTAAAGATGAGCAAGGTTATGAGGCATCATCGTTGGGAGCTTCCTGTAGCTGAGGGAACAAATAGGGCAAGAGGATTGGCATGGGAGGGGAACATGTGGGAGGTCTATTTGCAGGCAGGTGTTTCTTGTAGATCCTCTCAGCAATTCATTTCCAGGGCCATCTGCCTGTGAAATCATTGTTCATGCCAGCAAGAGGTCTGAGATTTTAACTCCACGGTGTGACCAACAGCCAACTATTTACCTTTGATATAGAAGAGCTTCCGGTGTCATGCCCAGCATACTCTCAGCTGATGAAAGAGGATCCTCTCTTCTCCAGCACAGATGAGAAAAAACAACTACAACAGTTTCTGATGTTTGCAGAAAGATTTTCATTTTCTAAAACATGTTCATGTCCATTGCCCCATTTCACTGAATCTCCATAGCACCCCTATTCAGCAGCCACCATTCACACCGCGGATCAGACCAGAAGCTGAGGTTGGCACATGTGTGGCATGGCCAAGAGGGCTGGAGTTAGAGCTGCACTCAGCTCACAGGGTGGCTATGTGACACTGGGTAGTTCTCACCTCTATGAGTATCGGTTTCTTTGTCAAATGGAGCTGATAACTGCACCTACTTTATAGAGTTTTTTGTACATTTTAACAATTAAGTGGAAAGTTAGTAGAGTGGTGGTTGGCACAAAATAAGACCTCAATAAATATTGGCAGTCTTTACTCTCAGTGTCTCCTCCACTATTCCCTATCGAGCTTTCCAAAGACACTGTCCCCACTGTGCTGCCTCCACCGGTCTTTTTACTTACGTAAACCTGTGGCTAAGGCACTCTTAGCTCTGACCTTCCTCTGTAATCACTGGCCATAGTAAGCAGCCTTCGGAAGTCACTGCCATGGCATCTCTGGCAACCAACCAAACCAGCATCACCTCCATGATATTAGACCTGGATTCTTTGTCCCTCCCCCTCTCTTTCCCCCTGGGCCCTGCCCTGTCCATAGTGGATGCCATCTTGGAGTATGTGTTCACAACACCACCTTATAGAAGTGGAGAATGGAGATGTCGAATGACTTACCAATGAGACTAAATAGTGAGAAAATTTGAAGCCACTTAGTGAAAGCTGGTCTTTAGAATGAGCCCGAATTTTGGAAGTTTATTCAGAACAACTACATATTTGTCTGCTTGGGCTCTATAAAAAAAAATCAGACATAGGTTTCTCACAGTTCTTTAGGCTAGAGAGTCCAGGGTCAAGGTGCTGGCAGATCCTATGTCTGATGAAGGCATTCTTCCTGGCTTGACTCCTCACATGGCAGATAGAGACAGAGAGAGCAAGAAAGCTCTGGTTTCTTAAGGACACTAAGCACATCATGTGTGCTCCATCCTCAGGACCTCATCCAAATCTAATGATCTCCCCACCTGCAAATACCATCTCCTTGGGAATTAGGGCAAATTTGGGGGAAACACAGACATTCAGTCCATAACAAATGAGAATTATTTTATTTCAATAATATTCCAAAAGCTTACTCCACTAAGCATTCTCATCACTGGAGCCAGAGCAATGCATAGCCTGTACATGCCCACAGGTTTGAAGAACCTCCCTATTTGCACGAGGGCTGAAAATGATTGAGCTTCAAGAGTAACCCAGTACAACATTCTAAACAGATGCAAAACTTAGTTCTGGTACAAACCAAACAGTGCTACTTAATTATATTCTTACAGGGGCACCTGGGTGGCTCAGTTGGTTAAGCGTCTGACTTCAGCTCAGGGCATGATCTCACAGCTTGTGAGTTCGAGCCCCGTGTTGGGCTCTGTGCTGACAGCTCAGAGCCTGGAGCCTATTCAGATTCTGTGTCTTTCTTTCTCTCTCTGCCCCTCCCCTGCTCACACTCTCTTTCTGTCTCTCAAAAATAAATAAACATTAAAAAATTTTTTTTAAATAAAAAAAATATATTCTTACAAAATATTCATGAGTTTCTCCTCTTGTTCATGTAAAGGTCCCCAAAGAGACTTGTGTATAAGAAATTAATTTTTACCATCATGGCTTAGGGGTTGGGATCACCAACCAGCAAGAGCAACTTCAGGAATGAGAAAGGGGTAAATGCATTTGTAGTGGTTTTTCCTCAGGATTACATAGTAAAGAATTTCAAAAACATAAAAAAGTTGGATGCATTGTTCAATGAACAACCACCCAGATTCTATAATCATTAACATTTCCCTTTACTTACTTTCTCACACAATAATCTACCCATCCTTCAATGTTTCTGGTACATTTCAGAGTGAGTTTTACACATGCATGCATTTCACCCCTGAATGTAACAGCATGCATTTTATTATTAGCAGGTAGGGTTCAAGAATTATTTGCAGTTTTTCCAAGGTAAAAACTTATATGTAGTAAAAGGCACTAACCTTTAATTTACTGCTCACTGAATTTTTATAAATGTAGACACTTGTGTAAGGCAACTCCTATCAAGATAGAACATTTCTATTACCCCAGAAAGTTCCATCCTGCCTCTTCCCAGTTTGTTTGGTGTACCTCCCTTCCTAAGGCTACTGCTTTCCTTTAAGTTTTCACTGTAGTTTAATCTTAATTGTTTTAGAACTTTATATAAATTGAATACGCAACACATAGTCTTTTGAGCCTGATTTCTTTCACACAGCATGATGTTTTTGAGATTCATCCACATTACTAGTGGTATCAAAAGTTCATCCTTTTTCATTACTGAGTATTGTTACATCATTTGGATGTCCCACAGTTTATCCCTTCACCTGTTAATGGACACTTGGGCTGTTTTCACTTTAGTATTATAAATGGGTTAACCTTTTAAGGTTTATCATAAGACTCCTAAATAGTTGACCATCATCCCTTAAGACCATCGCAGGTAAACTTTCAAATCTGGATGTGACATGAAATTATCCAGAACATGTATATTGTGTTTGAAACATTACTCTAGGGACAGAATGGGATAGGGAATGAAAAATTATCCTCTACTTGATTATTGAGGGAGAAAATTAGTGTCCTAATAAATAATTCCTTCTGTGGGGAGGGCAATTATAATAACAAAGGGCACAAAAGCATAGTTTACTTTGTGCTTTTTTTAAAACTGGGGAAAGTGAAGTCTTACTTTTTGGCTGGTTTTTTTTTTTTTTGCAATAAAAATTAAAAATCAGACAATTTTCCAATAGGTGATCCAAAATAGTAAGTGGAGATCAGAATACTTCAGGGTCCCTCTTCTGTGTGGGTCATCCCAAAGTCAACAGACAAGGCAAACTCTACTGTGGTGGACATTGGGATGTGTCCTGGGGTCTCGCTTTCAGAGCTGAAGGCCTTACTCTCCAGGTCCTGAAGAATACTGTGTGGCCTAAGGCCATGCCCTTTTCCAAGGGCAAGTCCTACCCAGAGCCTGATTAACACTGAGGTCAAGGCTCAGCCTCCTTGCCCCAAGGGGAACCACCTTGAAGGCCAGCCCAGCTCCAGAACTCCCCATGGGGACAGCTAAGAATTTTTTTGGGACTCCCTCTGCCAGATCTGCTTCCTTCTCTTTCCTCTCCCAGCTGGAGATCTCACTCCCTGTTTAAACATCCTGCTAGTTTCCATTTCAGTGTCCAGGAATCCAACCTGCAACATCTGTAGATTTTATTCTTACAAATCCTATCAGAAGGAGCCACGCTGGAGACTAATATTGCTCCTTTAAGTGGGTGGAAGCGGTCAGCATTCCCTTCCCTTCAGCCTGAATAGGTAATGAGGCCTTTTATATATATATATATACATAATTTTTATTATATATTATATAATTATATATAATATATATAATTTTTATATATTATATTATATATTATATATTTATATATTATATATTATATACCTTTATATATAATGCATTTTTATATATTATGTATTTATATATTATATATTTATATATATTATTTATATATATAAATATATATTATTTATTTATTTATTATTTATATTTTATTTATCTATATAATTATATATAAAATATAATTATTTATATATATAATTATTTATATTATATTATATATAATATATATATATAATATAATTAAAATTATATATAAAACATATATATAATATATATAAAATATAATTATTTATATGTATATATAATTATATATAATATATATAATTGTCAAATTGGTTTCCATACAACACCCCTTATCACAACAGGTGGCTTCCTCAATGCCCATCACCCACTTTCCCCTCTCCCTCACCCCCATCAACCCTCAGTTTGTTCTCAGTACTGAAAAGTCTCTTATGGTTTGCCTCCTTCCCTCTCTGTAACTTTTTTTCCCCCCTTCCCCTCCCCCATGGTCTTCTGTTAAGTTTCTCAGGATCCACATATGAGTGAAAACATATGGTATTTATCTTTCTCTGCCTGACTTATTTCACTTAGCACAATACTCTCCAGTTCCATCCACATTGCTACAAATGGCCAGATTTCATTCTTTCTATTGCCAAGTAGTATTCCATTGTATATATAAACCACATCTTCTTTATCCATTTGTCAGTTGATGGACATTTAGGCTCTTTCCATAATTTGGCTATTGTTGAAAGTGCTGCTATAAACACTGGGGTACAAGTGCCCCTATGCATCGGCACTCAGGTATCCCTTGGGTAAATTCCTAGCAATGCTATTGCTGGGTCATGGGGTAGATCTATTTTTAATTTTTCGAGGAACCTCTACACTGTTTTCCAGAGTGGCTGCGCCAGTTTTCATTCCCACCAACAATGAGTGCAAGAGGGTTCTCATTTCCCACATCCTCTCCAACATCTATAGTCTCCTGATTTGTTCATTTTAGCCACTCTGACTGGCGTGAGGTGATATCTCAGTGTGGTTTTGATTTGTATTTCCCTGATGAGGAGTGATGTTGAGCATCTTTCCAACTGCCTGTTGGCCATCTGGATGTCTTCTTTAGAGAAGTGTCTATTCATGTCTTCTGCCCATTTCTTCACTGAATTATTTGATTTTTGGGTGTGGAGTTTCATGAGCTCTTTATAGATTTTGGATACTGGCCCTTTGTCTGATATGTCATTTGCAAATATCTTTTCCCATTCCATTGGTTGCCTTTTAGTTTTGTTGATTGTTTCCTTTGCAGTGCAGAAGGTTTTTATCTTCATGAGGTCCCAGTAGTTCATTTTTGTTTTTAATTCCCTTGCCTTTGGGGATGTGTCAAGTAAGAAATTGCTGCGACTGAGGTCAGAGAGGTCTTTTCCTGCTTTCTCCTCTAGGGTTTTGATGGTTTCCTGTCTCACATGCAGGTCCTTTATCCATTTTGAGTTTGGTTTTGTGAATGGTGTAAGAAAGTGGTCTAGTTTCATTATCCTGCATGTTGCTGTTTGAAAATGTGAACAGACCCATAACTGGTAAGTAAATTGAATCAGTTATCAAAAATCTCCCAACAAATAAGATTCCAGGACCATATAGCTTCCCTGGGGAATTCTACCAGACATTTAAAGCAGAGATAATACCTATACTTCTCAAGCCATTCCAAAAAATAGAAAGGGAAGAAAAACTTCCAGACTCATTCTATGAAGCCAGCATTACTTTGATTCCCAAACAAGACAGAGACTCAACAAAAAAAGAGAACTACAGGCCAATATCCCTGATGAATATGGATGCAAAATCCTCAACAAGATACTAGCAAATCGAATGCAACAGCATATAAAAAGAATTATTCACCATGATCAAGTGGGATTCATTCCTGGACTGTAGGGCTGGTTCAATATTCACAAATCAATCAATGTGATACATCACATTAATAAAAGAAAAGATAAGAACCATATGATCCTGTCAATAGATGCAGAAAAAGCATTTGGCAAAATTCAGCATCCTTTCTTAATAAAAACCCTCGAGAAAGTCAGGATAGAAGGAACACACTTAAACATCATAAAAGCCATTTATGAAAAGTCCATAGCTAACATCATCCTCAATGGGGGAAAACTGAGAGCTTTCCCCCTGAGATCAGGAACACAACAGGGATGTCCACTCTCACTGCTGTTGTTTAACATAGTGTTGGAAGTTCTAGCATCAGCAGACAACAAAATGAAACGAAACGCATCAAAATTGGCAAATATGAAGTCAAGCTTTCACTTTTTGCAGCTGACATGATAGTCTACACGGAAAACCTGACAGACTTCAAGAAAAGTCTGCTAGAACTGATACATGAATTCAGCAAAATTGCAGGATACAAAATTAATGTACAGAAATCAGTTGCATTTTTATACAACAATAATGAAGCAACAGAAAGAGAAATAAAGAAACTGATCCCATTCACAATTGCACCAAAAATCATAAAATACCTTGGAATAAACCTAACCAAAGATGTAAAAGATCTGTATGCTGAAAATTATAGAAAACTTACAAAGGAAATTGAAGAAGATACAAATAAATGGAAAAACATCCCATGCTCATGGATTGGAAGAATAAATATTGTTAAAATGTCAATACTACCCAAAGCAATCTACACATTCAATGCAATCCCAATCAAAATTGCACCAGCATTCTTCTCGAAGCTAGAGCAAGCAATCCTAAAATTTTTATGTAACCACAAAAGACCCTGAAAAGCCAAAGTAATATTGAAGAGGAAAACCAAAGCAGGAGGCATCACAATCCCAGACTTTAGCCTCTACTACAAAGCTGTAATCATCAAGACAGTATGGTATTGGCACAAAAACAGACACATAGAGCAATGGAATAGAATAGAGACTCCAGAATTGGACCCACAAAAGTATGGCAAACTAACCTTTGACAAAGCAGGAAAGAATATCCAATGGAAAAAAAGACAGTCTTTTTAACAAATGGTAATGAGGCATTCATTTGAACTGGATCAGTAGGAGAAGCATTGGGTTTGCATTTAGAGACCATTGTGTAGACAAAGACATCCATGGTTAAGATGCCTGTGTCCTGAGACGCACACAGGACTGGGAACGTGAGCAGAAAAACACAGGTCCTTTCCCACCTGGCGCACCTCAGCAGGGGCCAAAATTAGTGGTATGCAGTCAGTGGGGAAGAATAATGGGGTCCATGCCCAGCAACTCTGACATCAGCTCCTTCCTCATGGTGCTAAGCTATTGCTGAATTCCCTTGAATTCCATGCCACTCCAGGTGAAGAACAGCTTTTCTCTACTATTCTCCTGAGGTCAAGATTGGTCCAGAGAGGGAAGAAAATAATATCTTGTAAGAAACAGTCCTAGAGGGAACTGCCATTTCAATAAGCCTTAGCTGTTGTTACAGTCAGATGTGGGACACCCAGAATGCTTGTGTTTCTGAGCTTCTTGTGTATGCATTTCATATTTGCATGTTTTGTGAACATTTGAGATGTGTCAATACAATCAAGATAATCTCCCCTCCTTTTGGAAAGGCGTTATTAATTTGGTACCATATCTTGAAATGAATTCCATTTAAAACTGAAGGATAAGGGGAAAAATACCTGAGGAATAAGGTAAAATATATATACATATAAAACTGAGAATGGGTGCAGGCAGAAGGGCAGGAGCTGTGAGCAGAACTTCTTTCACCAGAAAGTTCTTACTCCTTAGCATGCCTTAGGATCTCTGGCGGTCTTATTAAAACACAGATTCCTGGAGAAACTGCTGGTTTCTGAAGGAGCCGGTCTGAGGCCTACGTAATACTGATGTGGCAGGTCCAGGGACCACACTTTGAGAATCAATGATTTAAGGCATGAGTTGCAGCAAGGAACATGGCTTCATTTAATGGAACATATAAAATGACTTTCTACAGTGTGAGAGACATTAGGACCCTAAGCATGCTATAAACATGAATGAATAAATTCTTTTATTCCACTTCCTTGTTCTTTATTTCAATATGATCACAGTCAACCCACCTAGCTCTCCAGATGGTTGGGAAGATGAATTCCCATGAGGAACCCCACAGCCCACATGGGGCATTTGCAAAGCCTTTGTAGTGGAACCTCCCAGAGCTCATGATGGCTTTCTTATGCTTTTACAATAAACCCAATGGACACCTGCAGTCTCTGGCTCTGGTGGAGCCTGTTTCTCCATGCTAGAGTATGCTTGTATTGCAAATCGAAGGCACCAGAGATTCTTATATTCTATCTTATGTTTAGAGATTTCCATGACAATGGCTCTTGTTATGAACTGTGTAAATGAGTGTTAGCCTTCTTGGTCTTCCCTCCATTCTGCTTCAGTGAAGTCTGTTGTGTCTGATGGTGTTGATGCCCTGCCCATATCCGTTTGGCCCATAGGACGTCATCTGAAGACAGTTTCTCTACATATGGAATGCTTCTTCTGCAAGAGGGTGTACTCTGAACAGAGGTATGTGTTCCCTGGTGGGTGGGGTGGTCAGAGTGCTGCAGAGTTTACAATTCTAGAAGAAACCCTCAATCTAAGAAGGATAGGCATTGGTGGGAAAATAGCCCAGGTTTCCTTCCCCCAGTGGGACAGTCCTGAAGTGGGTTCTGCATAGTTTCTCACTGGGTGCCCTGCTGGTCGGGCTCCAGTCATCCACCCTGCTAACCTGACAAATAATAACACATCCTTTGCTGGCTTTCATCCTTCTTTGTCACTTCTCTCCCTCATCCTGTTTCCTGGGATCATGTTCCAAATAAACATTCTGTACTCAAATTCTTGACTTAGGGGCTGCATGCAGGGGGTATCCCAAACTAAGACTTCTGTCTCCACCCCAAGAAATGAGACTAGGCACAGCACAGATTGGTATCTCTCTCTTGATTCAATCCACTCACTTTAGCAATTACAGGAGAATATCAATATCAATTAATATCAATACATCAATTTGACCTCCACTATTTGCCCCAAATAGTCATTTGAGTTGCTGGAGTAATTCAGATAATTTTTTCCCCCAAAATCACAGAATAGTTTTTTCCTCTGTCCCTTGGGTGCAGTGAGATATATTTGTCTCAATGTATGCTTAGTCAACAGCTTTGCTCCCTTTCAAAACCAAAGCTTGTATTCTCCACCAACTGCATGGGACAGAGAAACAAAGATGGATTTTCTTTGTAGTAGAGTCAACTTTAACTTTCTACACAAGTCTGTGCTCAATGAGCCTGGGGTGAAATGGATTATGCAGAGTATAGACTTTGGTCATGCTTCGTGTATGAAAAGCATTTTAAAAAGTAGAGGCTGATTTACCACAGCCCATACTCATTACGTTAAAACTGATAATGTTATTTGAACTGGATACTCCACATTCTAACATCCAGGCATTCTGAAATCATCTTTTCCTCCCCCTGGAGAGTTTTCAGATCTGGGGCAAAGCTCTACAAGGAGGTACAAACTCTCACGTTTCTTCATGGGGTAGTTAAATATGGAACACATTTCCTTTGGTCACTGTATTTACTTGTGGTATGTGTGTTATCTGCTGAGCTGCTTTTTGGGGTTAGAACTCATACTGTCTTCCTCTTTACTCCCTCCAGAGCTGAGTGGTCTCTAGTACATAGTAGATGACCAATAAACTTGAGGGAGAATGAACAATTTCCTTAAGAATAAAACCAAGCCGCAAGGCATAGGATGCAGCATGCAATCATAAGCAGCACGTTGATCCTAAAACACGGGCCACTCACTCTGATTTTCCTGGGGTTCTAATCATCTGTAGGTTGTTATGGTTCCAAGATGAAGAAGCAAGTCAGTCAGCTTTTACTTCCTCATCTGTAAAAAAAAAGGCAATAAAATCTGTCATCATCCAGTATGCCCTTGTTGTTGTAAAGACAATTGGATAAAATCTTTAAAGGTATTTTGACTCTGGCCAACAGGAGATATATGAACATGTGGAGAACTGTGTTTTGAATGTAGTATCTTTACTAGCGATGTCTTCATACACGAGCCACAGTCATCAGTAAAATTTTCATGTGCTCAATGCCTAGAAAAAGCTCTGCTCTTTAAAGGCTCAAAAATTTAACGTTTATTTATTTTTGAGAAAGAGAGAGACAGAGCATGAATGTGGGAGGGTCAGAGAGAGAGGGAGACCACAGAATCCGAAACAGGCTCCAGGCTCTGAACCATCAGCACAGAGCCTGACGCGGGGCTCGAACCCACAGACCGCAAGATCATGACCTGAGCCAAAGTCAGACGCTCAACTCACCAAGCCACCCAGGCACCCCTAAAGGCTCAAAATTTTAAAAGGTCTGTCCTTTATAAGCCAGGCTTCAAAGATGTACTTTTTATTTGCTTGTTTTCAACTACTCTTGAAGGACAATGGGATACTCACAGTTTATGTGGTGACAGCTACCTGTGTGTTCAAGAGGGCTGGCTGTACCCTGGCAGCAGAAATCGAAAAAACATTTTCAGCAAGTTAGAGGCAAAAACAGAAATTCAAGGGGTTTGGCTATTTTGTGCATGGGAGTGGGGCAGCTTCACAGAGTCAAAGAACAGGTAGCAAGAGGGTTTTAATTTGGTTTGTATTTACCCTGAATGCATTCTGTTGACTCAGGAGCTACCTACTGTTAAGACTGGTAGGTGGGTTTTTCTATTTAAAAAAAAAAAAAATCCGTCAGGGAAACCTGCATTTTAGTTGCTGAGATGTAAATACCAGAATACTTATCCTGTGCGTAAATCTCTAAGTTTTGAGAAGAGACTAGCCCATTGCTGTGAGAGCAAAATGGTTCATCCTTAGTACACATTTAAGAGAACAAAAAACATGTTCAGTGTAGTTTTGTTTTTGTTGTTTGTTTTTTTGTTTTTTACTTTATTTTTCATTTTTCTGGTTGGAGGAAAGATAACACCTGGGGAAGGGAGGCTCACCGGCCTCAGTAATCACACACCACCCCCTCGGTTCCCCAGACACTCAGGCAGATGATGAACAGAAACACAGAGGACCGAATCTGAGGGGAGGCTCAATACCAAGCCCTGCCCGGGAGAGGGTCGCAGCCAGGGGGCCAGGCGGAGGGCAGCCTCCAGTTCTAGGTCCGGCTCTGTGGGCACTTGGAGGGGAGCTTGGAGCCAATGGGCTCATTAGTACCTGGCTAGGGCTGCAGCCGCCCCATGGCAAATACCGGCTATCAAAGCCCTGTCAGCACTCCTGAATGGGACAAAGAAAAGGCGCATTAATGATTAACTCTGCTAAAAGCTCTGGCTTTTGTATTCCCATGGTGCCTGGCCTATCTGGCTGCCATGTGACCGGCCCGGGCCATTTTCTCGCAGATTGGGGAAAGCTAGTGAGCAAACACAGGTGGTTCGGAGCCGGCCCCGCTGTCAGGGACAACCGCGGACAGCACCAGCTATGCCTGGCCAAATTAGCTGGTCTGTTTGCCTCCAGTTTTGCTTCCTGGTGCTCTCACTTTCTAAGTCGAATGTCATTTTGCGCCCATTTTCAACTATTCACAAGAGGTGCGGAAAGGGAGAGGCCCCCCCGGAAAATGGGAAAGGGAGACACACCGTGTCATGTGCTTTGAACACCCCTCTACCCCCACCCGCAATAACATTTGGTGACCAAATGCAAAGCCTGGGTAAACTAATTAAAAACTCTCTGGTCTTTAACCCCTGGTCAGAGCAAATATATTCTTCTCAGAGAGAGTTATTTTAGTGATCCATGACAATGACGTCATAAGCCCACGCAGCGGCCCCCTGGGCTGGGCGCCTTAAGGTGGGGTATGGAATGGGCTGGCCCTTTGAAGTCCGCCGTGGCCATAGTGGCCACCTACAGTAGCGCAAGGGTAGAGTGACCTTGCCTAGTCCTGGTGGAGAGTCAAGGTCCCTCTAGTGGCATTATTTGTTTAAATGCATTTCTTCCTTGGCCTACATCGGACAGACTTTCTTTTTCCTGTTCAAATATTTATATGTGCGCATTATTGCTCGCTGCTGCTTCAACTGCTCCCAATCACACCAGCAGCCATAAAGCACAGATTATCAGGGTCAGGTGATAAAGGCCCCTTGAGTCAACACCAGAAATGAACAGAAAATGAAATAAAGTTATAAAAAGAGGACAGCACAAATGTCTACAAAGAGTATATCAGCTTGCAGATATGCAAGCAATTAGCTACAACAGGAAAGACATTTTATCCAAACTATCACTACCACTGACACAGATTACCAGTGTTTGATATTTAAATACAGCGTTCTGCGGAACTCCCAGTTAAAGAAGCAAAACAAAACACAACCCTGCGAGGTCTTTCTACTCAAATGCATTTCAGGGTTGGTGAATATCAGGTCAAACACAGCTGCGGTGTGTGGGGTCTAGCTGACACTGACCCCAGAAGAAATGTGAGCAGCCTCTAGCCCTCAACCGCCAATCAAGGCTACTGTAATCTATCAGTGCCGCTTATTGTCCAGGGTGGTAGGAGTGTTTATTCTGTGTAGTCCCCCTTCGTTCCTAAACTTTGATTTTTTTTTTCTGATGAAGACTTGGTCGCCAGTCAGTACAGGCACCCAATGTCAGCAAACAACTTTAAGGGATCATTACTTTTTTTTCAGCTCATACATAATTGGCTTTCCCTTGCAAAAGCTTGCAGACAGGTGATGTCACTGTTGCCTGAATTACTTAGAACACAAAATTGTAGTTCAATAAGCATCCTCCAGTAGCCAAACCAGAAATAAGTGATTATGAGGAACACAATTATGAAACTGGCATGGAGGAACGTTCTGATGGGGCTGAACTGAAAAATCAGCTATTGGTGTATCTCCAACGATTTGTCTTCCCTTTTGTGTTCTTTTACAATCTAAACAGATATCATTGTATTCCTTAAATTCTTCAAAGTTACAGGTACAGAGAAAGTGTCATATAGCACTCACTGGTAACATGCAGTTATGGCTTAAATAATGATTCCTGATTGGTTTTAGTCTGAAAACTAGTCTTTTCACACATCTCTAGAAGTTTTCAAGTTATTTATTTTTTGAAAAATTCAATACAAAAATAGGGGACAAAATAACACAAAGAAACAAAATACATGGTAATAATAATAATGATGTTGCTGATGACATTTAGCTTTTATATGATTCTTACTCTGTGCCAGACATTGTTCTAAGCACTTTTCATATATTTATTCCTATGATCCTCACAACGAACTGTAGGGCATGTGCAGTTGTTATCCCCAGTTTGCGGAGAGGATAAGCAACTTTCCCAGGGACACATAGCTAGTTGTAGTGGTTGGGATTGAAATCCAGGCAGTCTAGTTCCCAAAATAGATAAGTTAGTCTTCCTCCCACCTCTGCCCCTCCATTACCAAGTGTTCATCAGGATATTTTTCTAGTTAATAATATATCCATATAAAAATATGTACATGCATATTACATATGCATTTGTTATTTTAAAACACAAAGTCTGGGCATTAGGGTTCAAACCAACTGGGGAGTTTCTGAGAAACTGTAGGACATGCCTCAGAATCATCCTACCAAGGGTATTGATTCCCTAATTCCCTGCCCTGTTTGATTAGTTGTTGGCACCTCAGAGTTTCCAGCCTGCCTCAAATGTATCCCCACACTCTCCTGTGGCTAGAGAATTCCTTCAGGCAGAGAGAGGGTATCCTCACACTCTCCTGTGGCTAGAGAATTCCTTCAGGCAGAGAGAGGGTGGAAGCATGTTTGGATCCAGGCATGTCTGGATCCTTTGCATGTGACCCCTGGGGTGGGCTACCAAGATACAGGAGGAGCACTGACAGGGTGTGCTACAAATTTCTAAATCTCTCTGATCATCAACAGAAGAAGAGTTTATCTTTCTGAAGTGATTGCTCTGAAGAATTCTGCACTCACTTAAATGTATGTGTTCTGGTTAGATTTTTAAAAAATCAAAGACTTATTTTCATTCCCTGTGGTCCAAGCAACTTTAAGCATACAGAATATGTGGCTGAAGAGTAAACAACATATCAAGGGCCAGATGCCTATGCTCCAGGGATTGGTTCCTGATATGTGCCATATGGGACAGTCATGGACAATGAGTGTCTCAAGGTCAACATTCAGGTTATTTCATGCCTGTTCACATACTAGGACCTGCTTGTAGTAGGCCCTTTATAGGTTTGGTTCAGTGAATAAGTGAGTGAATTTATGAATGGATGAACATTTGAATGAACAAATAAACCATGGGTGCCTAGTAGGTACTGGGAAGAAAAGGGCAAAAGAAACATGGGGGATGTGGAAGAGAATGGAAATCCAAGACTGAATAGGATAACTCTTCACCTATAGACTTTATGAGAGATTCCATCCTTGAGAGGAGGCCATGTTTAGAAGGCAGACCTCAATAGCATGTAACAGAAGCTGGACTTTCCCATTTTACCACTCTAATTATATTCAAATGTTTAATTAATTAGAAAAAAAGCAGAGAGAATATTTATTTCTTACTCCAACAGTGAAAATGGATTACTGACCTACATATTTAGAGAAAGCCAGGTTGTAAGTCATATATGAAATCTCAGGTCATGTGCTAAAAACGATCCATACACACACACACACACACACACAAACCCTTTTCTTTTTTCCTTCAAATTTTCAATGATTTAGCAAAAATGAAAGACTGTCAATGTTTGTCTACGTTAAAAAAAAAAGATATCAAATCAAAACCTGGAAGAATAGGAAACTAAGTTTAAAGAAATCAGACAAAAGAAAATAATTAGGATTATAGTGAAGATAAATAAAATAATGAATACAGAAAAAAAAAAAACAGAGAAAAGAAACAAAGTCCCAAGTGAGTTCTATGAAAAGACCAACAAAACTAACAAGGCTTCAGTTAGGCTGACCAAGGGGGAAGGAAAAAAAAAAGATTGAACAGCACCATCAATCAACTGGATCTCTTTGATATTTATAGAACACTCTACCCAACAACAGTGGAATTAATACACATTATTTCCAACTGCCCATGAAACATGTATCAATTTTGACTATATCCTGGACCATTAAAAAATCTCCATAATTTTATAAGAATTTATATTATACAGACTATATTCTTGAGCCACAGTGAAGTAAAACTAGGAATAAGTAACATAACAAGAAAATCTCTAAATGTTTGGAAACTAAACACACAGTCCTAAATAGTGTATGAGTCAAAGAAGAATTCTCAAGTCCTCAAACAGACAAAAACCTGAAATGAATAAAAATGAAAATACAATACATTTGTGTACACAGCTAAAGCAGTGCTAAGAGGGAAATTTATAGCATTAAATGTACACATTATAAAAGAGTTAAAGTCTCAAATTAATAAAATAAGTGCCCATCTCAAGAACCTAGAGAAAGGAGAGAAAATAAGTTCAAAGCCAGCAAAAAAAGAAACTAATAAAGATAAGAAATTAACAAAATTTAAAACAGAAAACAATACAGAAAATCAATGAAACAAAGGGTGGATTCTTTGAAATGAAAACAAAACTGATAAACCTCTTAACAATATTACAAAGAAAATAAAGAGAAGACAGAAATTACTAGTATCAGGAATGAAAGAGTCAATATCACGGCAGACCATGCAGACAACAAAATGATGGTAAGGAAATACTAGAAACCGAACTCAAAGCACACAAACTTGACAATTGAACTGAAATGAATGGATAAATTTATTGAAAATCACAAGCTATCACAATTCCCCCAAGATGAAATAGATATTTCAGTAGCCCTATTACTATGAAGGAAATTGAATTAGTGATTTCATTATTACCCCCAAAAGAAATCTTCAGTCCCAGATGGTTTCACTGGAGAATGCTTCTAAATGTATAAAGAAAAATTAGCACTAATTCTAAACAGTCTCTTCCAGAAGACAAAAGAAACACTTCTTAATTCATTTTACAAAGCTAGCATTACCCTGATGCCAAAACCAGACAAAGACTTTGCAAAAAGAAAACTACATATCAAATCCCTCCTGAATACACACACACACACACACACACACCCTTAAAGTATTAGAATAGAATACAGTAATATGTAAAAATAATTATATACCATGACCATATTGGATATATTCTAGAGATACAAGGCTGGTTCAAGATTTAAAAATCAGTGAATCTTGGGGCGCCTGGGTGGCGCAGTCGGTTAAGCGTCCAACTTCAGCCAGGTCACGATCTCGCGGTCCGTGAGTTTGAGCCCCGCGTCGGGCTCTGGGCTGATGGCTCAGAGCCTGGAGCCTGTTTCCGATTCTGTGTCTCCCTCTCTCTCTGCCCCTCCCCCGTTCATGCTCTGTCTCTCTCTGTCCCAAAAATAAATAAACGTTGAAAAAAAAAATTAAAAAAAAAATAAAATAAAAATCAGTGAATCTAATTAACCATATTAACAGTCTACAGGAGAAAAATCACATGGTTATACCAATCTACACAGAAAAAAGCACTTGACAAAATTCCACACCCATTCAGGATAAAAACTCTCAGAAAAATAGGAATAGAGGAGTACCTCTTATGACAAAGACCATTTACATAAACCCACATCTAACATTATACTTAATGGTGAAAGACCACTTTCCCTTGAGACTGGGAGTAAGACAAAGATGTTCACTTTTACTTATTCAACATGGTGCTGGAATCTCTAGCACATGCAATAAGGCAGGGAAAGTAAATAAAAGGCATACATACCAGAAATAAATAAATAAAACTATCTTTATTTGCAGATGACATGATTATCTATGCAGAAAATCCCAAGGAATCTACAAAAAAAAAAATTCTACTAGAACTAATAAGTGAATTTAGCAAGTTTGCAGGATACAAGAGAAACACACAGGGGCACCTGGGTGGCTCAGTCACTTAAGCATCTAACTTTGGCTCAGGTCATGATCTCACAGTTCCTGGGCTTGAACCCCGCATCGGGATCTGTGCTGACAGCTCAGAGCTTGGAGCCTGCTTCAGATTCTATATCTTCCTCTCTTTCTCTGCCCCTCCCCTGCTCATACTTTGTCAATCTCTCTCTCAAAAAATAAATGAACATTAAAAAAAATTTAAAAAAAGAGAGAAACACACAAAAAGTAGTTGTATTTTTATATACAGTGCTAGCAATGAACAAATGGACAACAAAATGCAATACCATTTATAATTGTTCAAAAAAGCAAACTGCTTATGTATAAATCTAACAAAACATATACAGGACTCATGCTTACAGCTATATAATTCTGCTGAAAGAAACCAATGAAGATCTAAATAAACGGAGAATACATACTGTGTTCATGGATTGGAAAGCCCAACATGGTAGAGTTGTCAGTTCTCTCCAAATTCACCTACAGGTTTAATGGAATTCCTAACAAATTTCCAGCAAAACTTTGTATACATATATAAGGAATATTCTTCTAACATTTATATGGAAAGGCAAAGGGACTAAAATAGCTTAAAGAATTTTGAAAAACAAGAAGTGGAAGGAATCAGTGCACTGGATTTTAAGACATGATTTTTAACTACCATAATCAATACTGTGTGGAACTGGCAGAGAGATAGACACATAGATCAATGCAACAGAATACAGAGCCTGAAGTAAATCTACATAAATATGCCCCAAAGAGTTTTGACAAAATTACAAAAGTCATTCAATGGAGAAAAGATAGCCTTTTCAATAAATGGCACTGAAGTAATTGGATATCCATAGGCAAAATATGAACCTTGACCAAGTCTTAACCCTTAGACAATTATGGGCTTCAATGTAAAACTATACAATTTTTGGAAGAAAACATAAAACAAAATTGTAGGCATTTATGATGAAGTAAAGACTTTTAGACTTGATAGCAAACACATGATCCATAAAAGGAAACTTTTAGAAATTGGGCTTTGTCAAAATAAAAAAATTTGCTTTGTGGAGGACCCTGTTAAGAGGATGAGACAAGCCACAGACTGGGAAAAAATACTTGCAAATCACTTATCCAAAGAGAACTAGTATATAGAATACGTTAAAAACTCCTGACACTCCACAGCAAAGACCTATACAATCATATTTAAAACTGGGTACAAAGAGACACTTGATGGATATACAGATTGCAAATAATAACATGGGAATTAATTAAGGATTAGGGAAATCATTACCCATTAGGGAAATGAAAAATTGAAACCACAATGAGGAATAGTGCCAATACCAAACACTGGTTAAGATGAAAAGAAACTGAATCAGTCTTATATTTCTGGTGGGAAGGTAAAATGCCGTAACCAGTTTGGGAAACAGTTCACCAGTTTCTTTCAAGACAAAAGAAACTACTACCATATGACCCAGTAGTGCTCCTGGACATTACCCCAGAGCAGTGAAGACTTATGCTCACATAAAAATCTGTGCACAAATATTTATGAAAACTGCATTCAAAACAGCCCAAAAGTGAAATAACTTTGATACCCTTCAGTGAGTGATTTTTTTTTTTTTTAGAGAGAGGAGGGGAGTGGGAGCAGGGGAGAGGGGCAGAGGGAGAGAATCTTAAACAGGCTCCATGTTCAGCATGAAACCTGACATGGGGCTCGATCCCAAGACTCTGGGATCATGACCTGAGTCAAAATCGGGAGTCAGATGCTCAACCAACTGAGCCACCCAGGTGTCCCCACTGAGTGAATTGTTAAATAGGATGTGCTACATCCATATCATGGAGTACTACTCAGCAATAAAAAAGGAACAAAGTACTGACACATACAATAACCTGGATGAATTCTAGAGAATTATACTGAAGGGAAAAAATTAAATCTCCAAAGGTAGCATAAAGTGTCATTCCATTTATAAAACATTCTTGAAATGACAAAATATAGATTTCAGAAGTGGAGGACAAATTAATGGTTGCCAGGGGTGAAGGAAAGGGTGAGATGGGAAAGACACAGTTTGCCTGTAAAAGGACATCATGAGGGAGACTTGTGGTAATGCAAATGTTTCAATATTGACCATATCAATGTCACTATCCCAGTTGTGATATATTATCCAATAATTTTACAATTGGCTAAGGAGTTCATGCAATCTCTTTGCATTCTTACAACTATATATTAATCTACAATTATTATAAAGTTAAAGTTTGAAAAAAAAGCCTGTGCCAGGTTTTAACAAGGGTGACTTTTGAGTTTTTAAGCCAGATTGTATCTGCGGAAAAGCAGGAAAAAACAATTGTAGCCAGTGATCCTAATGCCACCCATTGGTTCTCCAGGGACTCATAGTTACAAACTCAAAGGCTTCCTTCCACATCAGTTCCCTTAAAAAATAGATAACCAAGGTACTCTCCCGAACCAAAAGAGCAAACTAAGAAACTGTTAAATTTAATGGTACAGTAATTTGTCTGAAAAACATTTGGTCAGGTTAGTCACAGTATGTAACTAATCATAAAGTAACCTCCTTAAACTATATTTAAACTACATTTAATAAAAATATCCTTCTCAGGATGCATAATCACGATTTTAAAATACAGATTATTTAATTTACCAGTTGTATAAGCTCAATAACCACATTATTAACTACAGGAATGGATATTAACAAAAAAACAAAAGATCAGAGAAAGAGCTGGAGCTGAATCAATGCATATTTATCCATGTATTTATAATTAATACCCCAGGGGCGCCCAGGTGACTCGGTTAAGCATCCAACTCTTGGTTTTGGCTCAGTCATGATCTCAGGGTTGTGGGATCGAGCCCCATGTTAGGCTCCAATCTGGGCATGGAGCCTGCCATGCCCTTTGCCCCTTTCCCTGCTCATGTGCTCTCCCCTTCTCTCTCTCTCTTAAAAAAAAATTATATGTTTATATCCCACAAACTTCTAGATAGAAATTGAGGCAACCTTAAATATTAAAACACTCTCACACCATAGCTACTCATCAATATGTCTTTTGTAAATGACACATCAAGCCAATATTGTTGATTTCCCCTGCCTTTCCATCATTGGCAAAAATAGAAAAACAAAAACAAAAGACAGAAAAAAAGCAAAGCTTCAAAAAATGGAAAGTTTATTTGCAGCCAATTTTCCAGATCATGAATAATGTAGACATCTTCAGTAGGGATTCTGCACTTGGAAAATGCCACTTCCTCCAGCTCTTACGCATGGTATGGTGGATTCCAGATCTCACACTGTAGCAACTATTTTGCTCCCTGATTGGCTCTCCCAGGAGGAGCATCACTAATACTCACACCCACTCTGGGATATGGTCCTGGCTTCTCCTTGGCAGAGAGGGTCCCACACTTTCTAGTAGTCCATGGTGCTTCATAGCCCAATGAACACAAGGGGTCTCTTGAGCCCCACAAAGGTTTGAGTTCCCAAGGGGAGCCTGCTCCCTTTGTGAAAGTGTAAGGTAGGGAAGTGATATGGTGTTAATCAATACACCCAGTGATAAATGTTTATCTTGAGCAGAAAGCAAATAAAGGCAGGTTAGCCAGCCCTTTATTGCCTGCACAGTGGTTAGATTCACCGTCAGTGGCTGGAGCCTTTTCCAGCTCATGTGGCTTAAAAGTTTATCAACATTTTTCTTTTTTTCTGGAGGACAGGTTGGGAAAGATTTGCCAAGTCTAGTATTTATTTACTGTAAAATTTTCACAAATGTATGGTTGCTTTTATTTTTTTTCCCAAAGGCACAGGACCAACTTTGGAAAACCTGCTTGTGTTAAGGTAAGCCCCCAAATCCCGACCATATATGGAAGAGGTGGGGGGATTTAAGACTAGTGCAATATTCTCACGGAAGGCTCTCCTGTCTATATTCTTTGGGTACCTCTCAGGTACCTCCCAACTTTATAGGACTCTAGTTAAGAGCTGGTTAAAATGGATTGTTGAATCCTCAGAGTTTGTGATGCAGTGCATTTGGACAGGGGCCCAAGAATGTACATTTCTGACAAGTTTCCAGCTGATGCTGATGCTCCTGGTCAATGAACCCTACTTTGAGAACCACTACTTTAACCTGCCATTCTTAGGTTTTCCATATTTTACATCAGTAGTTTGACTAATGTTCTGAGAATAAGCACATTAAAACCCTGCGTTTTTTCTGAGCAAAGCAGAATTTCTGGGCTTTGAGGAAAAGGTGGGAAAATAATCCAATAGTTGGAAGCAATTGGAGTAGCCATCCAAGGTCAAAAACCAAACATAGTTAGCATGGCTGTTCACTAGAGGAAAAAAAAAAATCAATTGGCCACCCTAAGAAAAATCAGAGGCCCCAGCGTAGTGTTTTGAATATTCCTTTTGAGGATCCCCTGAACTTTGCGAAGTTCAATAAGAAAGCCAAAGCCATGCCTTTCCCCATTTATTTGGGCAAGTAAATTCTAACTTAGCCTGGGGCATAAATAAGGTCAGCAGGAGGATGTTGAAAAGCTGGCAGTTTAACTATACTAGTTTACTTAACTCAATAACCCTTGAAACAGAGGGTGTTATCTTGATGTTAGGAAGAAATTGACTCAGTCAGCATTGCATTGTCTAGATATGGCAAGATGAGCCAGGATGGAGCTCAGGTAGTCAGATGCCCATTCTCTTCGATACAGTATATTCTCCTTAAAGATTACAATTACCCAATGGGCATTTGTCCCACATGGATAAGTCACTGCATGTGGGACTCCTGGAAGAAAAAGCATGGCTTTGGGTGAAGAAGCTTTCTGCTCTTGAAGCAATAAAAGTATCCATTATAGAGCAAGGTCCTGCTAAAGGGATCCTGGTGTTGCCACAGATTGATTTCACATGTTCCAAAAGGACTTCATCCAACATGGCAATTAGAGTTGACCTCAGATTTATTCTAACTCTGGAATAAGCAAGCTGAGGGCTAAAAGCAATTCCCTCTGACTCAAAGAAGAGATAGTCCTTATTGAAATTAGCCATACTGACATTTTCAGACATTATCATGAATGCTTGTGACAGAGGCTGTTTTTATTCCCTGAGATCCTTTCACCCCTTGTCCAAGTAATATTTCCCCAGTTTTTAGCAGGGCCCTTGGCTACTCATGGAGAAGACCACATTCCTGAGCCTCCCTTGGGGCTGGGCAGGGCCATGTGACTAGCTAGGCCAATAAGATAAAAGCAGAAGTGTGGAGCCACTTTGTGAATCCTTCCTTCAAAGGCAACTAATCCAGCCTCCTGCCTAAAAACAGAATATGGTTTGCCATCTTGGATCATGAAGACCAGGGCCATAGCTTAGAGATAGCTGATTAGTGAGCTGTCAGGAATTTATGGAGCAGATTTAGATTTTATGTCTGAGGGAAATGAATTTATTTCTTGTTTCATTGTGGATCTCTGTTACTTGTGGTCAAACCTAGTCCTAAGTAATGCAAATACATAAATCTTTGGCAGATTTGAACCATGATTTTTGTATTTGTTTACTTTGGTGCACGAGAATGTCTTGTTCCAAACATACATAGGGCACATACACGCACACGATTACAAGAGAGGTTGGTGATCCTTAATCATCATTTGGATGACCCATTTCTTCTGCCAGACTTTTTAATGCCTATGTTAAATATTTTTTTTTTGCTATGTCTAGCACAAAACTCGGAAACAACAATCTATCATCATTTATATGTTAATTTCATTTAAATAAATGACACTGTGAACAAAGTACATCTCTGCAGTGCATGGAAAACATATGGGTGTTAGTCTACGAGGGGTTATTAACTTTACACTTCCCATCTGGAACCCATAAAGGATCTGTTCTCTGAGATAGTAAAGAACCAAGGTCACACTATAACTTCACATTTGCAGTAAATAAGAAGGCCTTCTGATGTTTGAAATTAGGACTTACCACTCCTATAACAATTCTGAAAAGACACAATACTGCTTCCTAGACTCCCGTTTGCACAAAGGCCCTGACGTAACTACAATCTGTGTGTATTAGGAAATTCTAACATGAGTTATGGCATCTAAAAGCCATTTGAAAAATCACTGAAATCCAGAAAGTTGTATTTAATCTTCATAATCTTATCAACGATATACTAATCAGTTCTGTTATTAGCAAGTCAACTGTCAGAAGGAAACTGTAGTAAATTATGTACGTGCCACGCTGTTACACCAACAGTCAACTTTGCATGCCAGCACACTTTGAGTTTTAATACTTATGGCAACAATCCTGGCAAATAGAAGTATTCCTGCAAAAGAAAAAAATCTGAACCCCCCCTCACAGATCTTAGGTTTTAAGAAAATTTGTAAGAATATGAAAGTAGATGGATTGGAAGAGAAGCTTAGTAACCTTGCTTTGGAACTTGCTAGGTTGGTTCACATTCTGCTTTACCACTTACTAGCTGAAGTAGATGTGGATGCTGCTGATACTCCACTCATACCACCTTAGCTACCTTCTCTGTTTCTGTGTCCTCTCTCCCAGCCTTGGTGTCTTCTGCTTTCAACAGCCCCAAATACAGGACTCTTGTTTGGTGTCCAGTTCCTAAGCAGAAGCCACTTTGCCCATCTGGCAGACAGAACCAGAAACGCCTGGTAGTTTTACATGCTCCCAGAATGGTCCCTAGCCAGCCAACTAAGGGTGGGGGAGAATGGATTCCACTTTCTGTTGGGAAAAACTGAGGGGTAATTTACACCTTGGAGTTCCCCTGTCAGATCATGAGAGACAGCACACTATGTATGGAACTTTTCCTAAATCTTGTCCTTGCGATCTTATCCTTTCTCTTGGGAGTGTTTCCTTATAAATTGCTTACTTGTGATTCCTTTTGTCAGGATCTGCTCCTGGGGCACCTGACCTAAAACAGTGGTTTTCTGAAGTTTGGACAAGTTATTTCTCTTTGTTTCTTCCTCTGAAAGCTGTAGGCAATGACTATCCTCACTTTGTGGTGCTTCTGTGAGGTTTAAAGATCACTTAGCCCACCTCTGGCAGGTGTTTGGAGTACAATCAGTGTCATCCAAAAGGGATGCTCGCAGAGGAAGGTATGCCACCATTTTGTTCATCTTTAACTCACCCCTTCCCCTTTCCCTTCAAAACACATACAGCAACTGGTGAAGTATGGTCGACTACATTTTGTTCATGCCCTGCTCTGGGTTATCAACTCCTCAGGGGAGAGATGGCATCTAGAGTGTGCCATGATCCCAGTTTGCCTGGGACTGTCTCAGTTTTAGCACTGAAAATCCTGCATCCCTGAAACCTCTGTCTTGCACAAATCAGGATGGTTGTCACCCTATACATTTTTTTTGTTTCTAATTGTGCCTTACCATCTAAGCACACACATGGGCATGGACTTGATACTCAATACATACTTGATGCAGGAAGTATCAGTGAAGTATTGATGTATGAGTACCCATGACATTTCCTGACATGCCTTTTGGTCTGTTTTCTCTAGGAAGGTGTTTGTGGGGACCCAAAATAATCACAAGAGTCCTTGAAAGTGGAAGAGGAAGGCACAAATGGGGAGTTCAGAGGAAGATGTGACTGTAAAAGACAGACACAGAGGAAGGACTCAAAACTCCACTCCTGCCATGTTGGCTTTGAAGATGGGCAAAGAGGCTGCCTCTGGAAGCTGGAATGGGCAAAGAAACAGATTCTCCTCAGGCAATGAATGGCCCCCTAGAACCTCCAGAGGCACAACAACCCTGCCCATATCTTGATGTTAGCCCCATGAGGCCAATGTTGGACCTCTAACTTAACAGAAATGTCAGAAAAGAAATCTGTGTTTTAAGCCACTGTGTGGTCACTGGTTGCAGTAGCCATAGAAAATGAACACAGACCCCTTTCAGAATCTACGGAAAGTGACATGTACGGGATGCCCGGGTGGCTCAGTCAGTTAAGCATCCTACTTCCGCTCAAGTCATGATCTCCAGGTTCCTGGGTTCGAGGCCGGCATTAGGCTCTGTGCTGACAGCTCAGACCCTGGATCCTGCCTGGGATTCTGTGTCTCTCTCTTTCTCTGCCCCTTCCCCGCTCATGCACGTGCACGCCGGCTCTCTCTCTCTCTCTCAAAAATAAATAAACATTAAAAAAAATTTTTTTAAAGTGACAGGTACTTCTTGCAAGGAAAAAAAAAATGCATTCAGTTTTAGGAATTTCCAGATGATGGACTCCAGGTAAAGGATTTCAGTTCAGATGTCAAGGGCTATATTCCAGATGGAAAACAACACGCAGTGAACTCTAAGAAAGATAAATGCTTCTGGCCTCAGAACATATGATTACTGCGTGGGTACCGCAGTTATGGAAAGCAAGAGTCTGGAGTGAAAGCCACGCTCCACATATTGAGGTGCAGGCTTCGGCTGCAGAGGGGAGCAGAGGGAAAGGGACCAGCTTCAGTTCCTCTCATGTCATACTGGGGTATGTCTTTCCAGTTCCAAATGTCCAGTTTCAGCTTTGAGAACACTGCACTGGGCACCGGCAGGGCTAACAAAGATGTAATGGGGAGGGTGTTCTGGTGGTCTGGCATTCTGATGGGGACCAGCACTGCAGAGGCTCGGCATTCTGTTCAGGATGGGCATATTCAGACTGGAGGGTTCAGAAAAGTCTTGAACAGCATCCCCTGGGGTATTCCAGGCACAGACCACAGTTTGGAACAGAGGCCCAGGATAGGAAGGCAATAGAAATGGAAATAATATCCTTTGAATATATTCTGGAAATAATGAGATGGCTATTTTAAAAATGCAACAAGGGGCACCTGGGTGACACCAGGTAAGCGCCTGACTCTTGATTTTGGCTCAGGTCATGATCTCACGATTGGTGAGTTTGAACCCTTGCATCCAGCTCTGAGGTGACAATGAAGAGCCTGCTTGGGATTCTGTCTCTGCCCCTCCCCAACTTTGCAAGGGCTTGCACGCGCGTGCTCTCTCTCTCAAAATAAATAAATAAACTTAAAAAAATAAATAGAATAAAAAGTAGAAATGCAACAAAATATAAATATAACTCAGAGTAGGTGACATCCTTTCAGTGCTTCTGTGTGTGTAATGCTCACTTACCCTAAGTGTGGTCCTTCGATGAGGCACAGATCTCCTCCCTGCACAAATTTCGAAGCATCTGACCCAGTTGTCTTCTTGCCACATTTTAATTTTGACTACAGAAGCTTTTAAACATTTCCCCTCTTCTTTCTCAAATAGTTGGCTCTGATTGATTTTAAACATTTAAACATAGGAAGAGTCCTGTCCTTTTGGTGTTTTTAAAGAAGTATTATAGGCTCTAAGGAAAATTTTATTACCCAAGATTGTTTTGAATTAATGCTGCCCCTGTTTGAAACAGAATAGTTCCCCAAAATTATTGCTATAAAGAAACTACTACCCATCTTACTGTAAAAGTTGTCCTTGTTTATTTAAAACCTGTACAAATTACTGTGTCTGTGAAATACAATAAATCAAATGAGTAAAAATACATTGTAAATTACTTAATAGCCTCACAAATGCTAACTCTGTATTCATATTTATGATTAAGTAAAAGCAGATTATAAAAAAAATCTACTTTACTTTTTATTTTTTTGTTTTTATTTTTTAAAAGTTTATTTATTTTGGGAGAGAGAAAAAGAGAAAGAGTGCAAATGGGGAAGGGACAGAGAGAGAGGGAGAGAGAATCCCAAGCAGCCTCCACACTGTTACTGCAGAGCTCAGTGCAAGTCTCAATCCCATGAACCATGAGATCATGACCTGAGTCGAAATCCAGACTTGGCACTTGACTGACTGAGCCACCCAGGCACCCCTTCAGTAAATATTTTTATATACCTGAAAAATGTTTCCAAACTTCCCTACCAGAGATTGACGTTTCCCTGTAGTTTCTTCTCATGCTTCTTCCTGGGAAGATTTTGGATGATCTTTTGTGATTTTGTGTCATTTGTGTGGTGACATTTTTTTCAAGGTCTGCCTGGCACACAGTCCCCCCATTGCTCCTGGCATGAGGGACAGGTGATGTCTGTGTTCATCACAGAAAGAAACTTGCACAGCTGGTCAGATCTGCTCCAGCTATGCCCTGTTGTCTAGTATGGAGACCTGGCCAGGTACAGCCTGGGAGAAAAGGTAAAGAGGGGTCCCAGGAGTGGGTCTGGGCTACCTAAGAGTGACAAAACACAGGTAAGGTTTGCAGTGTCCATGATGGGAATTCATATGCAAGTGATAATGTATTAAAAAGTATTCCCAGGGATGGTGAGTGGGTGGAAGAAGTAGAACACAAAGCAAGAAAGTCAAGCAGGTGTGTGATCTCAAAATTGTTCAGAAGGTAGCTTCAGCCTGACCCTGAGGGGTATCTGGTGCATAAAGTGTGTCTCAGAATTTTCCCTCCCCAAGGCAAGACCACTGGCCTGCTGGGGCAAAGGTGTGGTGGTGTAAATTCCCAGGCACTTCTACTGTGTGCGTGATGGGGGCAAAGGGTTTCTGGTAGCTGAGGGTGGAGCCCCAAAGAGAACTTGATGCTGCCATCCCGCCTTGGAAATGAGCACAGCAATCCTCCTTAATTCTATTTATCATCTATTCCTGACATCATCCTGGGGCCTGATGCACACACAGTACAGCTCTGGGGGATTACAATCAATGCAGACTTTGAGCCTCTTATCTCCTTAACTTGATCGTAAACAACCATACAGAGTAAAATAACAAATAAGAGGATGTCAAAAAAATGGTGTGCTGATCTCTTCTTGGCCAATCATTCTCTTTGTTATAATGCTGTATCATAGACTTGAAATAGGGATATCCTGAACCTCTTGCAAACAGACATGTCAGGAAGTTTAAACTCAACTTAGATTGCTTGATTGGACCATTCCATTGCCGAGAATTCTGAGGCCAGGTGTGAATTTGGAGGACAAGGTGGGTGTGATCGATTAGGAATGTCTGCCAGGTGTGAGTTCAGAGAAAATGGGTGTGTTCAATTAGTGATGCCTGCCAGGAGCTCAGAAACAGGAAGGGTGGGCCCTTGGACCAGGTAGATTCTACCACTGCTTTCCTCTTGTCAAAGCGCCTCAGGACAAATACACCTTAGTCTGCACCTTTAGCTAAATGAGTTGGTCAAGAACACATTTCCTTTTCCTTTTAAAAAGAAAAAAAAAATCTCTCTTTCCCTCTTTCTCCCTCCCCTCCCCATTTTATCTCATTTTTGTGCTTATAGGTTTTTATTCTATAAACACTTTGCAGTCTTTGTGACATGGACTCATTCAGGACATGTTTACAGTACTTAATGACATCTCCCTGAGAAATAATGAGAATGCCTTTAAAGGTTGTCTCCTCCCGTGCGTGCAGAGGGACGGCTCGCCAGGCCTGCAAGATGAGAGCTGAGGGTCTGGTGGGGGAAAATTGACTTAATTTCTTTTCACCACATGAAATGGAGTGTCTGGGTGATCTGACCTAAATGCATGGCCTAAAAACCAATTAATTCTGAATTGTGAATTTGTGAGCGCGTCTAGCTGTGTGTGGAATTTCCGATGAGGCAGACAATGCATACCTGGCTTATTTGCAAAATGTGAAGATTTTTCCACATAAATATACCTAATGGTCAGTGATTAAAGCACAGATTCAATCACTTTGCATCTTAGCTCCAAGTCCTGAGGCAGCTCCCCATGACCTTCCCATAGAAATCCAAGTCCTGACCTGGCTTTTCCAGCCTTCAGCAGCTCCAGCCTCCCTTCTGTTTGGTTGAACATCTCCTCTGGGTCCTTCATTGCTGCCATCAGAAGGGACTTTTGAGTCCCAGGACCCAATGCAGAAGTTCGTTTCCTGCCGTAATGATTTTGAAATCAGGATATGCCTCTCAGTGAGTACACAGACAGAAAGATGGTGAGGTGAGTCTGTGGATGTTGGAAAAGGGCAGGCTCGCCTTCCCTAAAGGGCCTGTGGAGTCCCCACTGCTGTGCATTTACTTGTTCTATGTCCTCCACCTGTTAAATTAACTCCAATGTTATCATATTCAGTTTAATTCACCTAATGTTCACTGAGGCCACCATGCCTGTGACACTGATTTGTTTTGGGGAAAAAAAATTAACCAGACATAAAATCTGCTTCTATGGACCAAATAAGAAAAAATTGGGAGGGAGTATAAATAACCATAACACAAAGATGTGGGGACCAGTAATAGAGCTGTAACTAAACCAGTACAAGAACACACAGCAAGGAGCTGGTGGTGGTGGTGGTGGTGGTGGTGTGTGTGTGTGTGTGTGTGGTGGGTATATGTGTGTATATTGTATGGGTATGGTATGTGGGTTGATGTGAAGGATTTGTGTGTGGGTGTGTGTGGGATGTGAGGGGTATGTAGTATGTCGTATATATGTGTGGTATGTGTATTGTATGTGAGGTGTGTGTGATGTGTGTATATGTGTAGTGGATGGTATGTGTGTTTTATATGCATGGGGTATGTGTGAGGGTTTTTTTGTGTGTAATCTGTTAAGGGATTTGAGGAGTGGATGGTGTGGTATGTGTGTGTGTATTATGTATGTGATGTGTGTGTATGTGTGTGTGGAGGGTGGGTGTGATGTGTGCATGTGTGTGTGTGTGTGTGTGTGTGTGGAGGGTGGGTGTGGTATGTGTATATACAGTATGTGTGTGCTGTGTATGTTTGTGTGTGTGTTTTGGGGGTGGGAGGCAGTCTTTCTTCATGGAAGTTGTGGAGCCTAAAAAATAGGATTTCTCAGTCAGGTGAGGGGGGCAGTTTTTCTGGAGGCCTACAATCTGGAAGGCACCACAGGAAGCCAGGAAGGAGCTGGGGAGTCAGTGAGGAGAGCCGGCTCCACATGGTGAAGGGTTCCAGCTGAGAGGCAGGAGTTGGGGGTCATCCTGGGGGAAGCAGTGCACCTGGGATATCTGAGAGCCTGAGAGAGGTGGCTGCTCAGGCACAGGCAAGAAGAGGGGCTAGGGGGCAGGAGGGGAGTGTGGGGGAGTCAGGGAGGTGGTCATGGCCATCCTCCAGAGGTGTTCAGTCTCAATTTAGGGCTGCAGGTGTGGGAGAAGTGTGAGGAGGGGCTCTCAAAACTCTGGTCTTATTTCCTTAGAGCAAGGGAGCTCACTCCTCCAAGCCACCCCCCAGCATGGAGGAGGATCATGTGTGTAAGGGAGACCTTTGGAGCACAGATTTGAGACATTCCATAGGGTTCCAAGCAGACACCTGCAGCAGTAACCACTCAGTGGGGTACTCTGTCCTGCTTCTCCTCCTTTTCTCTCTCACTGTCCCCTTGCCACACTCCACCTTTCTAGGATCACCTCTCCAATAATTATAGGCACCAAGGCCTTGTCTCCAGCTCAGCCTTGGAGAAATGTCCAGTCATCCATGAATACAGAGCCTGGAAGAGGGAGAGGGGACACTTAACACATATATGGAACAGCTTTTGGTAATTGGAGGGCAGTTCCAGTGGGTGAACACTCCACTCCTGTCCCTCAATAGCAGAAACACCTGTCACAGAGCACTCTGGAGGGCTCAAAGCCAGATATTCTAACTCCAGGGTTCAAGTTACTCAACCTGGGTAAACTAGACTCCAGTGTTCCTACCACACTTGTGAATACATTCACTCATTCATTCATCCCTCTACTCATTCAGTTATTCAATCTATGACAATACACAGGAAGAATTCCCTGCCAACATGAAGGCAGAGGTTGCAGTGATGTCTCTACAAGCCAAGGAATGCCAAAGGTTGCCAGAAAACCAGCAGAAGCTAGGAGGGAGGCCTGGAGCACATCCTTTCCTCATGGCCATCAGAGGGAGCCAATCCTGCCCACACATTGATTGTAGACTTCCAGCCTCCTAATTGTGAGACATCAAATTCACATTGTTTAAAACAACCAGTTTGTGTCACTCGTTACAGCAGCCCTAGCAAACGAATACACCAAATTTCTTTTTTTTTAATTAACTTATTTACTTTGAGAGAGAGAGAGAGCAGGGGAGGGGCAGGGAGAGAGAGAGAAAGAGAATTCCAAGTAGGCTCTGCACTGTCAGCACAGAGCCTGATTCGGGGCTTAATCTCACAAACCACAAGATCATAACCTGAGCCAAAATCAAGAGTCAGATGCTTAACTGATTGAGCCACCCAGGCGCCCCACACCCAGTTTCTAAGAGTTTTTTAGTTTACATCTTATAGAAAGTTACCCCTTCTAAATTCCCAGAAAAAAAAATAGCAAATTCCCAGACTTCTGGGGGTCAAGATTGAGACCTCTTTCATATATTTCAACCATTAAAAATTTACCCTTCTTGTTAAAACAATCAAGCAAAACTGTCACAGATCCAACTGCCTTCTGCAGACATCATGTGCAAAATCTTTTCACGGAGCTGGAAATGCAGATGTGAGGACAAAAGCTGGGAGTAGGGATAGTAGGAGAGGGATCAGAAGTGAAACCAGAAGTGGCAGCTTTGCTTCTTCTGATACACTCTCCTTGTCTCTCAAACAACTCAGGAAGCACTCCTTGCTTATTTTCAACAGCCCAGCAGGAGAGTTGGCTGAATCCCAGCTCCTAAGCTGCCCTTGATGTGGCCATGCTGTGATATGGCCTTGACCATGGCATTGTAGAAAAGGCAAAAAGAGAAAAACCAGAGCAAGTGGCCAGAGCCCAGCTGTGAGACTCAAACTCTGGTGTGAGTTTGTTTTGTTTGTAGCTGCTGTTGAAATCCCAAGCACCTTCATTTGCAACTGCTAAGCTCAAGGGCAGCCCCTTTGCCCCCACCTGACCTACACCCCAGAGTCAAGCTGGCTAAAGGTCAGCTGGACTCTCACCTATTCTCTTGTGCCAGGAAAACACTTTTTTTTTGCAGGGTGGGGGTGGGGATTGATTTTCTGGTTTGAGCCCCACTGACCCTTCCCTGCCTCCTCCCACCTCAGTTTCTTTTCCGAGGAAAAACCATTTCAGAGCTTTGCTGAATTTACCCATGAAGACTCAACCAATAAATTCCTAACTCAAAAGATTAAAGACATTTATGTACAACGTACAAAAAGAAAAGTCTTCCTTCCATCAGAGTCCTGGTGTTTGTATAGCTTAACCAAACAGAGAATAATGTTTGAAAGGCAAGGACTGACACCGACATTTCTTGTTTTCTAAAACTAGGCTCAATTACTCAAAAAATGTTGCCTGCTTTGTTGTTTTTAAATGCTTTTATCTCTTTCTGATTTATGGCTGTTCTCTCTTTAGAAATAGATCCCTCCTTAACAACCTCAGGCAGGTGTATCCCTTGAAGCACAATCCCCGAGAGCTAGGATTCATCCATCAACTGCACTCACTCGGAGCCAGAAGTGTTCGTGATATTTTCCCTCTGTGACTGAGTCAGCAGGTCTATTTCATCACATTCAATTCTATGTGACTACCAAGGACAAAGCAAAAAAGGGAATTTGGTAGAAAGTGACCAGGATCTGGATTCAGAGAAAAGGAAAAGAAGCTAAAATTTTTAAAGCATTTTTTAAAACATTTATTTATTTTTGAGACAGAGAGAGACAGAGCATGAATGGGGGAGGGTCAGAGAGAGAGGGAGACACAGACTCTGAAACAGGCTCCAGGCTCTGAGCTGTCAGCACAGAGCCCTACGAGGGGCTTGAGCTCACGGAGAGTGAGATCATGACCTGAGCTGAAGTCGGACGCTCAACCGAGTGAGCCACCCAGGCGCCCCTAAAATTTTTAAAGCGTTTTTAAAAATGTTTATTTATTTTTGAAAGAGAGATCACAAATGCGGGAGGGGCAGAGAGATAGGGGGACACAGGATCCAAGGTGGGTTCCATGCTGATAGCAGAGAGCCCCATGGGGCTTGAACTTGTGAACCATGAGATCATGACCAGAGCTGAAGTCAGACACTTAACTGACTGAGTCACCTGGGCACCCTGAAACTAATATTTATTAAATACCTATTTGAGGACCAGCAATGAGGAAGAAACCTTCCAATGTTTTCTTGATTCTTGAAAAAATTAAGTGTGACTTTGGGCAAATTACTGAATCTCTTTTTTAAAAATTATCTGTAGGGGCACCTGAATGGCTCAGTAGCTTAAGCATCTGACTCTTGATTTTGGCTCAAGTCATGATCTCAAGGTTTGTCGGATAGAGCTCTGTATCAGACTCTGCACTGACAGCCTGGAGCCTACTTAGTGTTCTCTCTCTCTCTCTCTCTCTCTCTCTCTCTCCCTCTCTCCACGCACACACTCAAAATAAATAAACTTAATTTTTTTTAACGTTTATACATTTTTGAGAGAGAAAGAGTGTGAACGGGAGAGGGACAGAGAGAGAGGGAGACACAGAATCCGAAGCAGGCTCCAGGCTCTGAGCTGTCAGCACAGAGCCCAACGCGGGGCTCAAACCCACGAACCGCGAGATCATGACCTGAAGCAAAGTTGGACACTTAACCCACTGAGCCACCCAGGTGCCTCAAAATAAATAACCTTAAAAAAATTTTTTTAAAATAAAAAGTCTGTAAAAGGTGGATACACTAAAATAATTAGTTATTTCATATACCATTATTTAATATTTATTAAATGATTGTGACTCTTTTGGGTCATATTTCTCATGATTTGCATTTTGAAATATTTCTTTGTAATACTCCTACCCCATTACTTAGAATATACTTGGAATTTTGTTGAACAAATAAATAAACAAATGAATAAATTATAAAGCAAATTATGATGAGTGAAGCATTGTGGGAACCCCAGGATATAAAACTGAACAAATAGGCTCCTGTCTTCTCATGAGGAATAGAAATGACCTTTTTTTTCACTTTGCTTTTTTTTAATCAGCAATTCATTTTACATATAATTTAAATGCTTTATAAACATGCAATAATAAAACATCATGTGGATAGTGGTACACAAGCTTTGGTTGAAAACGAAAGTAACAAAATGTTCTAAAAATATTTTTTATTTCCTGATGCCAAAGATATAACAGGGCATTCAGGGATCATAAGAGAAGGTGGGTGTCCCCTTGTACTCATAACATAGTCTGTGTTAGCTATTTTCCTGGTGAGTGCTCTGAAGCAAGACTACCTATGGGAAGCAAACAGATGGGGTGTTCCTCCCTGCAGGGCCTGACAGTGGGGTGCATGGGGCATCCTGCCAGCACACCATTCAGCTCCAACTCACCCACCTCAAGGAACCCAAACAGATGCAGAAAGTGTCTAAGGCACATCTCCTGGTATGGTTTTGTTTCTTCATTATTTCCTGCAGAGCAGGGCTGGGGACTTTCACTTGCTTTGTGTCTGCTTTCTTGGGCAGCTCCAAGCTGTATGTAGTGACCGAGAAATCCTTTGTGAGGAGATGGACCCCACAGGAAGCATGTCCTTGGGACTTGACATGTGTCTTCCCCTCCCTGATTCAATCACTTAATTTTTGAAGTCTCTTCCTTGAAAGATCAAGGGCTATACAACTATACAGAGTTGGTGGAGACCATCAAAGAGCTTTTGGTCAAGGGATTCAGCTCAGAACTTGATTAACACACTAGTGTAGAAACTCTTCCAGAATTCCTCAAAGATTCCTTCAACATCTTGACTTTCTTGTGGTTGAAATTGACAAGTAGATAGGTAGGTAGATTGAAGGTTCTGCCTTTCACTATAAAACTAAGTTGATGAGAACTTAGCACTTCACAAACTCTTTGGTCCTAGTGCCTCATTACATTCTTAAAAATTACTGATGTCCCCAAAGAGCATTGATTTATGTGGGCTACATCTATTGATTTTGATATTCACCATATTATAATTGAAACTGAGAAAAATAAAAAAAATATTCATTAGTTTATCTTGAAAGAAGAATAATAAAGCCATTGAATGTTAACATGGCTAATATATTTTTAATAAAAATAGCGATATTTTCCTGAGCAAAAAAAAAAAAAAACATTTAAGGAGAAGAGTGGTATTTTTTAAAATATTTTCACGAATCTCCTTAATGTCTGGGTTAATAAAGACAGCTGGATTCTCATATCTGCTTCTGTATTTGAGCTGTTGTGTTATGTTTGTGTCATGTACTTGGTTTGAAATATATAAAGAAAAGCTATCTTTATACAGATGTTTGTTGGGAAAGGAAGAGGTGTTTAATAGCCTTTTCAGATAACTGTGGATAGTTTTTAATGACACAGCAAAGCACAATAAAAAGTAGTTTCTTGAAAGTTAGTTACAGTGTAACTTCCAAAACACTTCTCATATTTTAACACTTATAAAATATCCTTATTAAATAAAGGAGGGGTGCTTCTTCCATTGGGATTAATTTTAAGGGGTGGGAGTTAGGCTGGTACCGTGTGGCATGAAGACCCTGTCTGACACCGCTTGGCTCGGTCTCTCCCTCTGCCTAACCAAACATGAATTCTGCTAAGTGCTTTATTGACTAAAATGTGATGTGGAGTCAAATGGGAAAGAACCCAAGCCTTCCCAGGCTTCTCACCTCATTTATATAATAGTTTATAAAATGTCAGGACAAAGTCTTTCAGAAGTCGACCCAGTGACCACTCTGGCTTCCCTAATTCTGAAAGAGGTTACTCAGTAGGGACAGAATGAAAAATCAATCCCTTGTTAGGTAAAATAAAATGTTCACTAGGCAATAATGGAGCATGTGAATAATGCTCAGAAGACATTAAAGGTAAATGTAATTGTACAGTAAACACAGTGGTTTTAATATGAGTTTTCTTTGTGTGAGACAGCTGTTCTCTGAGCACCTGCCTGAGACTCTCATTTACATCAGTTTCTGGCTTCTAACTGGACGCTGCTTCACACAATGGGGACTGGTACTGTATTCCCATTACCTGCCCTTATATTTCCTCTCCCTCTCTCTTGTCTGTCTTTGGACTATTGTTTCCCAACCTTTGTGACCGTATATAGACCTGTGAGCTCACCAGGGTTGTGAGCTCAGTTACTAGCCACACTAATGAGATTTGTCTGAAGCAGCATCATGAAGCCGAAAACAAAAGACATTCATGAATGGTCCATTCATCCTTCCTCAGAACACTGGTGTCCCATCTCATACATCTGCATATCATAGAAAACAAGCAAACCTCGGCACACTCAGGCCCCCATTGGCCTAATCTCATGTCTTCATCTATGCGAGAAGCTTCCTATAGAGTCATTGAAAGGATTTGGCAAATGACTTTTCCAGTTCTTTCCTCACCTACGGTGTCTGAATCCCCTTCAGCATTTAGCAGAGTCCTTACAGTGCTTTTTCCTATGGTCTTTATTGTTTGTTTTTTGTTTTGTTTTTGTTTTGTTTCAAGTTTTTTATTTAAATTCTAGTTAGTTAACATATAAGGTAACAGTGATTTCAGGAGTAGAATTTAGTGATTCATCACTTACATACAACACCCAGTGCTCACCATAAGTTCCCTCCTTAATGCCCATCACCCATTTAGCCCATCCCCACCCACTTCCTTCCATCAACCCTCAGTTTGTTCTCTATCATTAAGAGTCTTTTATGGTTTGCTTCCCTCTCTTTTTTTTTCTTTTTCCCCATGTTCATCTGTTTTGTTTCTTAAATCTACAAATGAGTGAAATCATATGGTATTTGCCTTTCTTGCACTGACTTATTTTGCTTTGAGTAATACACTCTAGCTCCATCCATGTTGTTGCACATGGCAAGATTTCATTCTTTTTGATGACACAGTAATATTCCATTGTATACATACACACACACACACACACACACACACATACATATATATGCACACATACCACATCTTTTTTATCCATTCATCAGTTGATGAACATTGGGGTTCTTTCCAAAGCTTGCTATTTCTGATAATGTTGCAATAAACATGGGGGTGCATGTGCTCCTTTGAATCAGTATTTTTGTATCTTTTGGGTAAATACCTAGTAGTGCTATCACTGGGTCATAGGGTAGTTCTATGGTTTCGAGAAATATGGCATATCAGGGCATCTTTCTATTTCCAAGGATCCCAGAAGCTATACTTTGATTTTTTTCATTGCAGCGTATTTCTCTTGTTCTGGTTTGTTTCCAGGAAATAGATATCTGTTTATATGGTTTTAGTTCCTGGGGAACATGCTTGCATTGCCCAGTAAGTAGGTGGACCTCCTGAGAGAGATACCTTCTGAAAATGACTAATGAACTCCTGGAGGGTTTATCAGCTCTTTGCTACCACTGAACTAGTTCAGATTTGCAAGAGACACATTTACCTTAAAATACAATGAACACAAGCCCATTTACTTTGGTCCCGGGCCAAGAAATTAATCTGACTTATTTGCAGGTGAAATAACTTCAAGTTCAGACAAATGAAGATCTATTTTAAGTACTTTTGTTCTTTGAACTATAGAGATATGACTGAGTGTTGCTTTGCTTGGATACTTTAAATTTGAGGAAGCCACTTTTTCAGTGGAAATCCCTGAGGGAAGGGAAATAGCTCCCCAGTGGACAGGGTCAAATGGCAAAATAAAAGTCTTGACTCTTAAATGTTAGAGTTCACTGGCTGGGGTCCACTTGTACACTGTTGTTTGGGAAATGATCCCTATTGGTAATTAACATCCCCTCCCCAATGGATATTTCCAGGAAAAACAGCTAATATTAAGCAATGGAGGCTGGCTTAAATCTGAAAGTTTGTTCTTGCTGTACTTTTCTGAGAAGAGCCGAATGGTCAATAGAACCATCCCCAAAGAGCTAATAAATAGGTCCTCCAAAGGAAGGACAGTCCTGATCAGAAGGTGAGGCCAGGGCAGAGGGGAGCTGGAGAGATGCTTCTGTAGGGGAAGCTCTGGGGGAATGTAGGGGCTTCAAACCTCCCTCCTTGCATTTGCCTGTTATCTAGAGATGCATTATTTTAATTTGTTAATGAGCAATCTGGAGCATCTTGTATGTGTTAAGAGAGGCTCAGAAAAGACTCCTGACCCAAACTTGTGTGTTGTGGGGAAGGGGTGAGGATTGAGGAGGTCAAGGAAAAAGATTCCAGAAGAGGCAACTTATTATTTATTTATTTACTTATTTACTTACTTACTTTGAGAGAAAGAGACACCACACGTGTGAGCCAGGGAGAGGCAGAGAGAAAGGGAGAGAGAGAATCTCAACGGGCTCCATGCTGTCACTACAGAGCCACATTCGGGGCTCAGTCTCATGGATCATGAGATCATGACCTGAGCCAAAATCAAGAGTCGAATGATTGACTGAACCGCCCAGATGTCCCAAGGAAGAGGTAACTTCCAAGTTGAGTACTAAAGAATGAATGTTGGCTAACACTTTCAGCAGTGCCCCCAAAGCAGCCTCTGAAACAAGGGAATGAGGACAAGACATTTATTTGGGAGGTGATCCTGGGAAGGACCACAGGGGTGGTGGGGTAAGATAGGGAAGGAAAGGGAAGGCAGCCAACAGAGTTTGTCATCATCAGGTTAGGATGACTCCATCCTTCTGAAGACCTCTGGGAAAGGGTGGGGAGCATGCCTCAGAATCGTCCCACATGAGGAGATGGAGGTGAGTGCCTGTTCACCGATGGCCACCAGCCATCCCTGAGATTATTCTCTGAGGCACTAATTTCCTGGAACTTGGACTGCCCCATGGGTGAGCCTGAGCTCTGAGCACCTGAGCCTCGTAGGTTGGTGGTTTTGGAAGATGTCACACAAGCACCTACAGGAATGGTTACTTACTGGCCTAGGACAAGTGGGTATCTCTTGGTGGCACTCAGAGGACACAGGCCACAAACCATTCTCTGCAGAGAAATCATCCCCAAGACAATGGGCTTAAGGAACTTGGATGACTAGATGGTAGCAACAGCCTTGGAGAGCAGAACACCACCCAGCAGTCTTCCTGGAAAGTCTCCTACAGCAGCTCTCCCAGTCCCCTGGGGAAAGCTCTGTAACCAATTTCAGGTGAGAAGTCAGGCCAGGATTTCTTTAGCACCTGCCATCAATGCATTTGCCTCTGCCTTGGGGTATAACTATATGTCTATGTCAGATCCCTGGAAAAAGTGATGGGATTTTAGGAGCAACAGGAACTTGTCTTTAAAACTAGCTGCCTTGGGGCACATGGGTGACTCAGTGGTTAAGCATCCGATTCTTTTTTTTTTTTTAATATTTATTTATTTTTGAGAGAGAGAGAGAGACAGAGTGTGAGTGGGGAGGGTCAGAGAGAGAGAGGGAGACACAGAATCCACAGCACTCTCCAGGCTCCGAGCTTTTAGCACAGAGCCCAATGTGGGGCTCGAACCCACAAACTATGAGATCATGACCTGAGCCGAAGTCAGCTGCTTAACTGAGTCACCCAGACACCCTATGCATCCGACTCTTGATTTTGGCTCAGGTCATGATCTCACAGTTCACCAGATCGAGCCCCACATCTGTGCTGTCAGCACAGAGCCTACTTGGGATTCTCTCTCTCCCTCTCTTCCACTCTGTCTCTCAAAATAAATAAACTTAAAAAAAAAAGAGCTGTCTTTTCACCTAGAACATAACTTCAGATGAAGGGTTGACATTCCTGATCACTAGATGCTCCACTCACTAGATTTTCATGGGTAGAACTCCCTGTGCAGGGCAGCCCCCTGGCCTGATGCCTTTTGAATGTGCCAAGTGGAGGTCCACCCCAGAGCCTTTGCCTCCACTCTCTCTTCTTCGGGAGCATCCTGCCAGGACCATTTGTTGATGGCTCTTGCTTTTTGGTCTCAGAGCCAGTGTCTCCTGCTCAGAGAGGACTTTCTGACCTAAAACAGTCTTTGATCCCTTTACTAGGTTTTATTTTCTGCGTAGCATGCACCACTCTCTAACATCATATAGTCATGTGCTCACTTGTTTATTTTCTGTCTCCTTCAGTTAGCAGGGGCTCTGCCTTGTTGATCACAGTATTCTTAGCTCTTGGAAGACATTGTTGAATGAATGAATGGATATATGAAGGAGCAAATGAATGAACAAGTGATATAGCGTCCAGTTCAATGTCTGCCTCAGAGTGAACTCAGTCAAGTATTTTGTTACAATGGATTAAAAAGAGGCCACCACAAAACCTCTCACCTGATTTTGGATTTATCTTCCTGTTTATAATTGCTTCCCTTCATTTAATTTCCTTCCTGAGACTTCAACATAAAGATTTCCTTTTCTCTTGCAATTTTCCTTTCTTTCTCTCCTCGCCTTTGCTACTGAGCGCTCAGGGCTCTCTCCCTCCAGTAAGCTGTCAAACAAGAAATGTGCTGGGCAGTGCTGATTGATGCCAGGTGAACGACTCACAGTGATTTTGTGTGCCTGTGTTTATTTAGCAGGATGAAGTTTCATTTAATCCTGAGGAAAGGTCCTGGATTCGACTGGAGAGTCACAGACCCGAAAAGGGCCTGAAGGCTTGGTTTGCTTTTGATAAGCACTGAGACATTGGATTCTTATTTAAATCGGTTAGGCCCACCCACCATGCCTGCTCCTTTCTCTTTGAAGAGGTGTGGTAAAGCTCCCTTACTGTCTGTTCACCTCTTACTGCCCCAACCAGCTCCTCTCTGCAAACAGCCCCATGCCCACTGGAAAACAGGTACATGGGCCAGGTCCACCCTGCGCTTCTCCCCTTGCTTCCCACCTGGGATGTCTTGTGAAGGGGCCACATGGTCCCCTGCCCTAAGGTAGTAGATGATCCGATGGGGCTCCCCCACAGCCTTTGTTAAGTAACTAAAATTTCCTCCTGCCGGTGACAGTGGGTGGAGGGTACCTAGGCTTCACTGACAGACCTCACAGGAGTTTTCAAGAGAAACAGGCATGTCTGCTTCATGCACAGACTATCTTGATGGCTAAATGCAACACCCAATTCAGTTTTAAAAATCACAGGCTAATGGAAATATCAGCAGGCCTCGGGCCCCTGACCTTGGAAAGCTTGCAATGTGACCTCTCAGTATAGCCTTGCTTCAAATATAACTTACTGTTTCATTTTCTTTTTCATAAAGAGAAGTAATGTTCTCATAGAAAATTTTCCTCCTATAAAGTGCAGACAAAAATAGAGTGAAACGAAAATCACCCATAAATCTCCCTCTTAGAGGAAAACCACCATAACCATCTTAGAGTTAGTGGCTCTAGTCTTACATGGAAGCATTGATAAGCATCCCTTGTTGTAAACTCTCATTTGACTGCTGTAGAGGGTGTTAAAGGGGGACAGAGACAGGCTTCAGTATTGTGTATTTGCAGAACAAATTGCCCTAGGCTGTGTTAAGGGTGGATGGCAAAGGATCTAGGACAAGGTAGCTTCAGAAATAAAGAAGAAGGGGAGGGTGAGGAAGTCCTGTGTGAGTCAGGGGGTGAGGGGAGGGTGGATAGAACATACCTGAGCAGAGCTGGGCTACTGGACTTCACCTTTACCCACCTGCTCATGAGCATTCTGTGACCAGAGGCTCCATCAGGTTTCCTTTGGCCCTGGGAGTGTAAGAATGGGTGTTTGCCCATCCAAAGAGCTCCTTGTGTAATCACACAAAGGTGCACAATTCCAACCCCCAGGTCCAGGAAAGCATTCATGGGTACTTTCAAACACTGTCAAATATCAAATTATTTTCTTAAATGTTGGTACCTTTCAATCACTGGCACCTAAACACACGTTGAATTTCCATAATGGTTAACTCCACTTGGGGGTGGTGTAGGATGGAGTATATTTCAGGGCAAGAAGAGCCTTCGAATCAAGCAGCGTGATTATGTTATATACTCATGTTATAGGAAAAATTGTCACTTATCTCACAACCATCTTCTATTAAATCCATTGGATCATTGGGAAATTCTATTAGCTCTGCTCTGCCGAATTGGATTGTGTGTGCAGTTTCAGAGCTGGAAACGACTAAATTTCTTTATTCAACAGAAGGAAGAGAATGCAGATTTCTTGTACAATATAAGAGAAGAAACAATGAACTAAGATGGCAGAAAGCTGGCTGCCCCATGGGGGATGGGGCCATGAGAAGCAATGATACTAAGGGAGGAACATTTAAAAAACGACTTTTACCTGTTTAATTTGGGGCACAATATGATACCCCCAATTTGATGCCTAAATGTTCACCGAAGTCTAAGTCATTATCAAGTGCTTTATGCAATGGGCTTTATTTTTTATTTATTAAAAAAAATTAAGTTTATTTATTTCACGTGAGAGAGAGGCAGAGAGAGGGAGAGAATCCCAAGCAGGCTCTGCACTGTTAGCACAGAGGCTGAGGTCAGGCTCTATTTCACCAACCGTGAGATCACAACCTGAGGAGAAATCAGGAGTCAGATGCTTAACTGAGTAAGTCACCCAGGCACCCCGATGCAGTGGGTTTTTTAAAAATGGAAGTGGACAAAGGAGATGTGTCACAATATCAGGATGAGATTTGGAAACACACACGAGAAGTTAAAACTGGAGCCTGGGAACATAGTCACCCTTGAGAACCTACACAAGTCCTTAAGGAATGTATGGAAATATCGGGGGGCTTTGGATTTCCCCGGAGTCTGAGGTAAAGGTTTAAGGTAATTCGACCCGTGTTCAAGAGACACTGTCTGACATTAGCCTGCCTGATGGCTGCAGTTCATAGGTGCAGGTAATCGATAAAGTGAAATGTGCTCTTCCTCGATATGGAAGGCAATATCCATGCCTCATCCGAACTGGTGTTATTTGTGCAGGGAAAGCAGAGATAGGGAGAAACCCAAATGCACACAGAGTGAAGCAAAAGTCAGCTTTGATTATATCAAGCTGGTGATTTAAGACTAGCGTTGCACTTTGCAAAGCAGCAGCACTATTTGCCTCCTTTTAAAGTTCAAATCTGAGAATCACTGAGTTTGTGCATAAGTGAGTGACAGGAATTTGCATTTGGAAGAGGTCTTCTGCATGGTGTTTGTGTCAGATATTTTTTGGCCAAGTTCCCTATAAGTTACAAGAAGAACATGTGCCCTAACACATTCAAATATATATATATATATATATATATATATATATATATATATATCAGTTTTATATAACATATATATAAAATATATATCATAACTGATATATATATATCAGTTTTATATAATATTTATATATAATTATATCGTAAATAGTATAAAACATACAAATTTGATTTTTTAAATGATGAAAAATATTTACTTAGGAATATACATTTTATTTTTTATTAAAAAATTTGTTGAGGTTTATTTATTTTGAGATAGAGAGAGCACGAGTGGAGGAGGGGCCGAGAGAGAGAGGGAGAGAGAAAGAATCCCAAGCAGGCTCCGCACTATCAGCGCAGAGCCAGATGAGGGGCTTGAACTCATGAAATGTGAGATCATGACCTGAGCCGAGATTAAGAGTTGGAAGCTTAACCAGCTGTGCCACCCAGGTGCCCCTGAATAGATATTTTAATGTTTTCTTCCCACACCTGTGGATCTTCTTGTTGCTCCCTCGGGTACATGCACCACTTCGAATATTCCAAGGAACTATAGGACCTGTCATTGGAACAGACATATAGCTCATCATAGGAGATATTTGGTCTGGGCCAGGAGGATGCAAGTAGGGTGGAGGGGCTAGGTGAGCATGAGGGAGATGGCGAATTCTCTTTGGTACCATTTGCATGTTGTCATGAAATGTTCCAGTAAAGTGCCTTGAGTTATGTGTATCAATGTGCTGAAATATGAGGTATTTCTTCAGATATGAGTTTCCTAGTTGGGTATTTACTACTCAGCCAGGCTAGTCATAGACGTGGGTGACTCTTTCTCTGGTGGTTAGGGAACTAGTTTACTGTCTTCTATCACTTCTGTTAATGAACTAGAACAGGGATGCTTCCCAGATGCCTAGCTCCAGATGTGCTTTGATGTTCCTCCACAGCACACTGTTGAGTTATTTAGGGAAGGAAGGTCCTCCATAGCATGATTGGACTGATTTTAACTTTGTTTTTAAGAAGATAAGAAGTAGGGGTGCTTGGGTGGCTGAGTCGGTTAAGCGTCTGACTCTTGATTTCAACTCAGGTCAAGATCTCACAGTTAGTTGGGAATGCAAACTGGTGCAGCCGCTCTGGAAAACAGTGTGGAGGTTCCTCAAAAAATTAAAAATAGATCTACCCTATGACCCGGCAATAGCACTGCTAGAAATTTACCCAAGGGATACCCGAGTGCCGATGCATAGGGGCACTTGTGCCCCAATGTTTATAGCAGCACTCTCAACAATAGCCAAATTGTGGAAAGAGCCTAAATGTCCAACAACTGATGAATGGATAAAGAAATTGTGGTTTATATACACAATGGAATAATACTTGGCAATGAGAAAGAATGAAATATGGGCTTTTGTAGCAACGTGGATGGAACTGGAGAGTGTTATGCTAAGTGAAGTAACTCATACAGAGAAAGACAGATACCATATATTTTCACTCTTATGTGGACCCTGAGAAACTTAACAGAAGACCATGGGGGAGGTGAAGGAAAAAAAAAAAAAGAGAGAGGGAGAGAGCCAAACCACAAGAGACTTTTAAAAACTGAGAATAAACTGAGGGTTGATAGGGGGTGGGAGGGAGGGGAAAGTGGGTGATGGGCATTGAGGAGGGCACCTGTTGGGATGAGCACTGGGTGTTATATGGAAACCAATTTGACAATAAATTTCATAAAAAAAAAAAGATCTCACAGTTAGTAAATTTGAGCCCTGCATTGGGCTCTACACTGTCAGTGCAGGATTCTCTCTCTCTCCCTCTCTCTCTCTGACCCTTCCATGTTCTCTCTTTCTCTCTCAAAATAAATAAAATAAACCTAAAAAAAAGAAGATAAGAAGTAACATTGATAACTGTTATTCTTGTTTCCTTAAAACATCTATTTGGGGTAGACTCATGAGGGTTAAGAGCCACATGCCACACTTCCTGCTCAGCCAAAGGTTTTGATGAAATTACAGCCTGGATGGGGTTTTATCATCATTATGATCAATAATGTATGAAGCTCTTACTAGCATTGCCAGCTACCAAGCGATGTATAGGAAGAGTGGGACAAAGCACTGTGTATCCTTCAAGGAATGCAGAGATAGGAAACATGTACCTGTGTGCCTGATCACTTTAGAAACACTCTGTAAGACTTTGGTTAAGTGCTTTCTGCTGTAACATGGCCATAACCACTATGTAGATTTCAAGAATGGAAAGTGAGGCTTCCAGGGTCTCCTGGCACAGAGTACTCTGCATATGATGTCTTATTTCACTCCCTGAACCACACCGAGAGGAAGGTGTTCTCTGACTCAATTCATAGAAGAGAAATGGAGGTTCAGAGCTGTCCCATGACTCCTCTGATGGCCTGCTTCTAAGCAGTGGGGTGGGAAGAAGCCACATGTCCACAGCAGAGCCCACATGCTGCAACAGGAAGTCACCAATACACACCGCAGACAGAATATGCTGAGAAAGGGTTCTGAGTCTTTGGGTGTTGGTACACCCAAGAGTGAGCTAAGTTTCCTGGAGTGGGTTCATGTAAAGTGATGGTGAGGATGCAGATATTACCGCCTGACTGCATGGAAGGGACTGAGTGAGAAACGAAAAGCAAAACAAAAAGCAGAACTGACTGGACCAGAAAATATATTCAAATAAAAACAATTCAGTGCAGGAATTTTTTATTTTGAAGGAGTCCCAATAGTTTATTTTTTGCTCTTGTTTCCCTGGCCTCTGGAGACGTATCTAGAAAGAAGTTGCTATGGCTGATGCCAGAGAAATGGCTGCCTGTGCTCTCTTCTAGAATTTTTATGGTTTCAGGTCTCACATTTAGATCAGAATGGCTAAAATAAAAAACACAAGAAATAACAAGTGTTGGCGAGGATGTGGAAGAAAAGGAACCCTCTTGCACTGTTGGTGGGAATGCAAACTGGTGCAGCCACTCTGGAAAACACTATGGAGGCTGCTCAAAAAATTAAAAATAGAACTACCTTATGACCCAGCAATTGCACTACTAGGTATTTACCCAAAGACTATGAAAACACTAATTTTAAGGGATATATGTACTCCGTTGCTTACAGCAGTATTGCTTATAGTAGCCAAGATATGGAAGCAGCCCAAGTATCCATTGATTGATGAATGGATAACGAAGATGTGGCATACATATACAGTAGAATATTAGTCACAAAAAGAATAAAATCTTGTTATTTGCAAAGACGTGGTTGGGGCTAGAGAGTATAATGCTAAGTGAAATAAGTCAGAGAAAGACAAATGCCATGTAATTCTACTCATATGTGGAGTTTAATAAACAGAATAGTGAAAAAAGAAAAAAAATAGAAAAAAAAGGCTTTTTTTTTAAATTTTAGAAAGGGAAAAAGACCACGAGTGGGGGAGAGAGAGAAAGAGAGAGAGAGAATCCCAATCAGGCTCTACCGTCAATGCAGGGCTCAATCCCATGACCCTGGGATCATGACCTGGGCCAAAATCAAAAATCAGATGCTCAACTGACTGAGCCAGCCATCATGATGCACACTAGGTGATGTATAGAACTGTTGAATCACTATATTGTACACCTGAAACTAATAGAATACTGTATATTAACTATACCGGAATTAAAGTAAAATATCACCATAAAAAAACCCAAAAGCTCTGAATTATGGGGATGATTCCCTAAAATTATGCTTATCTATATCCACATCTATATCAAAGTTTTGTGTCTCCATACTTCTAAGAAAACATTTATGGATGCTAAACGTAAAATATGAGGAATAAAATAGTTAAACACATGTTCAAAAATATGCAGAATAAAGAGGTCATAGACACTATCAATGACAAAGCTAAGAAGCAATTATTAGCTATACACCTACAATATTCAAAACATAAAAATCTGGAGAAAAAAAACTGCTAAAATTCCCTGTAGTTCTGACTCCTGGCAGCCAATGTGAAAAGAGAAACTGCACAACGTATTATAAAATTAACACATGGTAAAAAGGAAACAGTTTTTAAAGAGATCATCAGTTTTATCTGACCCAGTTCTTTAAAAACTTTTCTGTTGTGCACATCTTTATACATAGGACAGTGAACACGTTGTAATGGATTAAGCCCTCAGCAGAAGTTATTTTCCAGAAATTCTGTGCATCTCAAGGGGTGATGAAGGGTAAGTTGCTTTCTGTCGGTGCGCCAGATACTGAGATACAAGGCTTAGCTTCCCCTTCCCCAGCCGCCAGACACACCTCAGCTTCTGAACCCTTCATAGGTGGCCCTGGCCAATGCTAGAATAAGGCAGTGGTATAAAAGCCTAGCAGCTTCTGTTCAACATGCCATTCTTCAAATGTGCATAGACTTGGCCAGGTCTATGGCACTATGGTTGGGTGGCCCCCATCCTTGCTGCTCTCCGTTGTTTCCTTATTCATGGTTATCCCCCAATAAGCATTTTGCCTCCCTGGCTTCCACTCAATGTTTGCATCCCAGGGAAGCTGGCCTTCAATAGTAACACAAATTCCCAATATTATTTACAAGGGATGGGTGGAAGGTGGTCCTTTCCATGACCCAAAGTTTTAGGGACTCGCCTATTTATAAACTGCAGTAAATGCCAGCAGTTTTGTCAGGTCAGAGGATGACACTTGTCACTTACAAACTCCCTAATGAGATTCAATAAAACTGGAGGAAATGGCTTGCATCTTTATTTTACCTTGTTCTTTCCTTTGACCGAGTATTTTCCTTCGAACTCTTTCCAGTTGCAGATAACATATTTGGTACCTTGTCTTCTCTCCTAAATATCACATCTTTATGCATTTTCCCAAACTTGGCAATTTGTCATTTGCTTTCCCACTCTTGACCTCACTGATCCCTCAGAGGTTCACAGGAGATTCACAGCACTCAGGAGATTTATCTAAGTCTTTGCTCATGGATGTTTGACGATGGGGATCTGGACCTAGTTCTTTCAATGCCAAACCCTGAACCCCAGAGTCCTTGTTCAGATAAGTCCTTTGGATCTTGCTCAGAATACTGTAAAGTTGAGCTGAGGCTTGATAAGCATGGCTATAGGCAACCTCTGGTTAATATGGAGCTGCCCCACCTCTGGAAAATACACTTTAGCCCCATCATTATTATGAAGAAAATGGGACATGATGATGGCTTTGGGTTTTCCTTCTTCCTGGAGACTGCTGTCAGATGCCACTCAGGCTGGCTCACTCATGCTGAGCTCCAATTGGCTCCGTCCCAGGGCATGCGGACCCTTCCCTTTTTATTAGTAGGAGGTGCTTCCCTCCATGGTCCACAGAGCAACCATTACTTTCCCAGATGTACTTCTGCATGGAGACAGTGTAAAAGGCAGGACAGTTTAGTTTGAAACTGAATCCACCTCACCACCCCCACCCCACAGAGAGACACTCACACACAAAACCAAGGCTGACATGCTCTGGGACCTTGTTCCAGAATAGGAATAGGAACAGGGATAGGCTGACTTGTGTGGCCTTTTAATTGACACAATAAGGGGTTTGTGGGACACTCCGCAGGAGCTCTGAGAGGCAAGGCACTCCTTAAGCTGAAAGGCCACCACAAGGGCATTGTGTTTAATTTAACCTGACAATGTAGGCATGATAAGCCTTCTCTAACTTGCTGGCCTGCAGGAACAAAGGGAAATTCTCCCACCAGGAACATCAAGGAGCCAGATGGAAAGATTCTCCTGTCCCTGGGCTTTCCCCACCCCCATCCCAAGCAAAAGGAATAGAGATGTGTGTTCATATCTTCATGCACCAAGACTGGGCATGAGGTGGCTGGGATGAGATAATTTTCTTTTTCCCGAGAAGGAAATTGCAAACCCATGTCTGTGGCTGGAACGAAAGCAAAATGCAGTGTGTCTTTTAGGAGTTATGTTTCAGTTACAGAAAATCCACGCACACAGCACATTCATACAAATGCAGGGGGGGTTCTATTTCTCATGCTTATTTCTTTCTTCACAACCATTTACCAACCAAAAACCAGAGCCTTGTGTTAATTATGTTATTTGAAATGCACTCCTTGGGCTCTGTATTTTTCTCCGAGTATCTGATTTGGCTTTAACTAAGGATTGGGAGGGCTGCACAATGTGTGAGAATAATTGCCCCAAAGCTCTAAATATTTATTACCAGGACAAGCTGCAAGCCACAGCCTCTGACGCTGCCCTTGGCGGTCTGGCCCCCATTCTTCTTGACAATGGGGTAGACGGAGGGAGAACTGTTGAACTGTTTACTACTTCAAGACATTTTAAAAAGTAATGAATGTACAAACAGCCAAGGCAAAAAGAGGCCTCTGTAAGGTAGCTTAGAGTCAGGATAGAAAATTCAAACAATTTTAGCCCCCAAAAGTCAACATTAGCCACCCTTCTACTAAGGACCTACAAACAAACAGAGTTACTCTGTACACACATTAACACATGCAACTCCGTGCCTCCGTGACTTTCACCTCCCAGAGCCTCGGGTTCACACAGGCATTTGAAAAGGACTCCACAGGTGTCAGAACCCAGGGCTTCATCTCCTGAGACCTTTCCATGTTAGAACTTTCTCACCTGGCTTGTCTGGGACAGACAAGGGGTGTGGGGGAAGGGGAACTCCCACCCAGGCTGGAGCTGCATTTGGCCCTGGGACCAAACCATACCGGGGTGTGTGGACCATGCTTGCCATCTCTTGCAGTTGAGAGAGACACTGTTACAGACAGACGCCTCTTATGCCCGGACGTCCCACATCCCCCATAAGTAAAAGTCAGAGGGTTACCCTTTTAAAAAGTAAATAATAGGGGCGCCTGGGTGGCGCAGTCGGTTAAGCGTCCGACTTCAGCCAGGTCACGATCTCGCGGTCCGTGAGTTCAAGCCCCGCGTCGGGCTCTGGGCTGATGGCTCAGAGCCTGGAGCCTGTTTCCGATTCTGTGTCTCCCTCTCTCTCTGTCCCTCCCCCGTTCATGCTCTGTCTCTCTCTGTCCCAAAAATAAATAAACGTTGAAAAAAAAAAAGTAAATAATAATGGGAGAGGAATCCACCCATTTTATCCTTCTACTCACATGGGCCTGGAAAAGTCAGCTATTTGCTTTCCTTGTAAGCATTGACTAACATGACTGAAAAAATAAATTCACATAGTTTCATTTTTTTTCCTATTTTGTGAGAGATTTGGTCCCATGCTATGTAAAGATTGCCCTGTTTAATCAGCTAAGTCTTTGTTTCTTATATATGAGGCTGCCTGGTTACTCAGACATTTAGCCAGAAACAGGAGATTGAACGATTTTAGAGGATATTCAGTTTTCCACCCCAACATTGAGGACTCATCCACACACCGGTGTATCTGGCACTCACTGTGGCTTCCAGTTCCATCCAGGTAGAACTGAAGAAGGACTACACACAAGAAAGAGGTACTTGAAAACATTGGGTTCCCCCCACCGTTTCATCCTACACACCTTATCATTCTGAAACAGTGTTAATTCCAAGCCTCTCCATTTTTGTAAAATTAAGTCACTTTTGCCGTAACATATCAAGAGGAGGCAAAATAAGAAATATAAAGAATATTCTTCAAAATTACCTTCCGAAGTACATTGACCACAGGCTTCTTTGTCCTCGTCCCCTTAGATGTGATTATGCAAAAAGAGAAAATTTAATACTGCAATCAATAGAGACCCGCCCTTTTATAATACAGGGTCTTAGCCCCCATTGATTTTTTTGGCTAGCTGCACAAACTTACTTATGCACATAAGAATTTTATGCCATAAAGAAGAGAAAGTGACTTTCTTCCCACAGTATACAATAAGAGCATAACTGTGAGCTCACAAAATGGAAGCCTCATTCCTCACCTTCAGAAACGACAGAAGAAGGAAGGGTTTGTCTTCGGGATTATTTTAACAGATTTAAAAACAGATGACTTGTATAATGTGGGGAGAAAAAATGCAGTGCCTTAGTTTTTACAATCACAATAAGGCATGATCAATGTCACTGCAAGGGTGTATTTCAAAGATGAGAAAATTGTTTCTGGGGAAAGAAATGCCTCAAAAAAAAAAGACTCCTAATTGTGGCTAGTTTAATGCCTCTGCAGAGCAAGTCAATAGCATGCTCACCCAGCTCAGGTGGCCTCAGGCTGCTCCCCTCACAGGGTCTGATGAAGCCAGCCTCTTCCCTGGATCAAGGTATTAAGGTATGGGTTATTTGTATTGATTTTATGTGCCGCTACGCTGTGCTGGTCATGCTCATATCTGTGGTTCACAAATTCCCCTTGAAAATGTCACCGCCGCTTCATTTTCTCTGCCATCCATCAATACTGCGGCCAGAGAGGCTGGTCATTAACCCTGAGGGTGGTTGTCTTGTCCAGTGCATCCCAGGCCACTGTAGATTCCCAAAGTTTTCATGAATACCAGCAATGGTAGAGGGTGTAGGTGGGACCAGTGATAAGGTTCTTCACCAAAAACATAATAAAAAAACAAATCCAAAAACTTTCAAGGATTTTTATCTGATATTCAGGATTGTTTTGCCTTGTCCAGAGAACCTTGCAAATGGATAGGCCCTCTAGTGGTTTACAAGGGTGCTCAGATAGAAGGGGAGGTCTCATCAGACATTATTTGACATCATTTGGAAACACAGTCACACCCACAAACAGGTGTATGCACAGGAATTTCAATACCTGAAGAGAGCTATTACAGGCTACACTCACACCTTGAATTCTAATTGAGATAAATCTTAAAGAAACTTTGTCTTAGATGCTGATAATTTGGGGACAATACAGATTTCCCCAGAAATTCTGGTCAGTCTTTCTCAGCAAAATGCATACACTAAGCCATTGAATAATTGTAAAAAGATACATTCCCTTCTCAGAGTGGAATAAAACTAGCCTTCCCTGGAAGCCAAACAGAAATCTACACACAGGCAGAGCCACGACTGTATTTATCACTCTACGATGATCCTTTAACAAACATGCAATGGGGTAAAAATAAAACACATGTTTTCCCTTATTTCTGTGCAAGCGCTTACTTAAGGTTTTATTATATTTGGCCATGGGACATTCAGTAAACTTACTGATGATATCAAAGAATGATTTTACAAACAGTAAAAGTTACACTATTGACACCTCCAAATTCTGGAGTATTTACATTGTGTTAGGTGCACACTTGCTCAGGGAGATTAACAAACATTACTAGAAAGGCTGTGGCCAAATCCACCCTGGTTGTTTATAAAACCTTTACAACTCATCAGCCTCCACTAACACACTGGCACTGTTCAATTACCATCAGTTTTAGAGAGCCTTAGCAAAACATCCAGTGCCCATGTAAATAGACAAATCTGAAAACTAGCTGCTCTGTTGGCTTACATACTGTAGGTAATGTTTTCTTTTGCTCAAATTTGTTCTGGAAACTAATCATGCTCTGATAAAGCCATCTGCAAATATGAGAAAGATTGACACCCACATGTCAAAGTTTACACAGCCTGACCAAGTGTACATATAGTGCAGATGATGTAAGGGCTCTGCTGTGCAGAGCTTCTCTGGGGCCATGTTGGAATGGGGCTCTCTGGATCAGAATGCAGGCACTACTGTCCATGTTAAAGCAAAACTTGCCTGGTTCCTTGCCAAGTTAAAACTCTTGAGGAGGGGTGGGCACTTTCCTCAATGTTCAAAGAATTTTAACTTCATTCCCCTGGCCAAATCAGTTTAGGACCATAGGATGATTGTCACTTAGGTAATTCCAAACACAACTGCTTTTCTACAAATCACTAAAGCTTCACTTTTACACAGAAATTGAGAGTAACTTAGTGTCCACCTGCTAGAAAAGATAGCATTAAATATTAACAAAAATTATGATATGAAGTGACAATGTCCAACAATTCACAGATAACCAACTCTTCGATGTGCATTATCTAATTTGAGGGAAGGAATATATATATATATATATATATATACACAAATATAAATATATATCCATATATATATCCATATACATATATCCATATCCATATATATATATCCATATATATATCCATCTATCTATCTATCTATATCCACCCATGCTCAAAGAAAGTCCAGGATGAAAACCTGATTCCAAAGCAGATGGAGTGCCTGAATGCGACTGAACACAGTGAGGAATTGACCTTCATTTTACATCAACAATGAACCTTTCCAATTTAGGTACCCGGCACAATTATCTTTTAGCAAGTGATGGTCCATGTCTCCCAGAAATAAACCCAAGTGGCTCTATTGTGTGGTCCTAATCTCCCTCTTTGGTAAAACAATGAAAAACAAAATCAACAGCTGTGCCGAAGGACTTGATTTGTGATAAACTTATTTTGGTTCCTGATGCTCTCTGCTTATTGAGAGCTCAGAAATCATGTTTAAGTTTTCATTTCAAGGTTTTTCTAAGGACCAATCACAGATTCCCTTGTTTATCATGTCCAGAATACCATCTAATGAGTCTTTTAAAAATATAGCAGGAGGGGCGCCTGGGTGGCGCAGTCGGTTAAGCGTCCGGCTTCAGCCAGGTCACGATCTCGCGGTCCGTGAGTTCGAGCCCCGCGTCGGGCTCTGGGCTGATGGCTCAGAGCCTGGAGCCTGCTTCAGATTCTGTGTCTCCCTCTCTCTCTGCCCCTCCCCCGTTCATGCTCTGTCTCTCTCTGTCCCAAAAATAAATAAACGTTGAAAAAAAAATTAAAAAAAAATATAGCAGGAATTATTTCTCTCCACCCTTCTGACAATTCTCAAGGTTGGTGTTTTGGATTTTTTTTTTTTTAATTACCAAGGATAGCTATGTGATTTCAGTCCTTTCAGTTCCCACTTTAAAATCTGGCCCTTAGCACTTCCTCAATGCTGGATTTTGTTTCTCTCTTTCATATTTTCAATTGTAAGATCATTCTTCTTGATAGATTGTTAAATCTATACCCAGGAATGGGTTCATTACATCCTTGTTCTTCTTGATTTAAATATAGCAAAATAAAGCCTTCTGGAAGCTCTTAGAATTTTTTTTGAAAGCATCATTAATATTTAGTCTTCTTGTTTCCTTAAAACATTTGATAGTGACACAGTTCTCTGTCTCTGTCCATCTTTTGTATATTTTAAATATGTGTATATTTTAAACATATTGTTGTTGTTGTTTAATGTTTATTTATTTTTGAGAGACAAAGAGACAGAGCTTTGGTGGCAGAGGGGCAGAGAGAGAGGGAGACACAGAATCTGAAGCAGGCTCCAGGCTCTGAGCTGTCAGCACAGAGCCTGACATGGGGTTTGAACTCACAAACTGCGAGATCATGACCCGAGCCACAGTCGGATGCTTAACCAAGTAAGCCACTCAGGCACCCTTCCTATTCAATTGTTTAGCTGTCTTTACCTTCACGAATCTCTATAGTCCAACAATTTCCAAGCTCAAGTCCTTTTTTTTTTTTAAAGTTTTATTTATTTAAATAATCTCTACACTGAACATTCTCTTGAACTCACAACCCTGAGATCAAGAGTTGCATGCTCTTCCGACTGAGCCAGCCAGGCGCCCCCCAAGCTAAAGTCTTATAATCAACAGCTTCTATGTCTTACCTGATTGCAAAATTACCTATTGCAAACAATAGCTATACCTAATTAACTTGTTCTTTCAAATGCTTATTCTATTTACCAAAAATGGATTTAGCCAACTCACTAAGAACTTTTCAAGAATGTATGTCTTATGTTTATGAAGTCATATCTCTTTCACTCTTGCCCAACCTTTTGAGCTGTCTTTGCTCATATAATGACTTCCAGAATCCCATAACCTCATTTATGTCTTACTAGATGCATTGATATGAAATGTATAACAATTTTATGATGATTCTTGTCCAACAGAAGCCTTTTCTATGTTAGCTCATAAAACTTAATTCCCAATTTCCTCCTCTCAGAGAAAAAATGATCTTTGCCCCCCTGTGGATAATTGGATCATGGAGGTAGGTGACAACTTAACAGTTACCAGGTAATACTGCCTTAGAGGAGGTGGTTAAGGGCAGGATGAGAACTCTTGCATCTGCAGGGAAGAGGGCAGAGCAGAGTGGCAAGAACTTACATTTGTTGGATGCCTGTGTTGCACCAGAGACTCTGATCTAGGTAACTCATGCTATAATCTCTTACCTCATTCATTTTTTTTCTTGCCCTCCCTCTTATTCCCACACCACTCATTCTCTGGCTTAATACTCTTTAGTGGTTTTTCATAGCACTTTGCACAAACTTCTCATCACAGCCTTTGAGGCCTGGTGTGGTTAGTCTCACACTAAAATTCCTAGACTCATTTTTCCTCTGTCCCTTTGTTTTTGCTGCCTCATTGCTGCTGGCCTTCTTTCCCTGTGCCCACCTGTGCATCCGCAAGCCTGGCCCAACTCTGGCACAGAGTTAATGCTCAATAACTATTTCTTGGTTGAGGGGGCAAACGAGTGAATGCATCTCATCCTTTCAGTAATCCTAAGAGGAAGAAATAGAGGGTCAGATGTATATGGTCCCATGCTCAAGTCTCAGCTGGTAGCAAGTAGAAGTTAACACTATCTTACAATGCTATTTGGGCTCCTCTAAGATCCTGTGTATAAATAGATGAGGATGCACACTCTGATGAGCTGTGTTGTCCAAATGCGATATAGAGGTAAGTTTGAATGTGCCTGGCAAGTGCATCCTGAAGCAATTTTCTTTCACCTCTGATGGATTTGCCGCCATGGTGTTCCTTTAGAGGTTTTATTTGTCTGTGGATTTTCTTTGGAGGAAGGCAGCCAAAGGATGTTTTTTAGAAGCCAAGGTGAGAGTTAGTAAGATGCTTTGACATGGCACCTTTTATAACATTGAAATATGATCATTAGACTCGCTCTCAAGGATAAGGGATTTGCATTTGGCTTGCGTTGTGCAAACAGGGCTTTTGTTGATTTATCAACAGGACTTCGCTTGGGGTTTTGGATTGGATTCCAGAGGTTGGCACCTATGCTTTAAAAAATCTAAACAGAAGGAGAAAATAAATCACCAACTGGCACTTTAAAGACAAAGATTTATACCAAATTTAATGAACTTCCTGTCTTGCTGAGCATGAGGAAAATGTCATGTTTACCCCAAAGCTCACTGCTCTTGGCAACGGATGTGCCCAGTTGGAAGGGATGCAGAAGTGGGCTGCATTCACCCAACTAGAATTTGGAAAACTTATTAGCAAGAGAGCAATCAGCAAGAACTTGGCCTTCATGGTGCACCCCAACTCCTTGCTACTAACCCTTAGCAGAACTATCTAAGAAGAAATGTGGGTCAAGTCATATTGTCTAATTTTCATTCCCCTAGAAGCAGACCAAAATGAAGGATTCAATTTCCCCAAGGGATACAGGAGCACTGATGCATAGGGGCACTTGTACCCCAATGTTTATAGCAGCACTCTCAACAATAGCCAAATTATGGAAAGAGCCTAAATGTCCATCAACTGATGAATGGATAAAGAAATTGTGGTTTATATACACAATGGAGTACTACAGGGCAATGAGAAAGAATAAAATATGGCCCTTTGTAACAACATGGGTGGAACTGGAGAGTGTTATGCTAAGTGAAATAAGCCATACAGAGAAAGAGAGATACCATATGGTTTCACTCTTATGTGGATCCTGAGAAACTTAACAGAAACCCATGGGGGAGGGGAAGGAAAAAAAAAGAGACTAGAGTGGGAGAGAGCCAAAGCATAAGAGACTGTTAAAAACTGAGAACAAACTGAGGGTTGATGGGGGGTGGGAGCGAGGGGAGGGTGGGTGATGGGTATTGAGGAGGGCACCTGTTGGGATGAGCACTGGGTGTTGTATGGAAACCAATTTGACAATAAACTTCATATATTGAAAAAAAAAACCAAAATGAAGGATTCAAGAGCAAGTAGTGTATTTACAGAGTGGTCCCAGGAAACACTGGTCAGGAAGTAGGAAGGTAGTTAGTAAAATGTGTGTCATTAAGCCAGTTACCACTGTGAGCAACAGGAGCTGAATTCTTAAGGGGACCTCTAGGAACCAGTGTAAAAGACTGGTCTCAGTCATCCCAACCAAGGGGCTAAGGGACTGGGACATTTACCTACTAACTCTCTCAGTGATTGGTCAAGGTCTGCTTCCAGGGATATTCATTTTCCAGAAGTTCTAGCCAGTAGCTCCTTCAGGAAGAGCAACCCCAGCAACCCAAGTCCTCCAGAAAAGAGATGCAGAGATCGGCATTTGGGATTAGGAGGGCATTCACTGAATTGGTAAGGGTGAGGCAGCAACATGGTCTTCAACCAACCACAAAGCAAGCTCTGTTACATCCCTGTCTTTTCTGTGACTTCCCATTTCAACTTTTACATGGTTCATAAATGTTGACTGGAGGTACAAACATCTTACCTTACTTTGTATTACATACAGTCAAAGAAATTCCTTTGATTCAATCATCATATTTATCCAAAAATAATTTTGACCCCACCACTGGCATTGCAAGCCATTCTAAAACTACAGCTCTGTGGGACAAGGAGTGCACTTTTTCTGACTGTCTTCATATCAAGTGAGGAACACCTAGATTCAAATCTATAGAAATCCTCTACCTGGCATTGGAATTTGGAGTTTAAAATGTACCTGATTTTCTCCAAGTCAGTAATAGATCATTTTGCCAAAATGAATGTATAGTCAGGTACTGAAGAAGAAATGAGAAATCGAGTGCATGGTTAAATAACCCAATCATTTGAAAAAGTGATGAGGTGATCTGTATGTCTGATGGCATCATGGGCATTTAGTTGGTGTTCAGGATATCCATTGCCTTGCAGTGCATGCTGGGTTTGGCTCAGGTAACTTTGCCCTCCCTTCCATTAACTCTTGGCCAAATCTTATGAGCCTTATAGTCCTTCGTTCCCTTCCTTTGCCCTTTAGACTGCCTTTGAGCTTCACTGCTTTTTCCTGATACTAAAACCTTTGTGTTTGAACCAGGGTCACCGCTACTTAAACTACCAAGGAGGAAAATCTTTGCATGGGAAGAACAATGGGCTAGACATTGGAACTCTTGGGTTCCAGTCTCAGGAATGCCACTTGCTCTTACCCTCAGTTCCCTTAATCTTTAAAGTGAGAGTTGGATGGGATTGTTAGAAAATTGCATTATTTGGGATAATTTATTACTTTTATTTTTATTTTTTAAATTGAAGAATAATTAACATACAGTGGTATATTAGTTTCAGATGTACAATACAAGGATTCAACAGTTCTATATATAATTCAGTACTCATCAAGATAAGTGTACTTTTAATCCCCATTCACCTATGCCACCCATCCCCCCACCCACCTTTGCTATGGTAACCATCAGTTTGTTTTTTTGTATTTAAGAGTTTGGTTTTTTGTCTTTTTTGTTTGTTTGTTCATTTGTTTTGTTTCTTAAATTCCACATGTGAGTGAAATTATATGGTATTTGTCTTTCTGTGTCTTATTTCACTTAGTATTATATCCAGTAGTTCCATCCATGTTGCAAATGGTGAGACCTCATTATTTTTTACGGCTGAGTAATATTCTATTGTATATATATACCACATCTTCTTTATCCGTTTATCTATCGATGAACATATGGGTTGTTTATATGTCTTGGCTATTATAAATAATGCTGCAATAAACATACGGGTGCATATATCTTTTCAAGTTAGTGTTTTTGTCTTCTTTGGGTAAATACTCAATAGTGGAATTACTGGATCATGTGGTAATTCTATATTTAATTTTTTGAGAAAACATACTGTTTTCCACAGAGGCTACACCAATTTGCATTCCACCAATAGTGTACGAGTTCCTTTTCCTCCACATCCTCAACAACACTTGTCATTTCTTATCGTTTTGATTTTAGCCATTTTGACAAATGTAAGGTGATATTGTGGTTTTGATTTGGATTTCCCTGATGATTAGTCATATTGAGCATCTTTTCATGTGTCTGTTGGCCACCTGGATGTCTTCTTTGGAAAAATGTCTGTTCATGTCTTCTGCCCATTTTTTAAGAAGATAAAAAATTGCATTATTCTGGATAATTTATTTTAATATGCTTATTCTTATTAACCTGCCCTCTCTAATATATGTCTTTAGCATGTGATAGGAAGGCAGTTTGACTATGCTGAAGTGCTTCTGTCCATTAATTTCCTTTTTTTAGAAAATGGTTCTACTTCTATCCTTGCCTTGTCTCAGGAGATATAGGCATGAGCATCAGCGAACTTCAGGGACACATTTTAAGAAATTCATTTGTGTCTGTCTATTGATGTATCGACTGATTAATGGTTGATTCTTACATTTTAGAAAACAAAATGAGGGGCACCTGGGTGGCTCAGTCAGTTAAACATCCAACTTTTGGTTTCAGCTCAAGTCGTGATCTCACAGTTTGTGGCTTTGAGCCCCACATTGGGCTCTGAGCTGACGCTCAGAGCCTGGAACTTGTTGTGTATTCTATGTCTCCTTCTTTCTCTGCCCCAACCCTGCTTGTGCTGCTCTTTCTCTCTCAAAATAAATAAATAAACTTAAAAAAAGAAAGCAAAATGAGTCAAATTATAACCTTTTTAAAAGTCAGCCATGTTTAATAAAGTCATGACTATTCCTTATGTAGATCTCATTCATGTTGATAAAAGTGTGCTTCCCAGGACATGTCAGCAATGAGAGAAAAAAATATGTACTTGTCACATGAAATTCTAGGCTAAAACAAGCCATACATTTGGGAAATGCTATAACTTATAACTCTAAATATCAGAAAATCTAAGAAAAACCTGGGTTTTTTTAAGAGCTGGAAAGTCCTACAGAAAACAAATCAGAAATCCAGGTAGTTCTGGCATGTCCTATCTTAGGATAAAACATGGACAAACACTGCTATATAAATCTTCTCATACCCAGGAGGTGTAGTAAGTAGGAATGTAAGTTTAAGAAATAATACAACTCCTTTAAACATCTCCTCTGGGCACAAGAGAAAGCCATACTAGCAGTGTTTTGGCATCTGATCAACCATCTCTCTGAGACCTTATGACACTCTGGGTTATGTGGTATATCACTAAGACTTGTAATACCCAATTTTTAGTGTAACCAGAGTACAAGTTAGAGTGGAAACAGAGTATCATATAGCTAATGCTTCTTGACTTCAAAGAAGGAAAGAATATTTATTAGTGATAGATAGTAAAAAAATACAAATACGTCCAGTTGAAATATAAGAGAAACAAGAGGCATTACAGGCCAGATTAACTGGTGCTCACTATTTCCATGTCTGTGTATATCATCACACGAATGTGTAATGGTCACAAGCTTGGGATTTTAATCCTTGGTTTGTATTTACTTATCTTGCTAGTGAAACACCCAAAAGTTGAAGAAGGTCAATATTTAGATGCATTATGAAATCAGTTCTTCTTGCTTGGAAGTTTATTTGAAATTGTTGAAGTAATACATTTTAAAGTTGGTATTCAACATTGTGTAAGCATGACTTTTTGAACTATTTATCAGTCATCTGTAATGAATAATCACTAGAGGGAAATGACAGTTGAACTGAGTTGCATTCATCCAGTTGTTAAAGTAAAAGGGAATTCAGTAGTTCCTCAGACAGACATTTTGGATAAGATCTGTAAAAAATAGAATAAATACATTAGTCCATTAAAAATATTCTTTGAGTAATGCTAAAAAAGAAGGAAAATAAATACAAAATGTACTTTATGCATTGTAATGTTATTGACAAATGAGTAAGATTAATTGACTGGGACTCACCTATGTGTCTCCAAGCCAATGCTGAGGATGGGCCATCTGTAAAGGAGACTTCTTTTATCTTCTGATCCAGCAGCTTGCCCAATCCTCTATTCATTATCCTACACATCCCCAAACAGTTCTTTGAAAGGTTGTCTGTAAATTCATAATTATTATTTATGAACAAAAATAAAGCAATTCTCCTACCCTATTTTTTCCCCCATCCTACTCTTTACCCTTAGTGAATCAAATTTCTTTGTCATTACTTCTCAAGTAGCAAGTGACAATATTGTAGTAAGTTAACTGAATTTATTTTCAGGGAGTGATCCAGTGGTTTCGGTGTTCTTATTGTGACCATTGTTGTTGTATTAATCTGCTCATTTCAAACCCACCACTATTTGGTGCTGGGCCCCATCCTTGAGCAATGTACAGCTTTAGCCACAGAAAGACATTTGTTCTCAATTATTTAAACTTTTTTTTTGGTTGATACCTTTTTCACACCTGTACTCAGACCAAAAACCTAGGGGTCCTCATGGATATTTAGTGTATCTTCCTGTCTCCCTCCTCAACCATCCAACAGGTTTCTATGTTCTGCCTTATCCATTTCTCTGGAAACTGTCCTCTCTTTTCCACTGTTCCCTTGGCCTTGGTTTTGAGTCTCACTATTGAGTCCTTTAAACTGTTGCAAGAACCCCTATACTCACCTCTAAGCTAACCCTAGGATCAACCTTCCCCAAAGCATTCTTCAAAAATGGCCAATCTGATTTTCTTCCCCTGCTGGTGTGTTCAGTGGCTCCTATTAGCCAGCAGTCATGTTCAGACCACTCCAAGGACCTCGCTCTCTTATTTCAGTCAATGGCACCAGCATTCACCCAGGTGCCCAAGCCCAAACCTGGAGCTATCTTTGGTTCCTCCTTTCCTCTTATTTATTCAGTCTGTTAGCAAGACCTGAGACTCTTCCTCCAAAAGACATCCTGTGCCCATTCTCTCTTCTCCAACTCCAAACTACTCTCTTTGCTTCCATTCTTCTATCCTCAATACTTTTCCCACCTACGCCCAGAATAAACTTAAAAAAAAAAAAATCACATCTCTCCTCTGTTTCAAAGTTTTTGGGGATTCTTGCAGCATTTTAAGTCACATCCAACCTTTTTGAAGTGGCTGTTTTGATCCCTTCCTGATATCGTTTCATTCTAATTCTGGAATTTCATTTCTTACCCTGGTCTGGACAAGTGAATATACTATGTAAATTTTGACATGATGTAATAGGACGCATACTACACCATTCACAACACTCTGGACATATTGGCTTCTTGCGCCTCCAATCCAGACTCATTCCAGTCTTTGGCTATGTGCCCAGCTCTTTATTCTGGAAATCTCTACCCACCCCCCACCTCCACCCCAACACCATCCCTTCTTCCAAATACTCACATCTCAATTACCCACCATTCATCCTGTGAGGTCTTCCCTGTATAGCTTAAGCAACCTCTGATTCCAATCTACAAAGTGATGTAATTATATGACATTAAGTTGTTCTTTATTTGTTTGTTTATTTATTTATTGATGATTGCCCCTTCAGAAATGCAAGTTTTTCAAAGATAGGGGAACTACTTGGTACTCATCTATGCCTAGCATTAGGCCTGGAGCAGGTTTGGAATATAAAAATATTTGTTGAATAAATGAATGAATGTTTATTATAAAACTATTAACATTTACCAATATGATAAGGTAAAGGCAGTATCTTCATTTAATTTTTTTAATGTTTATTTATTTTGACAGAGAAAGAGAGAAAGCACGAGGCGGGAAGGGGCAGAGAGAGACAGGGACAGAGAGAATCCCAAGAAGGCTCCACACTGTCGGTACAGAGCCCAATGCAGGGCTGTATCTCAGGAACTGAGAGATCATGACCTGAGCCAAAATCAAGAGTCAGACACTTAACTGACTGAGCCACCCAGGCATCCTAGTATCTTCATATTTTAATTTGCTCCCTGATTATTACTGAAATGGACCCCTTTTCATACTTTTATTGACAATTACCTTCCTTTTCTAGGAATATCCTGTTGGCAACCTTTGCTTACTTTCCTACTAGTTACATTGCTTTCTTTTTAGTTGTTAGTCATGAGCTGTGTTTATTTCTTTGCAATTATTTATGTTTAGACAATTATTTTGATTTATATTTTGAAAACATGTTCTCCCTGTATATCATTTGTCTTACTTTTATTGTGGGGGATATGTGTTGCTACAAAGTTTCAAACATTGATGTGGCAAAATTCATCTTTCTTAAAATTTAAGAATTTTATTTCTTAAAAATACATAAAATAGAAGATCAACAAAGGCCTCCCACACCTCCAAATATAAACTCGCACTTGAACACACTGATCAATATTAAGATCTATGAAAGTGTCGCAAGTGGATGTAGTGTAAGTTCTATGTGTTGTAATATGAAACAGACAGCACAATGTGTGATGTATTCTTGCAAAAAAAAACAAAGTAGCATACATTTAATGAGCTGTTTGCATTCAGTCTCCAGTCTAGGGGCTGAGTGGGGGATGGAGGAGCAGGTTGAAGAGCATCAGGTAGGCATAGTCAGGTGAACCCAAAATAGGACACCCTATAGGCTCAATAATTTAAACAATAGCACAGGAGAAAAGGGGACAATTTCAGATGAAAAGAGCCTTAAGGAATATAACAAATAATTGCAATTAATAAGCTTAAAATCCTGCTGTGAAATAGATTATATTGATAATTAAGGAAAGTTAGAAATATCTAGATTATTAGATGTTATCAGGACATATTTTTAAAATTTATTATTAAAAATAATATAATTTTTATTTTATTAAGGATCATATGGCATGGTGATTATATTAAAGGAATTCTTTTTTTTTCCAGACTTGAGATGTCTACTAATTAAGAATAAAAACACATGGGATTTTCTTTAAAGTAGCCTCTTGCCCCAAATAAAAGTGTGTGTGCATTGGAGTTGGGAACAGGTGAATCAAGAATGGTAAAATGCTGATGACAGACATTAGTCAAGGTTGCTCAAAAGATGGTAACAGTCCTAGGCTTGGAGGAGAGAAGGGAGAGTCAGTTTTCAGACCCCAGAGGCAGAGCTCTGGGAGAAGGCAAGTTGACAAGAGCTAGGGAGGTGTGGGAGAGGAACCTTGAGCTCACTCTCCTCCCCACCCCTTGTGGTCCCCGGCCAGGTTTTTCCAAGAACAGAAGGCAGAGAGCAGGGAAGCCATGGTCTGTGAGGATCCAACTCACAGAGAGGAGAGTCCCTCTAGAGGGACAAACAGCTAGAGATAGGGGTGGACCCTGCAAGCTGGCACATTGCTGATTTGTGTTTTATAATTAATACTTTAATTAAGGAAAAGTAATGTGCATTTTCTACTTTTATTTTATTTTATTTTATTTTATTTTATTTTATTTTATATTTTATTTTAGTGTGAGCTAGGGAGGGGCAGAGAGAGTGAGACACAGAAACCGAAGCAGGCTCTAGGCTCTGAGCTGTCAGCATAGAACCCAAAGCAGGGCTCGAACTTACAAACTGGAGATCATGACCTGAGCTGAAATCGGAGGCTTAACCAACTGAGCCACCCAGGTGCCCCGCATTTTCTATCTTCAGATAGGAAAAATTAATACATAGTTTTTAGATCAAGTATATTAATTGCATTATTCAAACCTTTATTTGTACTCATTTCTGTATATTTTATGTGTTGAATTTCAAGAAAAATGTGTTAAAATCTCTTGCTTAATTTTTAAAATTATAAATTTCTTTTTATTTTTCACAGTTTTTATTTTATATTGTTGAGGACTATAAAGTTCTGTAAATAGCATATCTTCTTGGTACATTTTTCTTTTTATCAATACAAAATATAATTTGCTCTTTCAAGGTTTTTTGCTTGATTTTGTCTGACATTAGCTCTATCTGCTTTTTTGTTGTTCTTATTTGTTTTGCATATTTTCCTGTTTCTTTTTTTAAATTTTTTTTTATGTTTCTTTATTTCTGAGACAGAAAGAGACAAAACATGAGTGGGGGAAGAGCAGAGAGAGAGGGAGACACAGAATCAGAAGCAGACTCCAGGATCTGAGCTGTCAGCACAGAGCCCTAGGCAGGGCTTGAACTCACAAACCGTGAGATCGTGACCTGAGCCGAAGTCGGTCGCTCAACTGACTGAGCCACCCAGGCGTCCCTTTCCTGTTTCTTATTTCAACATTTCTCTTCATTTTATTTCAAGTGAGTGTACATAGATTTTTGTTTGTTTTTGTTTTTGGTTTTTTTTGTTTGTTTGTTTTCAAAATCCAATCTGAATATCTCTTGTCCTTTACCAGGTGAATCTCATCACTTCATATTACTTGTGATTACAGATTTATTTGGACATGTTCATGCCATCTCATTTTTAAATTTCCTTTTCACAAGCCTTATTTACTATGTGCACCCAGGCTTTTAGAGGGTTTATCAACTTTGTTTTATGTTTTTTTGCAATGTTTTGGCACTTATATCTTTTATGTCTATTCTTTGATGATTATTTTTATAATCACTTGTATTGTGCTTAAGTATATTACAATTTCATTTCTGTCAATATTGAGAATTATTTTCCCCTCCCAACTTTACTTGTGACTTAAGTCTTATTTGGACTTTATTTTCTCCTTACTCCTTCTCATACCTCTTACCATGGTGAGGTCATCTATGATTGCTAACCAGTACAGTAGCCACTGGCCATATGTGGCTACTGAGCCCTGGAAATATGCCTGCTCTGAATGAAGAAGGGATAAAATCCCTGGTATATTTTAAAGACTTAAACAAAAAGGATGTAAAATATCTCATGTACATCTTTGAACATCAATTCTATGTTGAAATGGTAACATTTTAGATATATTGGTTTGAATAAAATATATTGTGAAATTTTACTTTACATTGTATTTATTCTTTTTGAGATGTGGCTACCAGAAAATTTAGAATTTCAGTTGTGGGCAGAGCTGTTATAGGATTTTAATTCTGGATTGTTATTTTTATTTTTATTTATTTATTTTTTGTTTATTTATTTATTTATTTATTTGAGAGAGAGAGTGCAAAGTGGGGGAGGTGCAGAGAGGGGGGGAACAGAGGATCCGAAGTTGGCTCTGCTCCGATGAGAGTGAGCCTGATGTGTGGCTCAAACTCATGAACTGTGAGATCATGACCTAAGCCAAAATCAGCCACTCAACTGACTGAACCACCCAGATGCCCCTGATTGTTATATTTAAACAGTTAAGAAATTTTTCTCCTTCTCTCTTACCCTTCTTCTTTCCTTTCAATTCCTTGATTCACTGTCCAGCCCTTAGATTACAGTGGATACAATTCTAGGCAGGTATAGAATTCTGGAACTCAGGTGCAATTGCTACATTGTATTCAATTTCTCTGTAGGCCTGTTTTCTTTTTCTTTCTAGATCCTGGAAATTGCTCTTCCTTTTCGAAGTTCCCCAATTTCACTTATAAATGTTTCTCCTTGTCCATCCTAAGTGCTCATGAAACTCTTGAAGTTTATGGTTTTTGTTTGTTTGTTTGTTTGTTTGTTTTGTCTTCTTAAGCTCTGGAAAAACCTGTTGCACTATTTCTTTGCTTGTCTTGTGCCTTCCGCAATGTGTATTCTTTTCTTTGCATTTCCTCTTTAAAGGAATTTGCATCTTTTAGATCCATTCACCACATTTAAACTTTATTTTATGCCTTCCGTTTGTGCATCTTTTTTCCCCTCATTCTGGCTTCTAATATTAATTTGTGGGGTTCCTTGCATCTGTCCCCCTATTCAGCCCATCCACTGTGCGGAAGGACTGGATTCTTATTTCAACTGTCTCTGTTCAGGTCTTCCCCATAAGAGTCCACACTTGTGTTGCAGGAATGATTTCCTCACTTATCCTGGGAGGATTTTCAATTTTCTTCTTGTAAACAAGCCAGCTGTTACTTACAGATCTCTCTGCTGAGTTTTGTGTCTCTCTTGTGAGAAACAAGACCAAAACCATATGACTCTCAAAATGATAAACTGTGCCATGTCGTGTCCCACAATACAGACTGTCAGATTGTTTGACCCCACCTTGTGAAGCACATATGCTCATAGGACCACGGGCCAGTTATTTTTACTCATGGCACAACTGGGATTCGTTGCTCCAGAAACAAAACTAGTTACTCTTTTCAAATCACTTAGTTCACCTATTCTGATTAGTCTTTGCCTAGGCCACACGGGGACTAAAGCTAACCATTAAATTCCTATAACTTTCTTTCCTTAACTCCACTCTTTAAGACAGTATTGAGTTTTTTAGGTGGTGTGTAAGTGTTGTGAGGTCAACACATTTCTGGGCAAGTTTATTTTGTGGGGGCTTCACATTTACAATGTTACTTTCCCTTACATGTGTGTAACTCTTGGTTGTACATTTTCCTCATATTTGATATTCCTTATGAACCCATGTTTTAAGGAGTCCCTTGCCCCACCCTTTTCCAATACTGGAGAGGGGTGGGCAGTGCATCCTGTGGGCCAGACTGTGGGATGGAGCTGCCATTAGGTCAGGGAGTGTTGGGCTCCCCCTGTGCATCAGCACTTCCCCACTCTTTCCCCATATCTTGAACCAGGGCTCTCTCCTCACTGCTCTCACCTCTGAGTGGCCAATTTGCTGGCTGCTGTGCAACACAGCTGGACCATTAGTGGTGGGGCCACTCTTACTCAGGTTTCCAAACTACCATCCTTGGAACTACTTCAGTCTCCTTTGTCAGCAGCCTCAGATCTTGGAATCCTAAAAAGAGCTTGGTCTCTATTTTACAGCACAGCCTTTCTACCTTCACTTGGGGCAGGACTCCCCTTTCATCCAATTTTACTGGTCATCCATCTTACTAGGGTTCCTCAAAATTTCAGGTCATTGAGAGTTCCCTCTTGTTTCCCAGCACTGTTATGGGTTTTCCGTAACACTCTTTATCCTGTCATTAAAAAAAAAAAAAATTTATTTATTTTTTAGAAAGAGAGAGAGAGCGTGCACATGCTTGGGTAAGGGGCAGACAGAGAGAGACAGAGAATCCCAAGAAGGCTCTGCATTGTCAGTGCAGAGCCTGACACAGGGCTCGAACTCCTGAACCTGTAGGATCATGACCTGAGCCAAAATCAAGAGTCAGATGCTTAACCGACTGAGCCACCCAGGCACCCCTATCCTGTCAGTTTTAGATTTGGGGACAGGACTTGGATGCTGGAGCATGTTCTTTATCCCCCATCTTGATGTAGTTCCCATATTGCACATGCTGTTCCCTTAGCCTGAAATGCCCTTCCCTACTTTATTCCCTCCTATCATCTTCCAAAACCCATTTCAGAGAGACTATCTAGAAAGCCTTTCTTAATTTCCCAGGCTGATTCAACCTCTTGACTCTGCTACCTTGATATGTAACATACATATTTCTTTATTTTTATGTATGTATGTATGTTCACCCCATCTTATTTTAATACATTTATTTGCCCATTTTTTGGCATCAGATCATATGTTTCTTGGGTAAGAATATAATGTCTTGGGGCGCCTGGGTGGCGCAGTCGGTTAAGCGTCCGACTTCAGCCAGGTCACGATCTTGCGGTCCGTGAGTTCGAGCCCCGCGTCAGGCTCTGGGCTGATGGCTCAGAGCCTGGAGCCTGTTTCTGATTCTGTTGTCTCCCTCTCTCTCTGCCCCTCCCCCGTTCATGCTCTGTCTCTTTCTGTCCCAAAAATAAATAAACGTTGAAAAAAAAAATTAAAAAAAAAAAAGAATATAATGTCTTAATCATCTTTGTTTTCTTTATGCTAGTACAGAAGGAATACTCAATATGTATTTATTAATCCTAAATTTGAGAGTTTTGACACCCTCTGTTCCTGTCCCCCAGTCTGGAATAAAGGCAGGCATTTGCCTGGTGGCATGAATGGCTCCATCTTGAAACTACTTAGCAGTCTGACATCATGGGAATTTGTCACTCTATTTTGAGTGTACAATCCAGCTCCATATCCTCTCCCTACTATTCCACTTGATTTCCATTATCTAAAACAAAGGGCAGGGATGCTTTGCTGTATTTTAAGAAAAGAAACCATATTCTTCTTATATAATATAACATCTTCCTTTTAAGGGTAAAAAATTCCATTGAAAATTTAAAGAACTTATTCCTCCCATCTTTGTCTCTCCTCTCTGCTTCCTTCTTCACGATAGAAATATTAAGAACAAGAAAACATCTAAAGAGAAAGCATTCTGAGTAGTATCCTGATTTGTCCTTATCTGCAATATATATGCAAGCCAGCCTGAGTTGATAAACACAGACAGCCCAGCTGACTTCAAAAAACAAACAAATAAATATACAGGCAGACGTTGATTTCCCTGTGGAAATTTTACAGGGGAGTTAAGTTATGGAGTGTACACAGACCTGAAATTGTCATGCAAACTGGGTTGTCAGGGATTTCAGTGTCTATACGTGGGTTGAGTAAACCAGTTCACATAAGGAGACCCTGGGACTTTGGCTAGATATTTGAATGAAAGCAGCTGGAAAGTTAGAGGTGAGATGTTCCCCCTTCACTTTGTATGCAGCCATCAGCGTTTGGTTGCTTTTGCTTTAAACAAGAGAAATTTACAAGGCTTTGTGAAAATGATCACTAAGGATGTCTGAATCTGACTAAAGAAAAAATGTCCTGAGATGAGAATTCCAGGTAGGTAGTTCATTCGGGAGATGGCTTCAGGAAGCACTGGGAGCTGAGTGGGGAAAGAAAGGCAGCCAAGCCATGGAGTGTTAGCATGCAAATTACCAGTGACCCACCTGACCTCATTCCACGGTGGGGTGGGGGGCTCTGGGAACAGCATGGAACACGTATTTCTGAGCTATTCCACCTGAGGAGTGAGGGAGTCGGGGTATTTATCCAACAACTCCTGTCTGTCAGTAATTGGCTGAGGGCTGCTCCGAATTGGTGTTAAATCCCAGGAATTCTGGTCTGCTGCAGGTGGGCTCCAGGGCCCAGGGACAGACCTCATGCAAAGGGACATGGGGGCTGTCCATGAAGTCAGGCAGGTATAAAAACCCAGGATTATGGGAATGACTATAGCAACATATGGCTTTTTCCCCCCATTCAAACTAATTTTTTATTATGTGGAGAATATAGGGAAAACAAAACAAAAAAAAAAACAATCATCCATTGCTTATGGGTTTGTCCTCCTGAAATGTTGATGCCTAACTGATGAAGAGGCAGGGTCACGTGCTTCTACTACTCAATTTAAATCATCCATCTATTCATCTAATAGACTCTATGACTGTTTAAAAATTCTTTTAAAAATAAACTTCAGGAATAGAGAAAGATAAGGACATTTGACCTGGGGAGAAGTATGAGAAACTGGGAATTATTTGAAAGTAAAGTAGCAGAAAGGACCCTGGATGAGGAGTGAGGTGCTCTGCCCAGTGCTCCCTGTGATGGCCTAGCCCAACCTCAGTCTTCTCACCATTGAAGTGAAGGCGCTGCATGCCCTCCACGTTCCCTTAGCTGTCTTTCAGCTCTGACCTGCTATACAGTCCCCGCTAAATACGGTGGCCCTAGGGAAGTGAGTCACATAGGCTGGAGTGGAGTGGAGAAGGGTTTACTGATTGGTATCCAAGAATGGGCTTTGAGTAGCCTCCTTGTTCTGAAGCTCTCCCCTGATGCTGTTATTGGAGTCGTTATCACTGTTCTTCCGTATTTATCGATCCATTCACATGTATCTTTTGCCCACATGATGGTAGGCTTAGTTTCTGGGTTTAGCATATAGTGGAACTTAGTAAATGCTTATGGGTTTTTTTGTGTGTGGGTGGTGGCATTTTTTTCTTTTTTTTTTTTTTCCTTTTTAGAAACATGAAACTGTTTTCTCTCTTTAATTCCTATTTCCAACTGTGTTCTGCCTTATAGTCTTTCTCATTTCTGAATAACTTCTTGGGTATATTCCATAACTTTCTGGTCATTTAAAAATTTTTCAAATTGTGGGTCTATTACAAATAACATAAAATTTACCATTTTAATCATTTTTAAGTGCACAGTTCAGTAGTGTTAAGTGCATCCACATTATCATGCACCAACCTCCAGAACAACTTCATTTGGCAAAGCTGAAACTCTGTACCCATTAAACTAACTCCTCTTCCACACCTGGCCCCCAATTCCAGGCAGCCACCACTCTGCTTTCTGTCTCTGAGTTTGACCACTCTAGACACCTCATGTAAGTGGAATCATATCCCATTTTTCCTTTTGTGTCTTCCTTCCTTCACTCAGCATAATGTTCTCAAGTTTCATCCATATGGCAGCAGGTGTCAGAATTCCCCTCTTTTTTAAGGCTGAGTGATATTCCATTGTATGTAGACTACACTTTGTTTAGCCGTTCATCCAGTGATGGACCCTTGGGTTGCAAATGCTAGCGTTTTTAAGTGAATGAAAAGGTGAATCAAAATCTGACTTTGGCAATTAATATCTGGCCTAAACCTATACATTAAGATATGTCAGACAAATACTGTTCTATATGTAAAACCCTCTTTTTTAAACTTTTGCTACTTTGCAACTTTAGAAAAGTGTTTTCTCCTCTCAAATGCAAACCAAAAAAGGCTAACCATTATTGAGTGTTTACTGCATGCTGCCCAGTCTTGCAAACCCTGCCACATTTCACAAGTGAGAAAAGAGCAATGTCATAATTGATCAGTGACACTGTCAGGGCTATCAAGGGCCTGCCAGGCACCATGTGACACTGTGGCCCAAACAAAACATCCCATTTGTAGGACACCACTGTACATCGCTGACATCTTTTCATTCTGTTTTTTTTGTTTGTTTGTTTTGTTTTTTGCCTATTTTTATGATACCATTGTTAGGCTCCTCAGACAGGTGAATGATATACTTGTGAGGATTTTCCAGCAGATGGCAATAAGATGTCATGATCAAATGAAGTTTGACTATTACAACACTTTTGACAATGGAAATAGAGCAAGTCTTCTTTTTCACTTAAGGAATTAGGGTAAAAACCAAATGACTGTGTTAATCTAACATCTGAAATAGTCAGTGCTTCTAAGTAAAGATTCTGTGATAATGAACTCATTAGTGAGGGTCTTTAAATGTAAAATTTTTTTTGCAATATATGAAATTTATTGTCAAATTGGTTTCCATACAACACCCAGTGTTCATCCCAAAAGCTGCCCTCCTCAATACCCATCACCCACCCTCCCCTCCCTCCCACCCCCCATCAACCCTCAGTTTGTTCTCAGTTTTTAAGAGTCTCTTATGCTTTGGCTCTCTCCCACTCTAACCTCTTTTTTTTTTCCTTCCCCTCCCCCACGGGTTTCTGTTAAGTTTCTCAGGATCCACATAAGAGTGAAACCATATGGTATCTCTCTTTCTCTGTATGGCTTATTTCACTTAGCATAACACTCTCCAGTTCCATCCACGTTGCTACAAAGGGCCATATTTCATTCTTTCACATTGCCCTGTAGTACTCCATTGTATATATAAACCACAATTTCTTTATCCATTCATCAGTTGATGGACCCAGCAATAGCACTGCTAGGAATTTACCCAAGGGATACAGGAGTACTGATGCATAGGGGCACTTGTACCCCAATGTTTATAGCAGCACTCTCAACAATAGCCAAATTATGGAAAAATTTTTAAAAAGATTAATGAGGTGCCTAGGTAACTCATTCAGTTAAGAATCTGACTCTTTTTTTTTTTATTTACATCCAAGTAGTTAGCATATAGTGCAATACTGATTTCAGGAGTAGAATCCAGTGATTCATCTTATACATATAACACCAGTGCTAATCCCAACAAGTGTCTTCCTTAATAACTCTTGCACATTTAGCCCATCCTCCCACCCACAATCCCTCGAGCAACCCTGTTTGTTCCCTATATTTGAGAGTCTTTTATGTTTTGTCTCCCTCCCTGTTTTTATATTATTTTTGCTTCCCTTCCCTTATATTCATCTGTTTTGTATCTTAAATTCCACATATGAGTGAAGTCATATGATATTTGTCCTTCTCTGACTGAATAATTTCACTTAGCATAGTATCCTCTAGTTCCATCCACGTTGTTGCAAATGGCAAAATTTCATTCTTTTTGATTGTCAATATTCCATTATATATATATATATATATATATATATATACCACATCTTCTTTATCCATTCATCTGTGGTTGGACATTTGGGCTCTTTCCATACTTTGGCTATTGTCAATAGCACTGCTATAAACATTGGAAGCATCTGACTTTTGACCTCGGCTCAGGTCTTGATCTTGGGGTCATGAGTTTGAGCCCCATGTAGGGCTCTACACTAGGCATGAAGGTTACTTAAAAAAATCCATAATGTAATTATTACATGAATTTCTGATTGAAATTTAATATGCTGTTATGGAAAATTCACCTAGTAGAAAAATAATACATATTTAAATTTAGTGAAATGTCAATTTATAAATTATTTCAAAATGTTAAAAAATTCCAAGATAAAATGTTGAGCTATTGCAAAATTTATCCCAAGAGATTAAAAAATCCAGAGTCAGCAGAGCACCTGGGTGGCTCAGTTGGTTAAATGTCCGACTCTTGATTTTGGCTCAGGTTATGATCTCGCAGTTGGTGGGATAGAGCCCCACATCAGGCTCTAAACTTACAGTGTGGAGTTGGCTTGGGATTCTTTCTCTCCTTCTCTCTGCCCCTCCCCGACTTGAGCTCACTCGCTTTCTCTCTCTGTCTCTCTCTCACATACAAAATAAATAAACATTAAAAAAGTACCAGAGTCACAGAAATAAAAGCTACTAGGTATTAGAAGGAGAAGTGAAAGGAAAGTGTACAATTACTGAATCAAGTTTTGAAGAGAAAAACATGACAGGCCAGAAGGAAAAGGCATCAGAACTGCCACTGTTTGGGACCAATTCTAGCCCAGGTTCTTCATCTGCAGAGCACGATGTGTGTTTTTCTTCTATTTCTATGCCAGCCAGGCTAATGAATTTCCAGCAAAATTAAAAGAGAAAGACCCAAGGAATGCATTAAGCCAAATGTACTTTTTTGTCAAATCAGGTAGTAGTCATGTGATGCAAACTTCTAACAGAGGGATGTGCCACTCTTGTTAGAAATATCCTACTTTTGGGGCGCCTGGGTGGCGCAGTCGGTTAAGCGTCCGACTTCAGCCAGGTCACGATCTCGCGGTCCGTGAGTTCGAGCCCCGCGTCGGGCTCTGGGCTGATGGCTCAGAACCTGGAGCCTGTTTCCGATTCTGTGTCTCCCTCTCTCTCTGCCCCTCCCCCGTTCATGCTCTGTCTCTCTCTGTCCCAAAAATAAATAAAAAACGTTGAAAAAAAATTAAAAAAAAAATATCCTACTTTTGGGGTGCCTGAGTAGCTCAGTCAGTTAAGCTCTGGACTTTGGCTCAGGTCATGATCTCATGGTTTGTGGGTTCCAGCCCCACATCGGGCTCTGTATTGACAGCTCAGAGCCTGGAGCCTTTTTCAGATTCTGTGTCTCCTTCTCTCTCTGCCCCTCTCGGCTCACTCTCTCTCTCTCTCTCTCTCAAAAATAAATAAACGTTAAAAAAAATAAAAAAGAAACAAGGACATTCACAAATACGGTACAGGGAGGAGGATGCTGTCAGAAATTCATTGCATATGACCTGTTCCAAGCGACAGGAAAAAGTCACTACGACTCGTGTTCTTCATCATTCACGAATGATTTAAATATTTGTCCATTTTGGGGTGCCTGGGTGGCTCAGTCAGTTAACTGATCAATTCTTGGTTTTGGCTCAGGTCATGATCTCACAGTTTGTGGGTTGGAATCCCATATTAGGCTCCACACTGGTACTGCAGGACTTGCTTGGGATTCTCTCTCTCTCTCTCTCTCTCTCTCTCTCTCTTTCTCCCCCTTGCACTCTCTCTCTCTCTCAAAATAAATAAATAAACGTAAAAAAAAGTAAACATTTGTCCATTTTGTAAATAATGGGGAAAGGAAGAAATAACCAAAGAATATAAACATGGAAAAAGTCTGACAAAAGCCAAGTGTCTTTCTGGAGCTGGAGGGTCCTTTTAGGGTCATCCTGAATCTCAGAGATGGGCAGGCTTATATTCACTCACAACCACCACTCATGGGATGTGGGCAGAGCCTGGCCTGAGGCCAGGACTTCTGGATGGCTGTGGCATCCTTGGCGGGCCCTCCTGGCAGCCAGAGTGACAAGTACTAGTTGAAGGAGGATGAAGACAGAGCATCACAGCATCTCCAAAGACTGTCTCCACATTACAGCCTGATCTGATGGACCCTAAAATGGAGCTCAGAGATGGCATTTTATGAAAAAAGGCTGGATTTTCCTTAGAGGCAACAGAGACTAGGGAAGAAAGAAAAAGCCAGTGAGGATAACTGGCAATCCATACAAGTCTCTGTATTTAGGTTACTCCAGTTTGTGATCAGAGCTGGGAATTATAATTTGCATTTTCACTTAGTAACATTTTTTTTAAAGGAAAGAAGCAATTACTTAAGTTTGGGATACTTTATTTGAAACCTGTGAATGACAGCAATCCCATGTAAATTCATATAAGTTGCATCTAAATTAATGTATATGCTTCTAGTGTGGTAGGTGAAAGCAAGTGTGGTTACATTAGGGTGTGGGCAGTGGGAGAGATGCACTCCACAACCCAACAAACTCATTCCTACTCCACTGGAATTCTGCGCTTTCTCTGGTGAAGCAGTTACACGGTTTTTGGTACTTTTAGAAAACAACTTGGTGCCACTTTAATTTTTATTTTCACCAACTTAATTGCCCTGGAGATGAAAAGACAATTGCCAAGGTCATAATGACTGTGGTTTGGCCAGGGAGATGACCCAATGCCCCCAGTGGAGATTGCCAAATCACTAAAACTGATTTGCTTTCCCTGAATTCCTATGGGCCTCCTGAAAAGTTACAAGTGGCAAAAGTTAGCTGCCAAGTTATCCTGAAAAGGAGTCTCAGAGCAAATTCTCCAGTGCAGGCATTTGCTACCAATTATTTTTTTTGATTAGTGAACAGCTACAAAGTAATTCTTGCTGCCTCCCCTGCAGGTGCTCTGTGACATCACATCCCTTCCATTTCACAGGAGAGGACTCAAGGCAGACATGACAGTGCTCCTGGAACCCTTTCTAGAGTCATCCCAGCCACCTGGAAATCCTCTTTTCAATGTCTGGACCCCTGCTCAGCTAAGGTGCGCCCTGAAGAGCACAGGGATTCGCTTGGCCGGACGTGGGACCTGCTCATGAAGGGATAGTTGGGGAGGTATCTCTAAATCCATTTTCACCAATGCACATATCTTGAGTACCATTGATGTCACCAGCAGTAGGAACTGAAACTTCAGAGTCCCTGGAACTGCCCAGACTGATGCTGCCCAGACTGAAGCAGAGTCAATTCCTGTCATTTGTGATTGTTATGTTCTATCAGGTTGTGGCAAACACTGAATGAGAGAAAGCTGAACCATTGCTTCTGGAGAGGCACAGACTTAGGTTCCTGCCAGCATCTGGTCCTAATAATTCCAAACTGATCAACAACACATCACCTCATTTAGGAGAGTTTCTATTTAATCAAATAAGAAGACTTTTTAAAAAATATATATTATTGACTCATTAACATTGAATTCATGGTCAATGTCACCCTATATAACTCATGCCTGAACAAAACCTAGCTAACCTATGTACTTTCTCTGTAAGGCACATCACAACCTTTTTGTGTATAGGCACAAGTAGGCAACACTCTGGCACTATGTTTGGGGATCTTTTAAAAAGGAAATTACCAACAAAAAGCACAAAATGCCACTAACAGAACACACTAAACAGACTTTTAAGAAGACATTGTTTATAGTTGAGAACAGACAAGTTGAGAAGACATTGTTTATAGTTGAGAACAGACAAGTTGAGAAGACATTGTTTATAGTTTCCTCATTTGACCTTAGCTGGGGATGTGCACATGGCCTACTACCCATGTCCTCAAATGGACCCTAACCCCTGGGAGTACTAATTTGGGGCTAACAAATAAATTTAGCTTGGGGGAGCCTGGATTGGTCAGTCGGTTAAGCATCAGACTCTTGATTTCAGCTCAGGTCGTGATCTCATGGTTTGTGAGTTTGAACCCCACATTGGGCTCTGCACTGACAGTATGGAGCCTGCTTGGGATTCTCTTTCCCTCTCTCCTTCTGCCCCTACCCTGCTCACACTTTTTCTCTCTCAAAATAAATAAATAAACTTAAAAAATTATAAAAAAACTTTCGCTTGTGGTCCCATTCACAAATATGGAATCTGTAATGACGGCAGCTTGTATAAAAGTAATTACATGGGTGCGTGTGTGGCTCAGTCAGCTGAGCATCTGACCTTGGCTTAGGTCATAATCTTGCAGTTCATGGGTTCAAGCACCATGTCAGGCTTTGCACTGACAGATCAGAGCCTAGAGCTTTCTTCAAATTCTGTCTCCCTCTCTCTCTGCCTCTCCCCTGCTTGGGCTCTATCTCTTTTGTCTCTCAAAAATAAATAAGCATTAAAGTAATTACAGACCTCAGAACAGCAAGGAAAGAGGGCTTAGAAACAGTGTGAGAACACCAAGTAGCAAGTATGATTACCTCTTGAGTAATGAAATATTCTAATTTTTAAGAGGTACTAGCCTAGATGACCTGACGGTGTGGATGTTTTAATGTACGATTGCTGAATGGTGGTGGTGATCACTGAATATCTTCTGAAAAACACAGTAATGTTTGAATCTCTTACTTTCCTGTTAAAATATACATATTCATTAAAGAATAAAGATTCAAAGAATGCAGGTCAACATGACGTAGATGGTGGGTAGCCTTTCTGATCTCAACCTCCAAGGAAACTGGAGAATTTTATTCCAGAACATTTTCCACAGATACCTCTGTGTGACTATTATTTCATAAAACAATTATCTCATAAGAAGGAGATGTTTCTGTTTACATACTTCTTTATTCACTTAATAAAATATCCAGGATTGGGGCACTTGGGTAATTCAGTCAGTTAAGTGTCCGACTTTTGATTTTGGCTCAGGTCATGATCTCACAGTTGGTGAGTTCGAGCCCTGCATCGGGCTCTGTGCTGACAGTGCAGAGCCTGCTTGGTATTCTCTATCTTTGTCTCTCTATCTCTCTCTCTCTGCCCCTCCCCCACTCACACTGTCTCTGTCTCAAAAAATAAGTAAACACACTTAATTTTCTTTAAGTATCCAAGATAATTTTCCATTGTAGATTATACAGCTGCAACTTCTTGCTTTAGAAACGGTGTGCTATATGAAATGTAGTCATTGTTGGAAGGACATTTCTGGTGTTTGGAACTTAGTTATTTCAGATAAAGCCCCACTGACCATTGTTGGATGGATCTTTGCAAAACTCTGTTTTTCTATTGAACAAACACACCACAGCAGAATGACTAAGTAAAAGGATATATTCATTTACATTTTAAAAGTTGAAGTTTCAAAAAGGTTTTACCAATTTGTATCATGAGAACTAACAGGGATTGAGGCTGTTTGAAGCAAATATTTGAAGCCAAAAATGTCCTCACTATCATGGAATATAGAAAAGTTACTTGTCATCTGCAGACTCGAATCTTGTCTTTGTTGCATGTTGTCTAATACCCCAAGAAAGCCAGGGGCTCTGGACAACCCCAGGGTGTCTTGTAATCTGCCACATTCAAAAGCTGCTAGTCACTAAATGTTCTCATTGTTGCATGTTGTACATGTCTGAGAGATTAATATTGCTCAGAAACTCCAAACACAAATCCCAGAGGTCAGGGCTGAGTGTAGCGCATCCTGTGGGTGAGTGGTTAGAGAGCAGATCTGGGTCAGACTACCTGGCTTTGACCTGATCTCGCCTTTGTTGCCTCATCTGCAAAGTAGGGATAAAAATAGTATCTACCTCCTAAGTAATCAGGAAGATTAGAATGAATTTGGAATATAGGATGTACTCTGTGCATGGCACACTGGAAACAATAGATTCAAGTGCCTTTCCTTCTCTATAAGTTCAAGTAATTAATGTGATTGTCTTTCACAGAAAATAAATCCTCCTATTTGTAACTAGATATCACCTGCCAGACTGTTAAGAGTTGGTGGGAGAAAGCCTGCCTTTGCTCACAGCCTAGCAGGTGCAGGAAACCCAGGCTGTCTCAGTGACAAGTGTGCAGGGATAGGAATGTCCCTTTGAAGCCAGGCCTTGGACAGTGTATGAACCCTCTTTAATATGGTAGTGCTTGCAGGTGCAGGGCACATAGCAAGCTTTTAAAACACATAAGGGACAGAAAACTAGCCAAAATGATGAAATGGAAGATTTCTCCTTCATTTCCAGGAAGAAATGACAGCTAAACAATTGGTCAAAACAGACATAAACAATATAACTGGGGTGCTTAGGTGGCTCAGTCGGTTAAGCGTCTGACTTCAGTTAAGGTCATGGTCTCATGGTTCGTGGGTTCAAGCCCTGCATTAGGCTCTGTGCTGACAGCTCAGAGCCTGGAGCCTGCTTCAGATTCTGTGTGTATATGTTTGTCTTTCTGCCCCTTCCCCACTCACACTCTGTCTCTCAAAAATGAATAAATGTTACAAAAATTAAAAACAAAGCAAAACAGTATAACTGAATAAGAATTAGAATAATAGTCATAAAATTAATCGCTGGGCTTGAAAAAAGCATAGAAAACAGCAGAGAATCTATTGCTGTAGAGATCAAGAAACTAAAACATAGTCATAATGAATTTAAAAAATGCTATAAATGAGGTGCAAAATTAAGTAAAGGTAGTGACAACAAGGATTGAAGAGGCCAGAAGGGAGATTGAGCGAAATAGAAGATAAAATTATGGAAAGAGATGAAGCTGAGAAAAAAGATAAAATCTGGATCACAAGGGGAGAATTAGAGAACTAAGTGCTTCAATGAAACCAACAATATCCATATCATAGAAGTTCCAGAAGAAGGAGAGAGAGAGAAAGGGGCTGAAGGTGTACTTGAACAAATCATAGCTGAGAACTTCCCCAATATGGGGAAGGAAACAGATATTGAGATCCAAGAGGCACAGAGAACTCCCTTTGGACATGAATTGATCTTCTGCATGACATATTATAGTGAAACTGGCAAAATGCAAAGAAAAAGAAAGAATTGTGAAAGCAGCTAGGGATAAATGGGCCTTAACATACAAAGGTAGACACATAAGGGTAGTATCAGACCTATCTACTGAAACTTGGCAGGCTAGAAAGGAGTGGCAGGAAATTTTCAATGTGCTGAATAGGAAAAATATGCAGCCAAGAATCCTTTATCCAGCAAGCCTGTCATTCAGAATAGATGGAGAGATAAAGGTTTTCCCAGACAAACAAAAACTGAAGGAATTCATCACCACTAAACCAGACATATAAGAGATCCTAAGGGGGACTCTGTGAGTGAAATGTTGCAAGGACCACAAAGTACCAGAGACACCACTACAAGCATGGAAACTACAAGTAACACAATGACTCTAAATCTGTATCTTTCAGTAATAACACTGAACGTAAATGGACTAAATGCTCTAAACAAAAGACATAGGGTATCAGAATGGGTATAAAAAAAAACCAAGACCCATCTATTTTCTGTCCACAAGAGACCCATTTTAGACCTGAGGGCACCTTCAGATTGAAATTAGGGGATGGAGAACCATGTATCATGCTACTGGAAGTGAAAAGAAAGCTGGAGTAGCCATGCTTATATCACATGAACTAGATTTTAAACTAAAGGTTGTAACAAGAGATAAAGAAGGACATTATATGATAATTACAGGGTCTATCCATCAAGAAGAGCTAACAATTATGAATGTTTATGCACTAAATTTGGGAGAACCCAAATATATAAAACAATTAATGACAAACATAAGCAATCTTATTGGCAAGAATGTGGTAATTTCAGGGGACTTAATACACCACTTACAGATCAACTAGACAGAAAATCAATAAAGAAACAATGACCCTGAGTGATATATCAGACAAGATGGACTTGACAGATATATTTAGAACTTTTCATACTAAAGCAGCAGAATACACATTCTTCTTGCGTGCACATGGAACATTCTCCAAGATAGATCACACACTGGGTCACAACACAACCCTCAATAAATATAAAAGAATTAAGATCATACCATGCACACTTTCAGATCACAATGCTATGAATTTGAAACAAACCACACGGAAAAGTTTGGAAAGCCTCCAAATGCATGGAGGTTAAAGAACATCCTACTAACGAATGAATGGGCCAACCAGTCAATTAAAGAAGAAATTTAAAAATATATGGAAACAAATGAAAATGAAAACACAACAATCCAAACCCTTTGGGATGCAGCAAAGGTAGTCCTAAGAGGAAAGTACATTGCAATCCAGGCCTATCTCAGGAAGCAAGAAAAATCCCAAATACAAAATCTGACAGCATACTTAAAGGAGCTAAAAGCAGAACAACAAAGAAACTTGGAAGCCAGCAGAAGAGAAATAATAAAGATCAGAGCAGAAATAACCAATATAGAATCCCCCCACATATCAATGAAACTAAGAGTTGGTTTTTTGAAAAATAAAATTTGATTACCCTCCTTGCCAGACTTCTAAAAAAGAAATGAGAGAGGACCCACATAGATAAAATCACAAATGAGAATGGATTTATCACAATCAATCCCTCAGAAATACGAGCATTATCAGAGAATACTGGTATGCCAACAAACTGGACAACCTGGAAGAAATGGACAAATTTCTACACACCCACACACTACCAAAACTCAAACAGGAAAGAATAGAAAATTTGAACAGACTTATAACTAGTTAATAAATTGAATCAGTTCTCAAAAATCTCCCAATAAATAAGAGTCCTGGGCCAGATGGCTTCCCTGGGGATTTCTACCAGACGTTTAAAGCAGAGATAATACCTATCCTTCTCAAGCTGTTCTAAAAAAATAGAAATGGAAGGAGAACTTCTGAACTCATTCTATGAAGCCAGCATTACCTTGGTTCTCAAACCAGACAAAAGATCCCACAAAAAAGGCAAATTACAGGTCAATATCCCTGATAAACACGGATGCAAAAATTCTCAACAAGATACTAGCAAATTGAATTCAACAGCACATAAAAAGAATTTTTCACCATGATCGAGTGGGATTCATTCCTGGGCTGTAGGGCTGGTTCAATATTTGCAAATCAATCAATGTGATACATCACATTAATAAAAGAAAGGGTGAGAGCCATATGATCCTGTCAATAGATGTAGAAAAAGCATTTTACAAAATACAGCATTTTTTCTTAATACAAACTCTCAAGAAAGTTGGGATAGAAGGAACATATTTAAACATCATAAAAGCCATATATGAAAATCCCATGCTAATATCATTCTCAATGGGGAAAAACTGAAAGCTTTCCCCGTGAGATTAGGAATATGACAGGGATGTCCACTCTCAGCATTGTTGTTTATGTTGTTTATGTTGGTAACATAGCATTGGAAGTCCTAGTATTAGCAATCAGACAATAGAATGAAATAAAAGGCATCCAAATTGGGAAAGAAAAAGTCAAACTTTCACTTTTCACAGACGACATGATACTTCGCATGGAAAAACCTGAAAGACTCCACCAAAGGACTGCTGGGACTGATACATGAATTCAGCAAAGTTGCAGGATACAAAATTAATGTACAGAAATGAGTTGCATTTTTATACACCAATAATGAAGCAACAGAAAGAGAAATAAAGGAATTGATCCTAATTACCATTGCACCAAGAACCATAAAATATCTAGGAATAAACCTAAACAAAGATGCAAAAGATCTGTATGATAAAAATTATAGAAAACTTATGAAGGAAATTGAAGAACACATAATGAAATGGAAAAACATTCCATGCCCATGGATTGGAAGAATAAATATTGTTAAAATGTCAATACTACCCAAAGCCATATACACATTCAATGCAATCCCAATCAAAATTGCACTGGCATTCTTCTTAAAGCTAGAACAAGCAATCCTAACATTTATATGGAACCACAAAAGACCCCAAATAGCCACAGTAATATTGAAGAAGAAAAACAAAGCAGGAGGCATCACAATCCCAGACATTAACCTCTACTACAAAGCTGTAATCATCAAGACAGTATGATATTGGCATGAAAACAGACACATAGACCAATGGAATAGAATAGATAAGCCAGAATTGGACCCACAAATGTATGGCCAACTAACCTTTGACAAAGCAGGAAAGAGAATCCAATGGAAAAAAGACAGTCTCTTTGACAAATGGTGCTGGGCGAACTGGACAGCAACAGAAGAATGAAACTAGACCACTTTCTTACACCATCCATAAAAATAAACTCAAAATGGATGAAAGACCTAAATTTGAGACAGGAAACCATCAAAACCCTAGAGGAGAAAGCAGGCAACAACCTCTTTGACCTCAGCTGCAGCAATTTCTTGCTCAACACATCTCCAAAGGCAAGGGAATTAAAAGCAAAAATGAACTATTGGGACCTCATCAAGATAAAAAGCTTCTGCACTGCAAAGGAAACAATCAACAAAACCAAAAGGCAACCTGCGAAATAGGAAAAGATATTTGCAAATGACATACTGGATAAAGGGTTCATATCCAAAATCTATAAAGAATTTACCAAAGTCAGCACCCAAAAAACAAATAATCCAGTGGAGAAATGGGCAGAAGACATGAATAGACACTTTTCTAAAGAAGACATCCAGATGGCCAACAGACAAATGACTCACACACTCATCATCAAGGAAATACAAATCACAGCCATGCTGAAATACCACTTCACACCAGTCAGAGTGGCTAAAATGAACAACTCGGGAAACTACAGACGCTGGTGAGGATGTGGAGAAAAGGGAGCCCTCTTGCACTGTTGGTGGGAATGTAAACTGGTGCAGCCACTCTGGAAAACAGTGTGGAGGTGCCCCAAAAAATTAAAAATAGAACTACCCTATGACCCAGCAATAGCACTACAAGGAATTTATCCAAGGGTTACAAGAGTGCTGATGCATAAGGGCACGTGTACTCCAATGTTTATAGCACCACTTTCAACAATAGCCAAATTATGGAAAAAGCCTAAATGTCCATCAAATGATGAATGGATAAAGAAATTGTGGAATACTATTTTGCAATGAGAAAAGAAAGAAATCATGCCATTTGCAGCAACGTGGGTGGAACTAGAAGGTATTATGCTAAGTGAAATAAGTTAGTCAGAGAAGGACAGATATCATATGTTTTCACTCATATGTGGATCTTGAGCAAGTTACAGAAGACCATAAGGGAAGAGAAGTGGAAAAAATAGTTTCAAATAGAGAGGAAGGCAAACCATAAGAGACTCTTAAATACAGAGAACAAACTGAGGGTGGATGGAGGGGTGGAGAGAGGGGAAAATGGGTGATGCGCATTGAGGATGAGCACTGGGTATTGTATGTAAGCGATTAACCACAGGAATCTACCACCAAACCAAGAGCACAGTTTAGCCAATTTGACAATAAACTATATTAAAAAAATAAATAAAAATTAAAAATTAAAAAAAAAGGCTTATTCCTTGCTTCCATTCTGTCTTCTCTTTCAGTTACTCTCTTCTCTCCTTTTGGAAATCTTTGCTGTCTTTCCTGTAGCTATCCCTCTCCCTTGACCATCTTCCCCTTAAATAACTCTTTGAGCCATATTTTAACTGGGTGGATGAGCAGTGGTGTGTGGCTGATCTAGATCCAAAATGTAAAGTTGTAATGGGGCAGTATTGGGGTCATGAAGGTGCTGCAAGGTGGTCTCGCTCAAAGCCCCTCAAGCATGAGACACCATTCACCTCTGAGCCAAAGGGAGTGAAGTTACCAGGGTTTGGACACAGTCTCCAACACAGGAAGGCTGTCTTCTGCAGTCTTTCTAGAACTTACATCGGTTTCAGCTATCTTTCATGATAAATTCTCCTGCTCCATAACAAAGGGAAGATCCTGGCTTCCTGGCAAGTGTTTGGAATATTGATTCTAGATACAAATTGAAGGGGAAATGCCTCTCCTTACCCATCCCTTCCCTCACTTGTGCAGCCACTAAGCCAGCCCTGTCTCTTTTGTTTGGTATTCAAAGCACAAGAATAGCGGCCATGAATATCAGCAAAGAAAGAGTGGAGGGATTCTAGGTGGAATATCTTAACCCTAGGAGTGTGGCCTACACCAGAGTGGGCACACAGTTTGTTTACTAGGCTGGGCTGGGGATTGGGAACCTGGAACTAAAACAGCCCAGATTTGAAGGATTGACAATATTTCATGTTTGCTACAAGCCCTGGGAAATTATCATTTTCCTCGGCTGTATTCTCTGTTTGGTCAAGTGGGGTTAGGAAGCAGGATATGCCAGAAAGATCATTTTTTTTCTGCATAGATTCAGAATTATCTGAAAAAGGCTGGCTATGTGAAACAGAGCCCTCACTCTGCCTGACCTAGGAACTGTTCCCTTCACACACCTGACAGAAATTCCTCTCCTGGTTTTATTTTATTCACCAAGATATACAAATTTATAGACAGACAAATAGATAAGTAAAATAGAAATAGTTTAGAAGTTATTTCTATGATGTCAGAATGGGCAGAGAGTATCTCTCTTTTTTTTAAGTTTATTTAGTTTTGAGAGAGAGAGAGCACAAGGTGGAGAGCAGCAGAGAGAAGGAGACACAGAATCAGAAGCAGAGTCCAGGCTCTGAGTTGTCAGCACAGAGCCCGATGCAGGGCTCAATCCCGTGAATGGCGAGATCGTGACCTGAGCCTAAGTTGGATGCTTAATGACTGAACCACTGAGAGTATCTCATTCTTAAACAGGAAATGGGGGCTGGGAAGCTCATGTGCAGTAAAATAGTTTTATTTATAATGTTTATTTATTTATTTTTAGAGAGATAGATACAATGAAAGTGGGGGAGAGGCAGAGACAGAAGGAGAGAGAGAGAATCACAAGAAGGCTCCGTGCTGTCAGCCCTGAGCCAGATATGGGGCTTGAACCCACAAACTGTGAGATCATGACCTGAGCCAAAACCAAGAGTCAGATGTTTAACCGACTGAGGCACCCCGGTGCCCCAGTAAAATAACTATTGGTAGTGACAACTATGCCTAATTTTATTTTTAATGAGCAACAATTATTCTTACGCAGACCATTTGGGTCCAGTTCTTTTGTTGCAGAGATGTGTGCACATTGAAAGGAGTTGGCTACATTAAAAAAAGAAATGATAATTCATCCCCATTAAACCACCTAGATTTATTTTGTTTTTGAAATCCTATGTCTGTCCTAACATTCACAGCAATATTAGAAAATCAATCCTATGACTCGTTTTTAAAGCACAGTCAGTGGATGAAAAAAAAACTAATAAGGAAGTGTTTGTGGGGGGAATTTAAAATGTTGAGATCTTGGCTACCTGACAAGCATGGATCCCCAGGCTTCCCCCGTGGGTGCATGCCCAGTGGGGATGGACAAGGGAAGCAGGCCCCCTGCCAGCCAGCCACTGCTGGCTGAAAAACCAAGGCAGCAGGCACACCTCTCATAAAAGGTACCAGTCTGGGGCTTGGCCTGGGTAAATCATGCAGACATGGAAACTGGTGACCCTGTAATTGGACGACTTCCACTGTGTCTAGACCACCGGAGAGACTGGTGGGCAGCGTAAGCTTCTCGATCACAGTTCACCAGGGGTCAACTTCTTGCTGTGAGAACAAAGTCCGACTGAGCCCGGGGTCCCAGCTGCACGGTAGGGCTGTGTAAACACAGAGCAGACAACCAGGACGGCCAAATGTTAGGGTCCCTGTGTGATCCATTGTTAGAATATAGACATGGCCATAGACTCTTTTCCACTGCCCCCTCTTGTCTTCTGTCTCCCCTCTACCTCATGTGCTAGCATCAAAACACCCTCTTAAGGGACAAATCTTTGGTTGTTTGGCCCATTCTGTTTTCCAGACAGGGGCTGGCACTGAACCCCAACCAAGCCAGATACTATCAATGCGCCTGGCTTCAGCAAGAGGTAGCCCCACTGTGGCCTGCGTGGTCACCGGGCTGATCCATTCTCATTCATCCCCACCACCAAGACTCACTTAAAATCAGGTGAAAAAATGGTAGATTTGGGAACAGTCTGTCCCCTCCTCCCTTGTAATTTGCAAACCCATCTTTGACTCCTGACATTTCCCTCCTCCCTGGGAGGCCCTGGTTAATAGAAACTCAGAATGCAGGTTCATACCCCTGCTCTTAGGTGTTCAAGGATGCTCACTGTGAAGCTCGGTGGCATCAATCACTGTCCATGGCTACTTGAGAAGCCTCTGTGATGGACTGGTCCCTCGAAGCCCCCTCACTGCGCCAGCATGCTGCAATTCAATTAGTCCTGGTCACAGAGAGCCATTATTATTCATACATCAGCGATTGTTCCCAAAGTAAACAGAGCTGGGATGAGGTCTCTGATCCTCCCAGTTCCTTTAGCTGGGACACAAAAGAAAAAAAACACCAGGGTGGGACATTTGGTCTGAATTCTGATCCCCTTTGCAAGCTTCACAATCAGAGCTTGTTGATTTCTTTCTTTCTTTCCTCTCTCTATCTCTTTCATTCTCTCTCTTTTTCTCCACAAGCCTTACAGAGAAGTGTGCTGTGTGTGCATATGCAAACCCAGTGGAGCTATTTTACTCCTTTATTACCAGCAGTGCCAGAGGTCCCTTTCCAACCTGGACACACACTCTCCACTCCCTCCCCTCACTGTATACTGGATAGTGTCTCCCCCAAATTGGGAAGTAAATCCTTTAAACGGTGTGAATGATCCTGTTAGAACATAACAGACCAATAACTTCCCAGTTAACCATAAATAATCCCAGCAGAAATAAAGGGTGACGTTGGTATTTTGTAAAGTGCTAACCAAATTAACCGTGGCCTGGCGAGCCCCCATCTGTTTATCAGTTTTGCCGGGTGCAAGTGAACCCAAGATAAATGCCAGTTTTCCTTGGATAAATTTTACAGCCACAGCGAAACTGCCAAAGCACACAGGAGAAGTAAAAGCAGAGCTGTGTTCTCACTGACAGAAAAGTCAATTTTGCAGGATGGATTTAGGCAAGAGGCTGTAACTCCTCCTCCAGCTCCCAACTCAAGTTTTGTGTGTTTATAATAGGGCTGTTTTCTCCGGCTGGGGAATGAGCCAATTCAGTGAGCTGAAAGTTCAATTCAGTTGGGCCTTCCTTGAGAGCCTGCTGTCGGGAGTGATAAGGCTGGCTGGAACTCGCCAGCTGTAGGAGGCAAGAACTGGGACCTTCTGCCAGCTCTCTCTCAGACAATTCAGTGGTGGGCTTGGGATGTCTAGATAATCAAGGCACTGATCTTCACCTTGGCTGCATGTGACTTTCGGCATTCTAACACTCAGTCAAGGAAACACCTTCAGACTCAGCATCCTGGAACCTCTCTGTCAACCTCAGGAGAGCATCATGACCATAGGGCCAGTGCACGGGGAAACTTCACTGTGATTAAGAAGCACCAGGAAGCCTGTTAGAAAAGTGGATTCCCAGAACACATGGGTGGCTCAATTGGTAGAGAGTCTGACTTCAGCTCAGGTCATGATCTCACAGTTTGTAGGTTCAAGCCCCACAGTGAGCTCTCTGCTGTTGGTGCAGAGCCTGCTTCAGATCTTCTGTTCCCCTCTCTCTCTGCCTCTTTTCTACTTGCATGCTCTCTCTCTCTCAAAAATAAATAATAATCTTAAAAAATTTTAAAGAAAAAAAAAGAAACATGGAATCCCAGGCTCTACCTCAGGCCTACTGAATCATAATCTCCAAGGGCAAGGGCCCTGTCATTTGTGATTCACAACAAATAAATATGATAAGCTGCCTGATACCCTTGTAAGGAAGGAATCTTAGCTGCTCGGAGGCTCACCAATGGACCATCTTTGTTGTGTGACCCACCGAGAGTCCAGCTCATGCCCCTTTCAGAGCAGCAACCAAAGACCATTGACACATGTCTACAAAGGCCTTTTCAGGACCACTCTGAAGAGGCACTCCATTTAGAATGCCCTGTAGAACCCACTGTGGCTTCCTTCCAGGGGTTCTGGTCCTAAAGCTTCTTCCTCATAAACATCCTGCACATGAATCTCCATCTAAGAGGGAAAACCTTACCTACAACAGCAGTTTGGGGGATGTTGGATGGTCTGGAAACCACTGTTCTCCTCCAACACTCAACCCACCATAAACCCTCCATAATATCGTTGATGTCACAAACAGGTTGGCATCTAGCCTCAGCATGGACACCCCAGAGGCAGAAAACCCATCACTCTCACCCAGTCCCTCTGAGCAACTGTGGGAATTGTAGTTTGAGTCACTTAATTCTTTTGTTTTCCATAGAAAACAATTTTCCATAGAAAATTGGGGCACTACTGCTGTAAAGAAGGGTTGGATGATTCAGACTATGTAGTCTCAGTGTTTTCCCTGTACAAATGCAGCAGTGGTGGGAGGCATTTCAAAGACTAAATGGGATGACAATGATCTTCTAGCTTTTTTTCTGATTCTACCTTTCATGACCCATGGTGAAAAGAAAAGAAGCTCTGAAAAGAAGGAAGGGATGTGTCAGAGATTTGGTCAAAGGGCCAATATTGACTTGTGTGATGATTTAAACATGTCTCCACACTCTTCAAAACCTCTTATCAAGAGGTGGCATGGAAAATCCCTCCCCTTGAATAGCACTAGCTTTAGTGACTCACTTCTAATGAATAGGATGGGGCAGAAGTGAGGTGTGTACCATCCAGGGCCAGTGGAAAAAGGCGGTATAGCTTCCACCTAGTGCTCTTTCTCAGGATACCCACCTCAGGAGCCCTGGTCCCCCAGACAGAAACCTGTGGGGAGGCCACACAGAGACAGAGATAGAGGCCTGAAGATCCCTGGCTGTTTGAGTCTTCTGTGAGTTGATTCCAGTCCCAGCTGCTGCCTGAATGCTCCTGCACGGAAGATCCCAAGTGAGACCTGCCAGGTCATGTCCAGTCATGTCGCAGAGCCATGTGAGAACACAACAAACAATTCCCGTGGTTTTACACTAACTTTGGGGTGGTTGTTACACAGCAAGGGATAAATTCGGGTAAATGAAAGATATTAAATCAGAGACTCATCCTCATTCATGACGCTTCATTTAATCTGATAAATAGAGATCATTTAGAAGAAGGCAAAATAATTATAAAACCAGCCAGAGAGAGCAAAGCCCAATAGTATTCATAAGATTTCCATCACAGTCCCCACTGAGGATAAGCAAACATCTAAGAAGCCGGGGCCAGGCCTCTGTTCATGCACACACCTCTGATGACCTGCTTTGTCCACCAGAAAAGATTCAAGAACTGCCACACCATGCAGAAGGTGCTTTAGTAGCCAAAAAGATGACCTTTCCACAGCCTCAGCACACTCCCTCAATTCAGTGAGGACGCTGATGACCACTTGCTGGAGCCAGCTTTCTCTATTTTGCACATGGTGGCCCTAACTCAGGCTGCTGAGTTTTCAGGCCTTATTGGAAATAGCAAATTTCCAAATGTGGGCAGAGGCTGATGCACATAAGCATTGAAAAATGTTTACTAACACGCTGTCTGTGTCTGTTGTAACAGAATGCTGCAGGCTGGCTGGCTTAACCAATAGACATCTATGCCTCCTGGCTGGGAGTCCAAGATCAGTGTGCCAGAAAAGTGGGGTTTTGAGGATGGCTGCTTTCCCACTGTGTCCCTCGTGTGGCAGAGGAAAGAAATTCTGGTGTCTCTTCTTCCTTTTATAAGGGCACTAATCCCATCATGGGGTCCCACCCTCGTGACACCATCTAAACTGATTTACACCCCCAAAGGTACTATCACATGGATTAAGGCTTCAACATACAGACTTTAAGTGGGCAGAAACATTCAGTCCATAACATGCCCAAACATAATTAAAGGTTTAATGGAAATGGTCCTGAGGTGCCATTAAAAATTAATCCAGATTTGAGGTATTCTGTATAAAAAGGCAGAGTAGCAATTAAGCCTTTAAAATGGTTTCCACCCAAAAGTTTTATAAGTTTTTAATGTCCTATAGCCGGGAGGGAAACTTTTCAATGGTCTTGGAATGAGCTCTCCAAGCTGACACCTCCAGAGACTAGTAAGAAAGAGTCACTGGAGGAGTTCTTGCTACCATGGGAATTGTTCCACAACACCAGTCAGTACTTCCTGTTCAGTGATGCAACTCCTGGGCTCAAAATGAGAAAACATCCAAACCCAAGAGCCCAAGAAACATTAGCTTTTCTTCTTTCTGGATGGTACAACTGAGAGAAGAGGTTGGGGAAAGACCATTGGGTAAAGCTTTTAATGCAGACAGGGCTTAGGTATTCCTCCGCCATCTAGTCCAGCCCATGGCAGAAAGGAAAACCAAGATACATAGAGATTCAGAGACTGGAGCAAGGTCACAGAGCTAGATCCTCTCAGGACAGAGCTGGAACCATGGCTACAAGGCTCCCAGTAATCCAGTGCTCCTTCTATTTTGGGAGTCTCAGGGCAGCACCAGTGACAGAAATAAAATGTTTTCCCTGCATACTTAATGGCAAATTGAGCTAACAAAAAAAAAGCTGGAAGTTATGGGGATAAAGGAAATGCATGAAATGGCTCTTCTGTTTTTGAGGAGTACTGTTTGTTATCTGCCTTTTGCTATCTACCCATTTTTCACCTGAGTCATCTACTCATCCCCGACCCACTCTTTTATCACTAGTGGTAGACATTCAGAGTGGACTGGAGGGGCTGTACTCCCTGTCACTGAGGGAGGGATTTGAAGGCAATTCACAGAGGCTTTGTGAGTATCTCAAGCTCTGTCAGTGATTAACTTATGAATGCACATTTTAGACCAATAGTCAACTTAAATACATTTCCTAAACTGATCAAACTGCATGGTGTTCCCAGATCTCAAAGTTGGCTTTGGATTTACCTCCAAGGCCTTAGTTTTGTTTTTTGGTTTTGCTTTACTTTGCATTATTTATTTAATTTAGTAATGAAGAAATGCATTCTAGAAATTTGTTTCTTCCTCTCATTGCTGCTGGAGGGTTTGTGTCTTCCTCACTAGATGTGGGGGCAGATTTGTAACCATAGCAAAATTTAGACATCCTTTGGTATTATTAGAGTGAGTTAGTTGAGCAGTCCAGTTGCTTTATGCTTCTGATTTGCTTTAGCTGAAAACAGCATGTGATCTTCAGAGAAGCAATTAGCATTTGATCTGTAAAAAGAGAAGAGGTCATTATTAGGACTATTAGAAAATAGGTGGATTTAACTGAACTTATTGTGATGGTCATTTTTCTACATATAAAATATTGAATCATTATGTTGTACACTTAACACTAATATAATGTTATATGTGATTATACCTCAATAGAAAAAGTGATAATAAAGTAGGAGTTTTTCCTATAAAACGTAATTTGGGGATGAATGTGTGAATACTTATAAGGGGAAAAAATACGTGTGTGTGTGTGTGTGTGTGTGTGTGTGTGTGTGTGTATGTGTGCTTAACATCTCTAGATTTAGGTGTTTTTACTCTTTGAACAGAATATATAAAATTTATGTACATATATATGTATGAAATGTAAAAACATAAAATAAACACATGTTGATTTTTCAGCTAATTCTGGAGTGAATTTCAGGTCTGTTAAATGTTAGCACTCTCCATCTCTAATGCTCCAGCATCAGCCTAGCATTTCATGTAGCAATAAATTGATGTCAATTCCCTATAATCCTCATCATGGTACACGTTTGCATTCTCACCTTAGAGTGTCCTTCACCCCTGTCCCAAAGGCCACAATTCTGTTGCCTGAACTGTCATCATTTTCCCTAGCTACTTTTCACCAAACAGTAAACCTGCTGTGGGTAACACAAACCCACTGGGAAGCTAACTTGTATCAGTTGACCAGAGAGTGGGAGAAAGATGCTGTGCAGGGGGTAGAATGCATTCATGGGAAGCATCTAGGTGGAGAACAGATGGATTTCTACATCACTGTCTCAGGAAAGCCAGTGCCTCCCTGCAATGACCGTTTGGCAGTGGGCAAGCTAGTCAACCATTTTAGGCCTCATTGTATCTATAAAACACACCCACATTTTAAATAATGTCGGTCTTCAAGGTTGTGATAATATTAAATTTGAGGATATATGTGAGACAGCTTAGCATCAAAGAGTAAACCAAGCACTCCATAAATGTGTTTTTGCAGAGGCACCTCTAGCTGCTTCCACATGCAAACTTATGTGTTTACAAATGCACATGTGGCTGCAAGCATGCATGTGTATGAATGCATGTTCATATGCGCACATGCATGTCCATGTATGTGTGCATGTATGCACGTGTATATGCGTAGGACGTAGGCAACACTGAAGCTGTCAGGGATTTGAGTTTTAGAACAACCTTAGAGATAGAGTAGAATAGAACTTCCGTAACCTCTTTTTAAATGTTATTTATGTTAATATTATTTATGTTAAATGTTGTTTATGTTATGTATTTTTGAAAGACAGAGAGTGCAAGCAAGGGAAAGGTAAGAGAGAGAGGGGGACAGAGGATCCCAAGCAGGCTCCCTGCTGACAGCAGTGAGCCTGATGGGGGGCTCGAACTCAGGAACCACGGGATCCTGACCTGAGCCAAAGTTGGACGCTCAACAGACTGAACCACCCAGGCGCCCCTAACTTCCATCACCTCTTGATTTGCCTCTAACCAGAACAGAAAACTCATAACCTAATTCATAGAAATATTATAAATGTATAAAAAGTAATTCAATAAGATCATTTGGTCTTTTGTCTTAATGTGAATGTTAGAGTAATTAATGACAGTATTTCTCAAGAAGGGATATAGAAATTCATTGAGTTATTGAATCAATAAATAAATTTGGGGTGACTAACATATGCTGGGCATCAGGAAAACACAGTTGAATTAGCTGGATATCCGGCCCCACCTCAGGGAGCAGACCTTATCCTGGGGACCCAGAGGGGTGTAGACAAACATCTACATCACCTTTCACTAATGCTATCACAGAAGCCAGGGTGTTCCTGCAGCAGGAAGGAGAGCGATTAGTTGCTCTGGCATGGTCAATGAGGGCTGCTGAAGACATGGCATCTATGCACACCTATCCAAGCCCTATCCAAGTGTATGGAAGTCAAGGCATGGGGTAGAAAGACATGAAGGCTTGAGAAAACCAGGCAGCATTGAGAAACAGCAGTGATTTGTGCCTTTGTGTATAAACATGGGGGCAGGTAGGGGAGAGGGGCTGAGGTGATAAGCTTCCTCACACCCTGGGAGGTGAAGAGCTTAGACGTTCTTCCTGGAAGAGATAAAGACAGGATGCTTCTAATGTTCCAAGCAGGAGTAGTCAATGGCAAGATCAGCTGTGCATTTCAGTAAGATAACCAGCAGTGGTGTGAAAATGAAAAGAAGTGAGGAAATAGAATCACTTTTTACAGTATGTGTGAAGGGCTGAATAATGAATAACCTGGAAGAGGGAGTAAGGAAGAGCACATCTCAGATGCTTTTGAGACATAATTGTTAGGATTTATTGGTGAGGGAGAGAAATCATCAACATTACTCATGCTTCCAGCCCAGGCAATTTGTAAATGTTTGTATGTAAACCAAGAAAGTTTGCACTAGGTTGAGATGGGACAAACACCAGAAAAGGGTGATGATCATGATTTTAATTCCAATATTTGACTTTAAGAGACATGTAGTACTTTCTAGTGGAAACACTCAAATTTCCTGACATCGTCTCTATGAATTGGGTAAGCATTAGAATAAGCCAAAAGTCTGCTAGAAAATCCTAGACTGGGTTTTGCTAACTATAAATTTGTGTAATAAGAACAGATTTTTTGTTGTTGAAGTGTTTGCTTAAAAATGACATGGTTGGGGGGTGGTGCCTGGGTGTCTCAGTCAGTTAAGTATCTGATTTGGCTCAGGTTATGATCTCGTGGTTCACGAGAGCCCACGTTGGCTCCGTGCTGACAACTCAAAGCCTGGAGCCTGCTTCAGATTCTGTGTCTCCCTCTCTCTGCCCTTTCCCTGCTCTCTCTCTCTCTCTCAAAAATAAATAAGACATTTAAAAAATGGCATTTTGGTGTGTGTGCATGTACACACACACACACACACACACACACACACACAGATGTACCTATATATATTTGGTGTCTTGTTTTCCTTGACTAATATTCAGAGTTCTGCTGTTGAACTGTGGGCATTGTATGTGCATGTATGTGTGTGCAGGTGTGCTATGTGCACCAGTGTCTACACCAGCTTGCGGTCCACCAAACCAAGTCCTCTAAAGTTGTGCTGTTTTCTTACCTGCCTGTTGTCCAAAACTTCATAATGTGAGGCTCAAGAACTATAGTACACAAGCTTTTCCAAAATTCTCTGAAACCGCAGCCATTATTTTGTAAGTATGGGTATGTTCATACTGTGTCTGAGAGAAAGTTCAAAGCTCTCTTAACTTCTCAAAGGAGAAGTTAAAAAACAAAGAAACATAAAAATATACATAAAGAAATAAAGAATTTTGGAAGCACTGTCTTAAATTACTTTCTTCAATTCACCCTTGAAATGTATGGGAGAAATCAGAGTCCCACTTGAGGTGGAGATATTTGCTCAAGGACTGAAAACAATTATATTAATCAGAAGGATCCCATTTGTTAATTCTGAGAGACTTTTCATCCAGATGGGACATCTTATTTCATATAGTATGCTGAACTTTAATAAGCCCTAATATGATTGTTTATTGCTTCTGACAGTTTCTATGTTACTTATGGTAAATTAAAATAACTAGAATGAGGTTCAGATAGATTCTATTTCAATATCTCAACCCATTCATTGAATAGAATCTAATGATTTTATTCATGTTTCTCCTTCTTATTTTTTAAGTAGGCTTTATGCTCAGCACAGAGGCTAACTCAGGGCTTGAACTCATGTCCCTGAGATCAAGACCTGAGCTGAGATTGAGTTGGACGCTTAACTGACTGAGCCACCCAGACTTCCCTTACTGTTTGAGAAATAGTAGGATCTTCACACTCAAAATTTTAGAATTTTCTTGACAGAATAAATGAGCTTATGCCAAATGAATTTGGATAACTCAATAAAACTGTCTTTGGCTTCCTGACAGGCACATCTAACTGTGTAGGGGGAAACCCCAGGAAGAGTGCAGTTCCACAGGACCACAACAATGAGGAACTGTTAGGGCTCCTGGTCCTGAAGGGGCTAGGGGAGGAAGCAGCTACCAGAACCCTGAGCAGGTACCACCCACTGACAAGTGATCAGGCCTTCAGTAGAGGGACAAGCCCACCCATGGCCCCTCAGTGGGGAGAGACCTGGGAAGATTCTGTACAGTCTCCTGCTGGTGGTTCCCATTGGCCAAACCCAACCAGAAGCAGAAGAGAATCAGGCTCCCTCCAGTGGAGGAGGGTGGGGAAAGGTGGGTATTGCATATAGAAGACAAAAGGAAAATATCCAGCATAGCTTTTTTTCCTCAGAGAAAGATAGATATCATATGATTTCACTCATATGTGGAATTTAAGAAACTCAACAGATAAACATAGGGAAAGAAAAGGAAAAATAAGTAAAATGAAAGAGGGAGGCAAACCATAAGAAACTCCTAAATACAGAGAACAAACTGGGATTTCCTGGAGGGATGTTGGGTGATGGGCATTAAGGAAGGCACTTGTTGGGATGAGCACTGGATATCATATATAAGTAATGAATCACTGGCTACTACTCCTGAAACCAAGACTACACTGTATGTTAACTAACTTGAATTTAATAACAATAACAATAATAAAGAGCTAATTGTATATCACCAGGTGTGAACAAAGTGTGGAATTACAAGTCCTGTGGACTTTTCATCTGCTCCCTCCTAAACTGTATTCCCTCTCACCCATTTGTCATCAGGGCTCTTCTGCCTGGGGACTTGGTTATTGGGTCCTCCAGAGAGCAGACACCAAGAAGAAGTTAGAAGAGCAAGAGGTTTATTGTGGTTAACCACTGTGAAGGACAAAGTGGAGAGGAAGCAGGCATTGACTGCAAGAGTCCAGACTGTGATGCAGGTCTGTGACTTGTGAAAAGAGAGCAGAAGGAAGGAAGTGTGGGAAGGTAGAGCCTCAGATAGCAGTACAGCTCTGAGAAGTTTTCTGTCAGACCAGCAAGGAACTCTGGCATAAAGATGGCTCACAGACTGGTCCCTCACTGGGAGGAAATGTATGTGCTCTGGTTCTCCTGTGCAGTCATTGTTTGAGGTTCCCCCTTATAGAAGTGTCACAGTTGGAGAGCAATGGCAAAACTAAGGGTGTAAACAGCGGGAGGCTGTCAGTTCCCTGACATTCTCTGAGGCTGGGTAACCAGGTCTTTCTTGAAGGAGGATCTGAGTGGTGCATCTGTGTGTCTGTCACAGATGCCATGAGTGTCACCGTGTCACCTTACAGTGGGAGGCTCTGATACAGGGAAGTTCCAGACAGACAGTGAAGGGAAACAGTTCTCTGAGAGGGAGGGTCAGTGTGGAGGAAAGACAGTCGAAGCAAAAGGAAGTGAGTAGTCAGTGACCTGTGACATGATCTTCCTTGTGTGGATGGAAATCTGGTGGGATGAGGGGTTAGGGTAAAAAACCAAAAACTGGAAACCCTGGCTGGAGAGCACGGAGACAGGCCCTGAGTTCATGAGGGATGACCACAGTTGAATGACAATGACACATCAGCCTGATTAGGCAGAAATAAATCCTAAATTAACCTTGGAGTCTACCTGAGTTGCTGTGTACTATAGGAAGGATACAGAAGTCTTTGCCTGCTTCACAACAAGTGTGGAGGGCAGCTGTCTGTGGTGGATGTTGGGTCTGTGGGGTACCACAACTGTGGTGGAGACAAAATACTCTCTAGCTGAGATTAATCCTTTGACTGTAGACCAAATTGGCAGGCAAAGCTGGAGCTCAGGGAATTTGTGGGGCTAGAGAGGGGGAACTACTCAGCATGCTCAAAAGGAGGGTAGACATACATCCATAAGCTGCAGATTTGGTCAGCAACACAAATCCTGGGACAGCAAGGATCTGGAGGATCAGCTTCTCCCTCCTTCACCAAGCATCCAAAGCCAAAACCACCCACAGCCACCATCTTGGGACAGGACTAGCGAAAGGATTACGAGCTGCCCTGATAGGAGCTAACTTTGATTCAATTGAATATTGACCTGAAATGAGCTTGTGTTAAAGTGGAAGATACTGAGACACCTTTAAAGACAAGGTTAAATTCTCTTGCCCCCTCCTTATTACTTCTGCCCAGTTACTATTGATTGTCAATGTCCAGAAGACCCCAGGAAAACCTACTGATGCAACAAACCCAGGTTTTCAGATTTACTGCAGTCTGAGAGAACATTACCTCAGTGATCTCAGCCGTGTCTCAGAATGAGGAAGTCAGAGTCTGCACAGGGTGATCTTTAGGGAAGGAAGGTTTCTCTGGGTGAGGGAGCAGTCTGGGATGGGGCCGACTTTATGACTTAGCAGCTTTGGATTGGTGAGCCCCACAAGATAAGCGTTTTGAAGCAAATTTTTCCTTGAGTAAGCTGCTGGTTTTGATAAGTAAACTATTTGAGTTGACTCACAATATTATTTCTGAGGAGCCTGTATTCGTAGAACAAGCAGGTAAGTTATTTTTGCTTGGTCCCAAAAGTGCTTAACACAGCCACAAAAGAATAGCTGGGGCTGTTTTAAGACGTTGACTGGGAGTTATGATGGCTTCCATTCTTACTACTCAGAGGGGTGAAGCATAGTGAGAAGGAGCAGATAAATTAGAAAATCAAAAATATATTTTTTGTCTTTTTTGATAATTTTGAAGAATTGACACACTATTATTATTTTTTTCTTATTTATTATTTGAAGGGGGGCAGAGACAGAGGGAGACAGAGAATCACAAGCAAGATCCATGCTCAGCACAGAGCCCAATTCAGGGCTCAATCTCATGAACCATGAGATCATGACCTGAGTTGACATCAAGAATCAGATGCTTAACTCAGGGTACCCTGGTGCCAGGCACTCAGGTGCCACCCAGGCACCCTGACACACTATGAACTAAAGTCCATACTTTATTCAGGGTTCCGTAGTCTTTACCTAATGGCACCTTCCTATTCCACAATCCTGTCCAGGATGTCACATCACAGTTAGTTACCATGTCTTCTTAGACTCCTCTTGTCCATGACAGCTTCTCAGACTTTCCTTGCTTTTGATGACTGGTCAGCACATTTTGCAAAATGCCCCTTATTTGAGATTTACCTAATGTTTTACTCAGGATTCCAATAGGGTTTGGACTGGGGGGGGGGGGGAGAAAATCACAGAAGTAAAGTGCTATTTTCATCACATGATATCAAGGGTGCTTGCTATCGAAATGGCATCACTGTCAGTCTGGACTGTGATTGACTGGATTAGGTGGTGTTTGTGTTTTCCCCACCATAAAGTTCCTCTTTGTCCACCTTTCCATACTGTATTCTTTGGAAGGCAGTCACTGTGTGCAGCCTATACTTAAGGAGTGAGGGCTTATACTCCATCTTCTGGGGATCAGGATATCTACAAAAACTGTTCAGCATTTTTCTGTGTGGGAGCTTTGTCTATTCTAATTCATTTATTGATTTATTACATTTATATCAATACAGGCTCATGGCTTTTTATTTTGTATTTTGGGTTATAGTCTAATATATTTTACATATTTTGTTGCTCACCCTGTTCCAGTTTTGGCTGTTGGGAGCTCTTTCCATGGGCTGTGTATTTTGGATATCCCTCCATCATTGTGTGCTTTGTTTGTTGTTGTTGTTTTTAAGCACTTCCTTGTTTCTTGGCACTCCAAGATGCTCCAGGTTCATCTTGCATATTCTCTGCCCCAGTGTGAGAATCAGCCATTTCTCCAAGGACTCTTGGTTTCTTTTACTGGAGAATGGTATTAGACACCAAGCTCTGGGTGCTTGGTGTGTCCGTTGCTACTGGGGTATCCTTACTTCTAGTGGAATTTCTTCTTTGCATCTGAGTACTATACTTAACCTTTTTAACTGTGAATCTGCTTCTATACTTCCCACAATAGTGTCAGTTTAGAAGTCACAGAAGTGAGCTATGGAGACAGTGACTTAAAAACTTGGTCTTTCACAATGAAGATATCCCACATGACAGAAACAGTCTAACTGGAAGGAGTTGTCTGTGCACTGCACCTCCAAAACATTAAAAACGGCTTCCATGTGGTACATATGGAAAACCACAGAGTGGTTTTCATTTTTTTAAGGCTAATTTTGAGTTTTGAGCAAGGTAAATTAGAAGTCTGGGAGGCGAAGACCCCATCCTGATGTGACAGATGACTGCTGATGAAGCTGTGATGAATGAGTCCCTAAACCAAACACATCAATACCTGATGGGCATGAGAAGGACAACGCTCCTTTACCTTCAATGAGGTTAAACCCTTTCTCTCAGGCATCGTGTTAAACCAGGCTCCATAGTTACAATTTGATCCCAAGACAAAGAAATAAAGGTCAATGATTGAAGGCAATTCTTTACCTTCAAATTAAAAGGTGACAAATTTGTCTATTCTTCACTGACAATATTTTGCTTCTTCTGCAAAACCAAGATTGAAGTGAAAAAAAAGATAAAAGAAAGACTAAGCTTTGAAAAAGTTCCTATTTCAATTCTCTGATTATTTCTATCTGTTGGTTCATTGAGATATTCTCCACAATTGTTATGAATCTAATAAGGTGCATAGAACAAAACACAGAACAAAACAAAACAAAGCAACAAAATAACATTAACAAAGAGAACTATGTTCAACTTCAGTGATGGTTTGGATTTCAACTAAAGGAAGTGGAGCTTGATGAGACATTACCTATAAAGGGGAAAAATGCATGCAGTGGAAATCCCTTCTGCTACTAAGTTCCATATTTTGTAATAGGGCCTTCCAGGTGAGGGACTTTGAGAGCAAAGACTCCCCAAGCGATTTCTTATACTTTGTCGTGTAACCTGTTTTATGGGCCACAGTTGATTGGGCCAGGATTCTGTCATGATCTAAAGACACATAACTGGCTCCTGGCACTGATCTAGGGACACCATTGTCTGTGGGCTGGTTGATGGGTTGGTTTGGTTTGAAAATCTGGGAAAACAGTTGTACTCCATCCTTCCTAGATTGTGGCTAATCAACCAATCGCTCCTTTCCTCCAGGAAATGAGATGGGACCTCCCAGAATGGCTGCCAGATCACTGGAGCTACTATAGTAGACCTAACTGTAGCCAAAAGTGTTTCTGGCCTCCATGAAATCTGGTTTTGGGGCTGTTGAGATAGTTTCTTATGCTTTCTAATTTTCTGGGGGGCACTCATGATAAATATGCATATGCATGGTTTCCTGAGCATGCTTTGGTTTCTTCAACTTAAAAGAGCCTAACAGAACAGTAACTCATTAAAAGGACCCAAGAATATATATTGTGAGTTCCTTGAGGGCAGATATCAAGTCTTACCTTTATTTTTTTAATGTTTTTATTTATTTTTGAGAGAGAGAGAGACAGAGAGAGATAGAGAGACAGACAGAGAGAGAGAGAGAGAGAGAGAGAGCACGAGCAGGGTAAGGGCAGAGAGAGAAGGAGACACAGCATCTGAAGCAGACTCCAGGCTCTGAGTTGTCAGCACAGAGCCCAACGTGGGCCTGGAACTCATTAACTGTGAGATCATGACCTGAACTGAAGTGAGACGTTCAACTGACTGAGCCACCCAGGTGCCCATCAAGTCTTACCTTTGTATTCTATGTATTCAGCCAATTCTCAATATATGATTAGTGAAAAGGTGAATTAATGACTAAATGAATGGCATAACAAGACCCAAAGAAATTAACAGTCAGAAGGCAACTGAGAGTAGAAACCAACATCATTTCTTGACCCTGTCTTAAAAACTTGTCATTCTTTCCTGTCCTTATATTAAATAACACTGAGGCCAAGCAAGAGTAGTTTAACTGCTTGTTCCAGGAATCTGTTTCTGGAAAATAAGACCATAAACCACTTAACATTTTATTTATCAAGACTAAGAGCTTTCTTAGGAAGACTCTCTTCAAGATGCTCTCTCTGCCATGCCCACTAATCCAAAGCTATAGTATCATAAACTCTATCCAGTCCAAGCCAGTTCCCCAAATGGGAAGAACTACCTTAAAAATTATCTAGCCTGGGCCCTAAAGATGCTATTGATACCTATCCTAATTTTTATTTTAATTCACTATTAAGACCCACCAAAGTGATGTTCTTCCTTACATGTGGCAAATTTGACTATTATTCACTGACAACATTTTTCTTTCTGTAAGACGAAGTGGGCCTTATACACATAGTTTTACTTGATAAGTAGGTTTTTCTGGTAGTCTTTGAGGGGAATTGACAATACAACACAATCTGTTTCAGATTATTTTCTTCTTTTTAAAACATGATTCCCACTTTTTTGAATGTACAAAAATCTACTAAGCACAGAGAAATATGTATTTTTTTTTTGTTTTTCATAGAGAAGTTGGAATGAGAAACAAATAAGCATTTTCTGTGTTACTTTGTCTAAGGGATAAAATAATTGAAATAGAAGTTATTTCAAAAATCTTTCCAACCTTAGGATTTGGGTTTAAGTAAATCTATGGACATTTTCTTCAGATTCTGTCTTGAATAAATGTCCTAATCACTTGTGACCATGCTAAATGCATAAAGAATCTAACATTGTCTCAACTCTAACATAGGAAGTGGCTCATGGTACATAAAACACTATTTTAAGGCCTCATGACCCATAAAACACTGAGTTTAATTTCTCAAATACAGACAAAAATACATAGCTCTGGACTTGCAATAAAGTATCTGTCATGAGAGTCACTTTAGCCCAAATGATGCTAAGAAATGTCTGTCAATTCCAGACGTTTCCGACTGGATGGGACAACAGCCACCACATGTCATACAATACACCACACACAATGTAAACATACCATTCACGTCTACAACTAAGATATTTATGGCATTTTCCATGGTTGCCATATCAACCCATGGAGCAACCAGGCCATTAAATCATGTTGTCAGCAGGCCAAGACAGTAACACCGCAAAAAAATTCCAGTTGCTGACATGAAACATTACATTTATCATTTCAAGACTTTTTTTTTCCAGAGGCTTCTTGCTTTATGCTCATCACTGCTTCTGAGTTGGTCTTTTAGGGTTCAAGGAGAATATGAATGAGCTGTTTAAAATGCAATAGAAATCCCAGCCAATTCTTGATTACTTTTATTTTCCTAGAACTCATTCTCTTAAGGTTATAATCTTGAGGTCACATGCCAGGAGGAAAGATGTGTTGAGAGCTAACGTATCATTGATGTGACTGGCCAGTTTTTAACTTTCTACCTTGGATACCTTGCTTCATTTTTCTTCTCTGGATGATTTTTTTTTCAGCAAATCTCCTAGGTTTCAAGAAAAGTCATTCTGATTTCTTCCAAAACTAGTTTGAGAGCCTCTTATCAAAATTCTTTTCCAAGACCCTAGAGAAAATCTAATCAATATATATGGTATGGGCTCCACAATACATAACAACAGGACCAAGAGTACATTTTTCTGGGCAGTTCTTATTGTATATAATCATATTAATTTCAGAAAAGGGGATTAATTGACTGTATAATTACATATTATTTAAATCTTCTACCATTATAAGACTTTTCACATAAATTCACAAGTCAGAAAAAGTTCTTGGTCACACGTAGTCCTAATGGTTTATTTTTGCTTTTGCTTTTTTGCCTCAGGAAACATAAAGGGGGAAAAAGAATTATCTGTCACATGAAATGTTAGGAGTGTGAGATAAAAAATAAAGTAGCTGTGATATTTCAGTGTGTAAAATGACAAAATTCTTTTTTTTAATTTTTTTAAATGTTTATTTTTGATATAAGAGAGAGACTGTGAGAGGGTAAGGGGAAGAAAGAGAGGGAGACATAGAATCAAGAGCAGGCTCCAGGCTCTGGGCTGACAGCAGAGAGCCCACACGGAGCTAGAACCCATGAACTGTGAGATCATGACCTGAGCCGAAGTCGGACACTTAACTGACTGAGCAACCCAGGTGCCCCTATAATGACAAAATTCTTACACCAAGGACTATTATGCATACATAGAACAACAGTGGTAGAAAGTTTGTTCTGCTATGCTTCATACTCTTCCCTCTCTTATGTATATCCTTCCTCACTTCCCTTGGCCACCTCCATGCACATTAAACATGCAGGATTGGATGCAATTTTGGCATCTTTGCTGCTTGTATACCCGCTGTTTTGCTCTTCATTCTTTCTGGAGAACAATCTTAAGAAAGTATAGTCAGTGGAGTTTTCAGAGAACAAGCTGGACATGAATCTTCTATAACTGGTCATCAGCATAGCTTTTCATTCCTCTCTCATCTCTATATGACCTGCAGCCCTTGAAAGGCATGCCCTCCCATAGGTATTGTTCTAGAAAACAGAGGTGGACAGTAACCAAGGGGTGTGGAAAGAAGCCAGGGTGATGGGGTGTATAACATGCAGGCTGTTGCCATTGAGCAGATACTGAACAAAACTGAGAACCTGGAAGGGAATGTGAGGATCTCAGTCACTCATAAGTTCATAGTCAAGCAGGAGAGGTAGATCCTTACAGAACAAACTTGATATGAGGCAACCTGAGGAAAGGGGTTGGGAATAACATGAGCTGGGTCTTCAAGGATGGGTTGGCAGTTTTTGACAATCTGTAAGTGATGTCCAGACTGAAGAAATCCTTGAACAAGTTCCATAAGGCAGGAAAATGCTGATTGGAGTCCCTGAAAGAAAAGTAGATTATGTGCTTTTATTTATTTATTTTATTTATCTTATTTTAAGTTTATTTATTTTAAGAAAGAGAAAAATAGAGTGTGTGGGGGAAGGGCAGAGAGAGAGGGAGAGAGAGAATCCTAAGCAGGCTCCATTCTATCAGTGTAGAGCCCAACATGGGACTTGATCTCACAAACAGTGAGATCATGACCTGAGCCAAAAACAAGAGTTGGATGCTTAACCAACTGAGCCACCCAGGCACCCCACAGGTTGTGTGTTTCAAAGAAAAGCCAAGCCATGGAGGGTTATTGGTACCTGGGTAAAGAAATTACAGCAGCAAAAGTTTTGAGTGGAGAGAGATGTGGTCAGGTCAGTGCTCTCAGGGGATGTTTGCAAGGTGAATCTGAGGGGAACGAGGATGAAGCTGCAAGATCATTAAAATTTATTGGAATAATTGGAATGGGAGAGGGAGAAAATAATAAAAAGGGGATTTAAAAAAATGGTGATTCACAGCCTGAATGTGTTAGGTGTGGTGAAAATTCCTCTCTTGGATGTTTTGAAGGCAAAAAACATATTTAGAATGAATAAGTAGAAACATATTCATACGATGGAACAATATACAGCAATGATAAAGAGTAAGGTGCAAGTAAGCACAAAAATACGGTTAAATCTTCTAAAGATAAGGTTGAGTAAAAGAAACCAGGCAAAAAAGAGCAAATACGATGGGATTCCACTTTTTTAGAATTCAAAAATGAATCCATGCTGCTGGATAGATGGTGGGGGCTTTTCGAAAGGGTGAAGTGACTAGAAGGTGTACTGCTGGCCCTTCCAAGGAGCTGGCCACGTGCTGTTTCTTGATCTGGGCTCCAGTTACTGGATGTGGTTGGTTTGTGAAAATTCACTGGGTGATACATTTCTGCAGTGTTCATGTTTCTTTATGTTAAACTTTTCACAACATGGAACATCTTGTTTTAGAGATCTCAGTGTAAGGAGGGGGCTTAGATATTTAACAAGTGGTCTTTGAAAGTTCAGCCCTTGACTTTAAATATAAGTGGGGTCATGTTTCCTGGATTCCAAAAAATTAGGAGCTACAATTTGGCAAATTAACCCATTGCATCTTGCAGTGAAACCTGGCATCCCTCTGCCCCAATCTCCCTCTCCCCTTCCCCCCTCCCCCTACCACAGCTGAAGACCTGGAGCATTGGATCAAAACCCACAGGCCTGGAAATGGGCAGTTGCCACTGGTAATACCAAGAAGCAAACAACTGAGTCATTGTCTTATTGATTTAAAGGAAGCAGAAGAATAAAAATTGATAAGGGCAAATGCGGAGGTGCTATCTTTTAGCAGCTTCAGAATAAAAGCAGTGGAGTTCAGTTCCTGCCAGGGCTTGGGTATTAATCCATCATCCCTTGCTTGCCCCAGTGGTCAGCCCCGCTGTGGTGATTAGCAGAGAAACCTGTAATGATTAACCGGCCTTGTACATACAATGGTGACCTACAGACACAGACTTCTTATCATCCAGGAGCTCAGTACTTTCATACTGAGTCATGCCTGGTGTTCAGACAGGGAAGTTCACAGCATTTAATATGTTTCAAAATCTGGATTCAGTGTGAATTCCTGTAATTCACTAGAACCCTTCCCAACTTGTCCCCACCTGTAAGAAAAGGAAGTTTAGAATTAAAAAAATAATAATAATAAATAAAAATAAATAAAAACCCAAATTGCTCCCAGATGGATTCCTTAGAAGCATTTCTTAAATTGGGAATTTACATAAAAGCATTTTCCAGACTGTTTACATATTATTAGTTCCTTGAGTTGGGAGTAGTGACAGAATGATGTTAGTGTTGGAATGATAAGGAAAAAAAGAGGTATCCAGAAAAAAATGGGACCAAGATTCCAAAAAACAACTCTTGATATCCACATTACTACCTTTTTTTTTTAGTTTCTATTCTTTTATTTTATCCAGTAAAACTGTCAAAAGTCACTAGAAGTAGTTGCCAATAAATCCACATTACTTCAAGAGGTTCCTATAAAGATTGTTGATTGCAATCAGTGTTTTCAACTTCTCATCAGACCTGGGTTAATCAGATAGTATCTTGGCTTACCTACTTTGATCAAGAATGTGTTGTGTTCATATGGAACTTGATGTTCTTCGAAGCTGTTTCACAGGTAATACACTTGCTTGAGATCTCTTCCTGTCACTCCCAGCTTTTCATTTCAACTGTTCATTCATTAGAAAATGTCACTACCCGCCTCTACATGCCAAGCCCAGATAACTCAGGTCTGATCCTGGTGACTGGAACCCATAGTCTCCTTGTTGTGACCTGGTACAGGGTCTCCTTCCCTCTGGTGCTGGCTTTGTGAATTATTCCTAACTCCCTTCACCTCATTAGCCAGCTCCCAACCCTTCCAGGACCCAGCGTATTAGGGTGATGTCCTTAAAGATCTAATCTGATCATTTTACACTCTCCATCTTGTTTCCTGCTGGCCTCCATTCCACAAAACGATAAACCAGAATGATACAGACACGCAAATTATCCCCCACCAAACAAACAAACAAAAAAAAACCTCTATGAGGTAAAAGGAAAATCCTTAGAATAAGAAAGTCATTTAGAGTCCTTCTGAGTTTGACTCCAGATTTCCTTTCCATGTTCCCACCTGGTCTCTCAAAGTCTCTTGAGGTCAAAATGGTTTTTTTTTTTTTTTTAATTAAAAAAATGTGTATTTATTTATTTTTAGAGAGAGGAGAGAGAGAGAGAAAGAGAGAGAGAGAGAGAATGAGAATCCCAAGCTCTGACACAGGGCTGCATCTCACAAACTATGAGATCATGACCTGAGCTGAAATCAAGAGTTGGACGCTTCACCGGCTGAGCCATCCAAGCACCTCATTGAAATGGTTTTTCTATTTGGCTTTTACTTAAGATGTATCTTTTGCCTGAAGTGCCCTTTCCTTGCCTATGTTTGTAAAAATTTACCCATTTTTCAAACCTCAAGTTCCCATGTTACCTCCTCTATGTGACCTTTAGATAATGGTGTACTGTGGTGTCTCTTCCCAAATCTCTGTTTAGTGACATCATGTTGGCAGCTTGCAGTCTGCCCTGATGAGAGTATTTAACCACAACAATTGACAAATGCTACTGATCAGAGCTTGATTTATTGTTTTGTTGACGAGATTTAAGAAAGTGCTGGAGAAGATACTAATGGAGCAGATTACATTTCAGAGTGTACTGTGTTTATAGACATTGTACTGTAAAGCACACACATTTGAGGAAATATTCTTCCAGTATTTGAAAATTATTCTCCAATTCAGTAAAGAAGCCACTTAGGCCATTTGACAGATAAATGAAGTTCTTACACATGTTTTTATGGTTTACTTTTCATTTTAGTAGTTGATAGCAACAAAAGATATCACATGACATTCATGTTGGAGCTACACTTGCTCGTAGATGAGAGGAACAGCTTCTTTATTGAATCTAGTAGTAACCAAGGATTTGTAGCCTATTTTTAAAACTCATAGTTGAATTACAATCATAGGTTGGGTATGCATACAAAAGTTCAGCAAAATCAACAAAAGCATTCTTTTAGAATCAATTGGCTATAGGTAATTTAAAATAAAGAGTATTTTATATTTTATTATGATTTGTAAATTGCATACTACCCATTCATTATACCAGTGAAATATACAATAAACAAAGACACATGCATGCATGTGGGCACACACACAGAGACACTTTTTTTTTCAGAGAGTCAGTTGTTATACATTTACTAGGACACCACTACCTGTGGGCAAATGCCCATAGAGGGAGGAGGAGGAAGGACTGACTAGCTTAGCTGTTCATCTGCTCACCTGCTCACCTGCCCACGATGTAGTTTTTCTTAGGGATATTAAGGAAAAAACGGTAATGGATGTAGAGCTCTCGGCACACCAGCCCTGGACACAGCAATAATAACAGCAATTAGCATCACAGCAGTAAATATGACCAATGTCTGTTGAGAGCTTGCTACATCCCAAACATGTTCTGAACTCTTTGTTTAGTCTCCATGGCAGTCCTACTTAGTAGGTTCTGTGTTACTCCCATTTTACAGATTAAAAAAACTGAGGTACGCACAGATGAAGGGGTACTCAGTAAGCTACTCCTAGAGTTAGATTACATTAAAACATGGTTCTTGGCTGTGATTCTCTTCTTTTTCCTACCATCCAGTTGTCCTTCTCTGTTCTTCCATTCTCTCTTATTTTCCCTTCTTGTGCCTCTCCTGTTTCCTTGCTTCAGCTTCGGCCACCTGAAATAGGGAGAGGAAACATCCAACAAGAGTCTTCTTTTTTCTCTTTCTTTGCTGTTCCCCTTGAGGTTTTATTGACTTAAAAAATATTTTGATTTAACTTCAAGCTCATAGAAGTGTTGCAATAATAGTACAAAGAAATACCGTGCACCCTTTATTCAGTTTCTATGTGTGTTTCTATTTGGTCTGATTTGTTTTATTATCCTTTCTATCTCTCTTTCCTCCACCTACTGTGTGCCAGACATTAAACTGATGCTGTCAACTGCTCAGACCAAATTGGTTCATATAGTACCAACTTATATCCTCATTCCCTCCCTACATTCTTGTATATGAATAGAGTGATATCTTCCTTTGCTAATTATGATGTCCTTCTTTGTTCACAGCAAAGCACCATTAGCCACAAAGTTTAATGGTTTGGATGAGCATTACCTTGCTTTTCCATGGAGTTCCACAGAACACACTTTAACAGGTATGCACGACACTGTCCAAAACCCTTGAATCCAAATTGTGTTTCAACATCTAGCAATTTAAGACTTTTAAAAAGGTAAGATGGGTAATATTGCATGTATTTAATAGCATCTCCTGTGAGGTCTAGGGGAGCAATCCTGTAATCAAACATAAATATTTCTGCAGCAGATGAATGCAGAATAACAAAGACTTTACACTTCTCAGTTCCATTCATGTCAATTGGAGTCACCAATTGAGTTTTGGTGTCAAAATGTCAGTATTCCAGCTCCTTGCTTTGGGGGCTGCATATAAAGGGTATAGATAGGACTGTGCTTTTTATATGATGAGGGATAGGTGCTAGATTTATACTTTAGTGATTGATCAGCTCTGTAGCATCTACATTTAATGGAAAACTTAGTACATAGATCAGCTCTGTTTTAATTAACAGTATTAAAATTGTAATAATCTCAACAGTACTTTAAATGGCAGGATGTCGACAACATCCTGCTAAATACCACCCCCTGTACACACACACACACACACACACACACACACAGCAGAGAATTTAAGTTTTAAAGGTGATAAGCGAAGGCTAATGCTTTCTCACCAAGAAGGGATCTTTTGGCGTCCTGGGAAATTAAGACTCAGTTGCAAGGAAGATAGTGGCCTTCTAAGTTAGCAGGGACATGTCATAACCATTGGGACCATAAACTGGTAATAAAATTCTGTGTTAAAGAATAGACACATCTTGGGGCACCTTGGAGTATCAGTCGGTTAAGTGTCCGACTCTTGATTTCGGCTCAGGTTATGATCTCACGGTTTGTGAGTTCAAGTCCCATATCAGGCTCTGCACTGACACCACAGAGCCTGCTTGGGGTTATCTCTCTGCCTCTCTCTCTCTCTCTGCCACTCCCTTTTTGTGTGCTGTGTTTCTCTCTCTGTCTCAAAATAAAGAAACTTGAAAAAAGAGAAAGAATAGACATGTCTGTATATCACAACACAGTCCTTACAACAAACTTATTCACATAAGAGGAAATAATATAGTTTATTTTATAATAGCATACTTGTTATCACTTAAAATCACCAGCTTTTCAATAGATGGCTCTTACTAAATAGAATGAATAGTCCCCAGTTAACAGCCTCCATGGAAAGCTCTTTTCTCTGAAATTTGAATTTTGTTATATTTCCAGCCAGATTCCATCTAACATGAGATCGGATACTATCTCAAACTCTTCTCAAATGACTTCATGCATCTTGCCCATTCAGTACATCTATTAGAATGTTTGTTTCTTAAGCTAAACAAATATATGATACTAAACATATAGTAAACACATTAGTATATTTGGTACTAAACATATAGTAAACTATTTTTGGTACTAAACTGTACTATACTAAACTATATTTGGTACTAAACACATAGTAAACACATTAGTATATTTGGTACTAAACAAATATATGAGGTTGGTTGCAGTCGACTTAAAGAAAAAATTGCAAATTTGGGTGGGCTGGATTTTAACACTTTTCCTGAGTATGTAAAAGCATTTGTGGTTCATTTCTTGATACATATAGTTTATTCTCAGTATTCGTTTATTGGGGTTAACATTAGGCCCATTTTAAAGATTGAGGAGGTGAGAGTTTAAGCACCTTGCCATGGTCATAAATCAAATTAGAGTACATCAGCCAGTGGTACTATGTTTTAAAGGTTCCAACTTAAGTAATAGATTGTCTAATACATGGCCGTGGTACTTGGGATCTGACCAAGAAATCACAGGTTTTCTGAAAGATCACTCTTTCCCAAAGAAGGCAGCAAATGATCTGTCAGAAAAGTTGCCTCTGGGTTGATGCTGTCCTTAAAGTATGAGACTGAAGTACAAACAGCTGAGTGCCTCCTGAAACTGGGAGCATGCAACAGCCAGATTACCAGCACCAGATGCAGTGAGGTAGGTGACCATGCTGAACCCTTGTTTGTTTTGTTTTTGGTTTTGTTTTTTGTTTTTTGTTTTTAAGGATATGCCTCATCCACTCAGCAAAGTGGCAGTATCTGCAGCCACCTGTCTGCCACCAGACAGCTGGTCTGGTGGGAATTCTTAACAGAAAGTACTAGGACCTCCCTAATAACAGAGGAGGCATCCAGGTTTGTGGGTGATGCCCTAGCAAGCTGGCAACCCAAATCAGGCTATGTTGGAGAGGAGGTGAGACTTAGTGGTGCTGGCCAGCAGAGGAACTATTATGACCCGGGGGTGGGGGTGGGGGGAAGGGGAGCCAAGAAGTCCAATAGGTGCCCCAAAGGTGGCACATTCCAAGGACTAAATCAGAGGAGGAGACACCAAGTGTTGGTGCAATATAGCTGCAAGCTAGCGTGATGACACTTCGTAAGCACCTCTTCTGGGCTCAGACATAAAATTACATTTAAATTTCCTGCCTCTATGCAATCAAAAGAAGCCAACCTAACTGAAAGAAATGCACACTTCAAGGCTATAAATCTGAAACTTCCTAATCCCCAAAAGTCCACACTAGACTTCTTGCCTCCATGGAAACAACAAAGCATTCAGCCAACTGATTGGCCTCCAATGAATTTTAGATAAGACAGCTTGGAAGGGAATGGATGTGATTTTAATGCAGAAGAAAGCGCTGGAAGGGAGGTCCACTTGGTTCATATTTGAATAAAGCAAACAAGGCAGACGAAAGGCTGACAGCTGTAAATGACATTGTCAGTACAAAAATTATCAGCCAGTTTACAATCTGTTTGCTTATGTTGAACAAACAGACTGTGTGTGGCATCCTTCGGCCTCATGAATGGCAGAAATACTTGCAGGCTTCAGAAAAGCTATCTGCTCTCCTGCAGCCTGGCCACAATTAGATCGCCATTTGACAGCCACACTGAAAAGGAAACTGTGTCCCCCGCCTTTCACCCACACCCCCTTGCCTCTTTGCTTTCTCTTTTCCTTTCTTTCTTTTTCTCTGTCTTCTTCTTCATAAGACAAGCACTGAAGTTGGGCAGAGACACTCGTCTTGTTATATCGATGGTGTGAATTATGTTAGCTCTGTTGCAGGATCAAGCCATTTACTGATGTGTCTGACATTCCAAGTGGGAGATCTTCAGTAACCTAGCAAGGCTCAGAGCCAACAGTCTTCATTTTTTATTCCTTACAGGAAGCAGAATCCGGGAGCCCCCGAAAGAATGTCACTTTTTCTTCTTTGTGCGGCCTGGCTCCAAGACCCTTTGCTTTGAACTTGCTAACATCGCATTCGGTACAGAAACAAAACACAGCATAAGAAGGGCTATGCAGTGAGCATCCAGCCCTATTCCTCCCTGAGCAAGGCCCAAACCACCCGAATTTCAGGACGGAATAACAAACCGGTGGGCTGTCACTGCTCTTGGGGGCTGGGCCCTAGTCTTTAACCCAGCCCCCAGCCTGAGAGGAATGAGTTGTGTGGTCTCATTGCTTAATCCCCTCTGTGTTCTGCAAACTCATAACACAGAAATAGTTCCTTTTGTTTAGAAAGAATGGAGAGCAAACACAGGTACTAATTTTATCCCTCACGTTCTCAGAGGCTCACCCTTGTTTAACTGCATCAGAGAGATTTAAGCCTCTGGTAGTGGTTTTTCATGGGGCCAGAGGCTATTTGGATACTCTTGGCTTCTTACCTATGAGATTCCTGCTCACCTTGGAGTAAGTGAGGAACACAGGCTCCTGCCCCAGGGCCATTCACCTTTGTAGAACTACATGCTGGAAACAGAATAATCTCTAAGGAAAACAGCCCTTGCCTACAAAAACCAAGGTTCTGATTTTCACATTCCACTTTGGATACTGTCATTATTTATTGCATCTCTTCATTATTTATTGCATCTTCTTCTTGGCATTAGCCAAGAAATCTCTTCCTTGCTAGCGTTAGCCACTTTGCAGAAAAGATCAAGCCTTCCCTTTGTAGCCTCCTTTCTTTCTTCCTTTTTTAACATAAAGGATCTGTTTAAAGGTACTTGGTTTATTCAGCCAGGAAAAAAAAAAATACTGGTGATAGGTGAGTGCAGTGTGTTCATAGCAGATAACATGGGGCTGAACTGGCACACACAAAGCTGGAAGACTGTGGTAATTACTGCTAAGCAGTGAAGCATCAAAACACCTCTTGTACGGAAAGTTCATCCAATTACCACTAACCTAGAGAGGAGGGTTATGTTGTGGCTGTGCTTTTCATTTTAATCTAAATTGCTATTTCTCTTCCTCTGATATGGCCATCGGTCATAAAGAGTTGACCATCATTAAAACTGTTTGATTTGGAACCCTGTCATGTTTGGCTAAGAGGAGAAATGCAAATTTGATGAACGAATAAGGATAAATTTACATATCAGCCTCAGCTCACATGGAGAGAGTAAACATTCTGTTTATCTCAAGTGTCACTGTATGATTTCAGTAGGATCTAAAACTGACCTTGGCCCAGTCATTGCCAAAGACCTACATGAAATATACAGTTGTCCAAATACGATTCACTCAAGTAGAACTTGTGGGCAAACCCCGTGGAGCTCAGCAAACAGGGTTGGTGAGAACAGGGCTGGGAAGCAGTTGGCTCTGCTAAACTCCAAAATTAAACTCTGGAATGAGGGTTTGGTGAAGAAGAAAGAACAAAACATACAAAACAAAAAACAAAACAAAACAAAACAAAATAAAATCTGACTTCATGAATCTTATTCCATCACCATGAATTAAAACATCCTGTTTAGCTACTTTCAGTCTTTAACTACCTAACAATTAAAAAGAGTAAAATCTTAAAAACCAGTGTGAACACTTGAATTTGAAGTATGCTTCCACCAAACCTCTGTTTCATCATTTGGGCACAAGACGAAGATCATTTATTTGGTTTCTAAAAACTATAATTGATTCGAGGAACTTCCACACTTCATAGGTAGTTTACATTACAGGGGGATAATTTCTTTTGGCTGTTTGAATCAACCATGTTTTGCATTTTCCACAACATTTTTAATTAGTTTTTCTTCTCAAGCTAAGTAAACATTCATCAGTGTGTGAAGGAACATAAGACTTCTGTTCATTATGAGGCTTTTGAGTGTGCAGAAAAACATTTAGAGACAATTGCAGGCATCTGTATTGATATTTTCACCTCCACTTGCTCACACCCCAAAATTCATTGTAGAAAATGAAGGAGCAGAATGAGATTACTTTCTCTTACAGCAAAGTACACAGAAAGGTGATGGGGATTTTATATGTGTGCATATATATATTATATATTATTATATCTGATACATATAATATAATATCATAGCATATATTAATATATTCTAAAATGTATTTATTTTTCATTGGAGCTAGTCTGGAAATTTTGCCCACTGTAGAGCAGAAAAATATCTTGAGTCAGAGAAAAGAAACAGTGAAAACTATTTGACAGATACAAATACTTTTTAATTAGAATATCAAAGGACATTCTTAAAGGACACGTTTATACATTTGCTTTTATAGCCTACAAAATAATTCTTTTTCAAAAAAAATAATATAACCACATAGAATAATGCAAAGCTTTAATAGCAGATCCTATAGGAACTTCCTATTTGGGTACAGTTTGCAAACAATTACAAGTAGTAATTACAAATGATTAAGCGTATTTAGCAACTTCTTTGGTCAGAGTTAAGCTGAGGTTTTTTGAGGTTAAATGAGTGGGAGTTTGAGAAACTAGCACAAATAAGGAGAAAGCATCTCATTACTACCAAAACTATGTCCAGGTTTTCCAGTGTTTGAAAGGAAATTGCCATATTGTCTACAGTAGAAAAAGAGTAAGAAAAAATAGTACATGTGTGGGGGAGTAATATATATTTGAGGAAATAAGTCACTTGAGAATCTCTCCTTCAGTATTCTGTGTTCACACACATAGAAACCTAGAGTATTGTACACAGCATTGTTTCTGGTCTGAAGTGGTTGTAAAACACCAAAAAACTAGAGGCTCACAGTTGAGTAAATGATCTCACAAAGTCAATAGGCCCATTCTTTCCCACACTCAAAGATGTTCAAGGCTGAGTTACAGAGTTTTCAGGAAGTAAAGTGTGTCTACAACAAATTGAATATTGATATTTAGTATTAAAAATAATAATAATAACTAAGAAATGAAGGAATAATCACCAAGGGACAGAGATCTGAGTTCCCAGATGAGGACATGGGCAAGCCATGGGCCATCTCTGACCTTGCTGCATTGGTGAATACGCCATTTACTAGAGTATGAAAATTACTCTCTACTTGTCTTCCTGGGAGCCTTCTTAGGCTAGATCCATCCAGCGCTAAAAGTGGTAGCTAAAAAAGTGGGAACCATGATGAATGGGTAAACAAATGTGGCCTATCTATCCAAGGGATTATTACTTGGCAAAGAAAACAAAACAAAACAAAACAAAACAGATGAATCTTGAAAATATTATGGCAAGTAAAAGAAGCCAGTCACAAAAGGCCACATAGTATATAATTTCATTTCTGTGAAATATCCAGAATAGGCATATCTAGCAATTGCCAAGGATCTTGGAGCTGGCGGTAGAATGAGGAATAACTGCTAATGGGTTGGGGGTTTGGAGCAGGGACTGAAATGTTATAAAATTAGATTGTGGTGATAGCTGCACAAGTCCTTAAGCCACTGAACATTACATTTTGAATCAATTTTACAGTATATGAATTCTCTTTAAAAATGTTTTTATTTAAATTCCAGTATAGTTAATATCCAGTGTAATATTAGTTCCAGGTGTAATATTTAGTGATTCAACACTTCTATACACCACCCGGTGCTCATCACAAGTGAATGATATCTTAATAAAGCTCTTAAAAAATAATAAAATAAAGAAAGAAAACAAAAACTGACCACCAAGACTGTTAGAAAGCCAAAGACAAGCTGTCAGAGAGAATTGCGTAGGATTCCGAGGAACAAATGGAAAACACATGAATATTAACTCAAATTAGGTCACTCCCCATCTCAGACTATTTCTACCCATGAAGGCAGTAAAGGTTAAAATCAAAACCGAGCTAAAATGTGATAAATATTTGTGGGTTATCTGTGATGCACTGGGCATGGTAGGTCACAAGGAAGAGAATAAGACACCTTGAGGAACTCGCAGTCTAAAAGGAGACAGGCAAACACACACAATTTGCTTGGCCACGTGCTGGACAACTGTGCATGCTATTAACAGCAGGCTTGGAAGTCATGGATTGCAGCACAGAAAGAGGAATACAGGCCTGAGGATCTTTGATATAGCAGAGCTGCAGGTATTAGTGAAAGCACCTGGGAGCTTCCTCTTCTGTAAACGCTTTAGAAGTTGAAAGTATCATGTGGCTCTCTCAACATCTACCAAAACTCTTGGTTGCATTAATAATAGTGAGTCTTAAATGAAAATCGGGGTGAATTTACCACTCTGAGATGTGGAGATATCCAAAGTCCAGACACCTAGTTCTGAGGGGCTGCATTTAGAAGAATGTGTTCAGGACCTGGGAAGAGCCACCCATCATGTAAGATACAGAAAGTTGAAGAAAATGTGAAAAAAACTACCTGGGCATCTTCCAAGATGACTGCACTTACCAAGGTGAGTGTTGAGTAAAACATAGAATTGTTAAAGTGATATGTTGTCCACCTGAAACTACTATAACATTCTATGTCATTTATACTTCAATAATAATAATAAATCTACCTGGGCAGGAGCAAATGAATGCCTGGTAGTTAACATTGCACCTTAACAACATCTTTGCTATGGGAATCACCTCATTCAATTCTCAAAATCCTAAAAGGAGATGATAAGCAGTGATGTTATTATCCCTATTTTACAAGATAAAGAAGCTAAGGATAGAGAAACTAAGGAATTTGTTCAAGGTCAATTAGCAAATAGCAAAACCACTCTGACATAGCTCTGTTGATTATTCAACTTATGCCCTTTACCACTATCCTATTCTGATTTCTTGTTCCAAATGATCCTAAAGTATGTCCAGCTTACCAATAAATACAATCTCAAGAGGCAGCACATTCATTTTCTGTACTCAATAAGCGAAAACAGAGAGATACTTTCAGAAATAGCATATTCCCAGTCACTGGAGATGTTCACGCAGGCCCAAAAGACTGTTGGAAATGTGGACGGTCTAAAGTATTGGGATCAATGACCTTTACAGGTACTTTCAATCTAGTTGTTCTGATGTGGTGACTATGGAATGTATGACCAGTACCGGAGACCCTGCATATGGTTGTACAAGTCAGGCACTGCACAACTCTGGGAAGGGGGGCACATTTCGTATTCACAGCCCTCACGGATTTGAATATTTCTTAAGTTCTAAAAATATTTCTTGGCTTTCCTGAAGATGCTTGTACAGAGTTTTAAGGGAGAGTAGCTATTCCTTATATGCCCCAAGTTTTGATCTGGGTCTTTGGGAGCTCTGACCACACCTGATTTAGAATTATGATTGCAGAAGGTGGGGGGGGGTGCAGGGGCATGAAGCTAGAGACAGGAAGACAAGTTAGGATGTTATGGCAATTGGACAGAGATAAAAGGTGAGGGCTGGTGATGGGGATGAGGAAATGGTGGTTGTATCCATTCAGGAGAGAGATGAGCTAGAGACTCCAGTTTAGAAGTCACATATATGAAAAGATAGTTGTAACTAAAAGAACCAGTAAGTTTACATATGAGAGACAAGGGGTTAGAAAAGATAAATATTGCATCATAACTCTGAGCAGTATGCAAATTTCAGTAGCAGATAAAGAAACCAAGAGAGATTTTCTGCAGCTGGTAGGTAATCAGCAGGGGGTCTGGTTCAAAGAGGAAATGCAGGTGGAGGATGTGGGGGAAATTGATGGAGCTCACAGTGGTCAATAGTTGCTGATCTTTAGGAGACCACTTTCAGTGGATTATTGATGGAGGACAGATGACAGACCCTCAGGGTAATTAGTTCAAAGTGGCTCAGGGTAATTAGTGGAAAGGAAGGAAAGGAGAGGAGAGGAGAGGAGAGAGGAGAGGAGAGGAGAGGAAAAGGAAAAGGAAAAGGAAAAGGAAAAGGAAAAGGAAAAGGAAAAGGAAAAGGAAAAGGAAAAGGAAAAGGAAAGGGGAGAAGAGAGAAAAGGAAAGAAAAGAAAAGAAAAGAAAAAAGAAAAGAGCAGAGAAAAAGCAAAGAAAGCAACTGAAACTCTATCAATTGACTGTATTCTTATTAAACTCTTAGAGAAAGGCATTTTGCAAAATAAAAACCATGGCATGTTATAACAGAAAAAAAGCATGATGTTAAAGCATGCCATATTAAAGAGCAAAAAATATGGTCTTAAAAAACATAGCATGTTAAAGCATGTTAAATCTTAAATCTTCATTATTACTCTGACTTACAAAGTATCATGTTTATTAAAGTGAACAATGGTAGAATTATGGATGATTTCCATTTTCTTCTTTATGATTTCAACACTTAAAAGTAATCTTTGTTATTTTCCTGTCTTTTCTCTATTTTCTTTACATATATATATAAACTATTATTATTTATGTAATTAAGCCCAGCATTTAACGTGTTGGATAAATGAAGGAATACACATACTCTGGTAATTTTTCCCTTAGAAATACATTGCAAATTGTTTCCATAATTAAATGTTTGTTGACAACATGACATCTACTATCTTCATGTGACTCCAATCTTGTGCACATGCACCACGATTTGTTAGATGTTTTTACTATTGGATACTTAGATTGTTTCCCTTTTTTTCCCAATTATAACCAATGCCACAGTGAACATCTCTCCGCCAACCTCTTTGAATCCTTAGGAGAGTCTCGTATCCTGACATCGTATATCCTACTTCAAAGAGAAAGCCATTTTTTAGTGGCTTAAAACAGCACAAATTTCTTTTCTTACAGCTACGAAGGTCAGAGTTCTAAAAATCAAGATGTCACCAGGGCTACGTCTCTCCTGGAGGCTCTAGGGAAGGATTTGTGTCAGGCCTTTCCAAGTTTCTAGCAGCTGTCTGCATTCCTTGGCTGGGGTTCTTTCCTCCATCTGTGAATCTCTCCTCCATCCTCCCTTCTCCTTCTCGACTAACTTCTCCTAATTCTCCTGCCCTCTCTTATAAGGATCCGAGTGAATACATTGGGCCCCATCTGGCTACTCCAGGATAATAGAAAACATATTCTTTTTCTATGTTTATTTATTTATTTTTGAGGGGTGGGGCAGTAGAGAGAGGGAGACAGAGAATCCCAACCAAGCTTCTTGCTGTCAACACAGAGCCCTATGCGGGGCTTGAACCCACGAACCCTGAGATCATAACCCAAGCCAAAATCAAGAGTTGGATGCTTACCCAACTGAGCCACCCAAGTGCCCCTACAAAATGTATTCTTAAAGCTTTTATATTTATTGTAAAATTACCCCTAAGAATGGTTTTTCCAGTTTACATTTTCATGAGCTGTCATGAATGCTTAACTTTTTTTTTTTTTTTTTGCATTTCTACTAAGGGGATATTCATTAAAAATGGTTTTGTCCAGTTTTATAGGATAAACGTTGAATATATGCATCCAAATGCTAAATTTTGAAATTATTGAAATTTGATTACAAATGAGATCATTGTTTTCATCTATCATTCATTTCTTACTCTTCTTTGATGAGTTGCCTGTTCTTATCTTTTGCCAAAACTACTGATCTACTGATGGGCCTACCTACCTATCTATGTATCTATCTATCTATCATGTATCTATTTTCATTTTAAATCCAGTATAGTTAACATAGTGTTCTATTAGTTTTAGGTGTACAATATAGTGATTCAACAATTCTATACATCACCTGGTGTTCATCATGATAAATACATTATTAATCCCCATCACTTATTCCCCTCATCCCACCACCCACCTCTCCTCTGGTAACCATCAGTCTTTTCTTTATAGGTAATTGTCTGTTTCTGTTTGTCTATTTTTTCCCTTTGTTCCATTGTTTTGTTTCTTAACTTCCACATATGAGTGAAATCATATGGTATTTGTCTTTCTCTTACTGACTTATTTCATTTAACCTTATACTCTCTAGACCTATGTTGTTGCAAATGACAAGAGTTCATTCTTTTTTATGGCTGAGCAATATTCCATTATATATGTATACTATATATATATATATATATATATATATATATATATATATATGTATATATATATATTCAGCTATCAGCGGACACGGGCTGCTTCCATATTTTGTCTATTGTAAATAATGCTGCAATAAATATAGGGGTGCATATATCTTTTCAAGTTAGTGTTTTTATCTTCTTTGGGTAAATACCCAGTAGTTGAATTACTGGATCATGGGGTAGTTCTATTTTTAACTTTTTGAGGAACTTCCACACTGTTTTCCACAGTGGCTGTACCAGTTTGCATTCCTACCAACAGTGCAATAAGGTTCTTTTTTTCTTTTTAAAAAAATTATTTATAAAATATTTTATATAGTGAAGACATTAGTCTTTTGTCTGCTATGTATATCGTAGAATGTGTATTTTGAAATTTGATATTTTACATAATCAATACAGCACTCATTTACATGGTGGCTATCTCTGTTTGCTATTATGCTTACACAACACTTTCTTCTCCTGAAATTATCTATTCCTCTATCCCCTTTGTTTTTATCTTTTTTTTAAAGAACTCACGACACTGTTTATCTTTTTTTAAAGAAATTATAATTCATCTGGAATGCATGTGAGTGCATGTCTGATATTTACATAGGACTTTAAATTTTATTTTTCCCTCATATTTAATGAATTATCTGATTAGCTCTATTTTTTTTTCTTTTTCTATCATTTTGAAACCTACTCTTATCACATCCTGGATTTTTATACATGTTAGACTCTCTAGGTTTCTGTTTTGTTCCTTTAACCTGTCTATTCTTATATTGATATGCTATTGTAATCAAAAGTTTTACACAGCAGTATCTTCAAAGGAGACCAATGGCAAGATGACGGCAGTACATTTAATGTGGCTGAGCAGCAAGGTCTCCAAACTAATCATCAAAAGGCCCAAGTTCTAATGCAGGCATTGCCACCACTTTGCTGGATGATATGGAGTCCCCTAAAATTTTAAATATATTTCTTCTTTTAAAAAATGCTGCAGCCCATAGGGACGCCTGGGTAGCTCAGTCAGTTGAGTGTCCGACGTCGGCTCAGGTCATGATCTCGCGGTTTGTGGGTTGGAGCCCGCGTCAGGCTCTGTGCTGACAGCTCAGAGCCTGGAGGCTACCTCAGATTCTGTGTCTCCTCCTTTCTGCCCCTCCCATGCTCATGCTCTATCTCTCTCTGTCTCTCAATAATAAATAAACATTAAGAAAGAAATTTTTAAAAAATGCTGAAGACCAAAAATTGGGGTTAAAATGCTTCTTTTGCCAATCTCCTAACTTCCTCAGGATCAAATGAGTGAAATTATTTCAAAACACTTCAAATTCCATGTCAAATGTTGTTGTTAACTCATTTTTCCTTTCTGTGACAGAGTAAGAAGTACGGAGATTACAGAGAAATACAAAATATAAGATTTCATAACACTGTTTTTAAAAATTAGTATCTCTGCTTTGAAAGAGAGAAGAAGAGTTATATGTTTAGTTTTCAATTGTACCTAATAATTTATGAGAATCATCATTAGAATTTGCCATGTAACCATAAGACCTGCTTTTTAAAGAAACAAATGCTTCGGAGAAGAAAACCCTGGAAGCATATTTATTTTTTGGTCTCAGGAGAAAAAGCCTATTTCAAGACATATCTTCATACTGAAGGCATGTGTGGCATTTGGCATCGTCATAAGGGAGATTTGGCTACTACTGATTTAGTACATTTACTAGCTGCTGAACTATTTAAGGGGAAAGGCTGTGTCTTCCAAAACTACTTAACAAATAGTAACTACAGTAAGAAGTTGTCTAAATGAGTACTTCCCTTCTGTTCATATTTGAATAAAACTTTCAGCCACATTTGGGCCAGTAGAGAGAAGGCTCCTGCAGGTGGAATGCACCAGGCACAGGGCAGGGAGTACTAGGTCAGGAGTCAGGGAGATGGGTCTGATTTCACTTGCCTTGAATTTCCTGCATGCCTTGATTTCAGGCCCCACTTGAAAACAAGGGTGTTGACCAGCTTAACTCTTGGTCTCTCCCATCCTAGCTTCCTACGACTTAGTAACAGTCAACAACACCTGATTCCCCAGGGCCAGGTGAGAGCAGTGCTCATCACCTCTGGTCCTTGAGTTTGGGAATCACATCTCATGAAAAGAGAACCAGGTGGAGCAGGCACAGTTTATGAAGATTTGGAAGGTGAGTAAGAGCTTTGTGCTGGCAGAGGCCAAGCTATATTGTCCTCCCCCTCCCCACCCCCGGCATCTAACACTGTGCACCAAGCACCCAGTGAATGCTGATGGAAAGGATGAATAGATGGGAAAGCACACAGGTGGTCGACCCTTGGGAAAGAACCTGAAAAGTGTTTACCCTTCCAAGAAGTATGGGAATCTTCTCCCTCGAACAGTCTCCTAGTTTTCAAGTCGACCATCCCACCCAGGATGAAAGGGAATAGGGCTCCTCCCGCACTGGGACCTCCGTCTGGGTTCTGTTTGTCCACACAAACAACCCTCTCCTTGTTTAATCTGCCAGCAGGGTCTGCACCCAGGAGGCAGGACTTCAAGCCAACACCTCCACACCTCCTCTCCAGGGGCAGTCTCAGAACTGATGCACAGCCTATCCCCAGCCCCAACACCAGTGAGCCCTTCCCTTGAAGGATGATGGGTTTCCCACCCCAACAGCTGGAGGCATTGTCTCTCCACCTCAGCCTGGCGGAAACATTCCGTTTAGACAGGTGGCTGAGCTTTCTACGCACTGATGCAAGTTTCCTTCTTTTTTGGCTTCCAGTTCCATCCTCCCTGCAGCTGAGGTCCATACAGAATGGGGGTAACAGGGCAGAAGGTGAGGTTGAGCAGAAGAGGAGCCCATTCATTAGAGATTCCTTTTGATGAGATAGGATTATTCTACTTCTGCTTGCCAAGAAATGGAAGCCAGAACATTGCAGGCAGGTGCTCCCAAGTCTAACTCAGACCTCTAGTGGTGTGCTCGGAAGCCCCTTAGCCAGAGAAATCCAGAGCTAGTAGGAAAGCTGGGTGGGATGGCCATGTTTCTGGCTTCTAGCAATGTGCCCAGTTGCTGTTCTGACTGCCCTATACATCGCTCGTTAAACGGACCCAAGCTCCATCTATTCTTAAGGTATGCCCTTCCAGGTGTTCCTCTGTATGCAGGTAGGGCTCGAAGTCAGGCTCACCATGGCATCCAACCTCATGATTTCTGCAAAGATTAGTTTAGTTCTGCCTAAATTGGCAGAAGTCTTGCAAGTCAACAAACGAAACAGGCTTTATACTTAAGAGGTGGTTGTTTCCTTCATGTTAGAATTCTACCTAGGTAACAGTTTTTAGAGGGAAAAGTTAAATTATTTTCTGTCCCTACTATCATGGAGTCATTTGTCATGGAATCTTTATATTTGAGAGAAATGTATCCTGAGGCAGTCACACATCCCTAAATTTGAAAAGACCACCATAGATTATAATGTCTCCCAATTCATTTCAACCAAGTACTATATCACTTAAAGGAGAAAGTGAATTCCATCAATTCTGTGATCATTCTATAACCAGCAACCCCTGTTTCCTTGTCCAGCCTCATGAGGTGACCACTACATTTCTGGGAATTTTTGGAATAAGCACCAAATTACAGCAAAAGCCAGGCAGGTGGGGGCATTAGGTGTGCAGCTGGTTTGATTCAGTAGTTTGTTTGCTTCTATACACCAGCCTCTTAGTCTGTCCTATTCAACTTTGTCCCTCTGCAAATGAACAATTAATGCATGGCCCTTAGTAAATGTTAAATCTGCAAGTATAAGACAACCATATAAAATGTTTCCATAAATTGTAGGTCTCTTGCCTTGTTATCCCCATTTCTCTTAAGAAGGACAGGGGCACCTGGGTGGCCCAGTCAGTTATGCGTTCGACTTCGGCTCAGGTCATGATCTCATGGTTCGTGAGTTTAAGCCCCACTTCAAGCTCTGTCCTGACAGCTCAGAGCCTGGAACCTGTTTCAGATTCTGTGTCTCCCTCTCTCTCTGCCCCTCCCCCGCTCACACACACACACACACACACACACACACACACACTTTCTCTGTCAAAAAGAAATAAACGGGCGCCTGGGTGGCTTGGTCGGTTAAGCGTCCAACTTCGGCTCAGGTCATGATCTCACGGTCCATGGGTTCGAGCCCCGCGTCGGGCTCTGTGCTGACAGCTCAGAGCCTGGAGCCTGTTTCAGATTCTGTGTCTCCCTCTCTCTGTGACCCTCCCCCGTTCATGCTCTGTCTCTCTCTGTCTCAAAAATAAATAAACGTTAAATAAAAAAAAGAAATAAACATTAAAAATATATTTCAAAAAAAAGAAGGGGAAGGAATCAGGATGACCACTTGGCATATGGGGAAGTAAAGGCACAGGACACAGAGGCGTCTGCCTGAGTATGAGCTTATGTGATAGACTCAATGCAGGCACCATATCACAAATCCCTGAGAGAGTAAAAGGCGGGGGGCGGGGGAAACCTCATGGACCTTTTCAGCCATAAATAAATTCTTATGCAAACATATTTCAAAATGTGAGCGAGAGTGTGCACCCATTCGAATGAGGTTTTATTCACCACGGGGAAGGCCGCATTTTCATACGTAGGACTTGGTGGTGGGGGAAGATGAAACCGTCTTCCAAAGAAATGAGGTCACATAGGTTATGGTTCCTGGAAGATGTGTTAAAAAGAAATAATTCCTACTTCTCATTCATAGGAAAACAGGACTACTCTCAAGAAAAATTTCAACTTTTAAACATCGTAGTGTGATTTATTTTATGGATAGACTGCATTTGTGGTTTTATAGAATTGACATGCACTTGATCTAACCCAGCTAACAGGTTGAATTTTTTATGTAGATGTTTTCTTCCTCGATAAGCTGAGCAGTTTCTTACTCACAAATCCTTTCTGAAATTTCATATTCTGAATGAAGGCTAGGGAAGGACCACATTAGAAAATTTCCTGAGGTGTCTAACATTCTTTTCACTTTACCCTTGTATTTTTGTGTGGTTGATCTCTTCTTACACATGGATGTGTTGAAGCAAAGTATTTATGTTAAACACAGGCAGAATATCTAAAGCAAATATTCATAATTAAATGTTGTTATACAATGAGCCATTAGGCTCCTTTAATAGAAGCAAAGCTTTAGAAAGTTCCATGTCATAATTTTCTTTATAGCTCCTTAAAATAAGGGAACATTATTTTTCTGGCTTCTTTTCTATTTACACAAGTAATACATGGTGATTTGCAAATACAGCTTAGATATCATCATTATTAGTATTTTGATATATACACATATACATTTTTACAGATTCAGGGTCATATTGTATGTAGATTCTTGCTTTCTTTTTTTTTTTTCTTTTCTCCTTTAAATAATATGTGAGCACTTCCCCATGGCATCACATATTTTTTGAAAACATGCCCTTTGATGTTTTCTGATATAAATTATTTAGAGTACCACCTATGTGATATCCTAATATATTTTATAATACTCATCAGTGTCTACTCATTTTGTTGAAAAAAAGTTAATTTCTTTAAATTAACCAATTTTGTGGGGAAGATAACATATATTTAGTTTGGCATTGAATTAACAACTATATAATTTGATCAACAGTTTGACTTTTCAACTGCTGTTATAATATATATAAGCTTGCAGTACATTTGGTGGCCATCAGGGCCCCTTCTCCTGCAGGAGTCAACTGACCACCATGCTTCATTTTAAGCCAAGTTCACGTGCAAAGAGGCAGAGAACAGAGATAAAGGATGAGTGTACTATGCTTTGGTGCATTGTAATAACTAGATTTCTCAGGAGCTTCACAGAGGGTATGAAATTTTAAGACATGAGGAGAAGGAAGACCCAAGATAGAAAGAGGATGGCTTCCCAGTGGGATAGCTGGATAAAGAATTTTTTTTCTAAAGAAACCATTGTTTTCTAGCTTTTTTAAATGAAGTCAGATACTCAACCTACTGAGCCACCCAGGTGCCCCTGTTTTCCAATTTTTAACTAGTTTTGTATTCCCAGGTAGTTTAGTTTCAGCCTAGTCATCCAAAACCAAACCAATGACCAACCAAAATCCACAAAGTTCTGGATGAGTCTTTAATGTTTTTTTTTTCTTCCTTGAGTTGTCCAACTGGTTTCCTGCCTTTAAAATATCTCCTTCCAAAATGCTTCTTGCTTATTTTAGGAAGCAGAAATGTGGAATTTCAAATGAAGTCTTCAGCATTATTTCATAGGTAGAAGTCCCCAAGTCCTTGTTGGTTCTTGCCATTAACCTTTGCAGGGTCTTGGAGTGCTAATGATTCCAGGTATCATAGACAATTATCTTGACTATTTAAGGGGAGAATGAAGAACATTTGGAAAACAGAATCTGGGTTTATATTTACATTTCAAGCTTCATGATTGACTATCATGACTTCATGATAGCTTAACTATCTCCCAATTTATTTTCTCTGCCATGCTGAAAATTTTTCCTGCATTTCACTGAAACTGACCCATGATTTACTGTTTTTCATCTATTGACCTTTAACCTCCTTTTTAAGGTAGATTGTTATAAAGTTACCCCTGGTTTAGAAGATGTGCCATTGCATTGGCTTTTCACTCATAAGTAGGTCATTAAATCTAGGCAGCAAGAAATAAAAGGGAGTTAGTTTCATATGATAACATAAAGGGAGAGTGGGAGAACTATTACAAATGAATGAAGTAGGGGGTGTCTGAGTGGCTCTGTTGGTTGAATATGTGACTCTTAACTTCAGCTCAGGTCATCATCTCAGGGTCACGGGATCGAGCCTTGTGTCGGGCTCTGCTCTAAGTGTGGGACCTGCTTAGGATTCTCTCTCTCTTTCCCTGTATCTCCCTCCTCCACTTGCACTCTCTCTCTCTCTCTCTCTCTCTCTCTCTCTCTCTCTCAAAAGCAAATGAATGAAGCAAAAAATTTGGCTCTTTCTGGTCTGAGAACACACCCTTGGAAGCAAACCCTATGAAAATATATTCTTAGTGAGTCAAGCTGAACATTTCCCTTTCCTTCTCTCTATCTTAGCTCAGGCAGTCAAGTGTGTGCCAAGTATCTGCTGCAGCCAAACCTCCCACATCTTGTCAGAGAAGCCCATCGTTACCCAATGGAAGCTCATGATTCAGCAGGTACTTAACGTGCGATCTCCTAGGAAACAGAGACCAGGTATCTGAACAATACATTGCTGACTGACCACATCTCCAGCCACCAAATGCTTCCTGTAAATGAGCAGTCATTTTAATTCAAGAGTTGCAGGGTTGGCTTGAGTCCTGGGGCAAATAATGGAATGAAATCCTCAACCAGATTGATATCCCACCCCCAAGAAGTTCTATGCATTCATTTTGGAACACAGGTTGGTTTCTGGGCATTCTCTTCAAACTAGGTTACTGTGTGGAAACTGGCCAAAAGCATCTGCAGCAGCCACAATGACAACTTTCTGGCTTTTTGCCATTGGTGATTTCTCCATAGCCACTCAAGTATAAAAGACTAACCATAGAGCAAGAGCTTTCCAGCATCTGTGTATACATTCATCATCTGTTAGCCAATGTCTAGTTATGTTATCTAGTCTTATATGTGAGGTTTGTACCAAGCACTGAGAATACAGAATTGAATAAGATCTCATCCTGAAGAACTCAGTCTAGCAAGAAGAATGGCTTTCTAATCTAGTGAGTGTTCTATAGGAGTACATTTCACAGTGGAAGGAATATGAACAAAATGCTGCAGAAGGAAGATTGGGTATGAGAAAAGAACTGAATATGCTTTCACAGAAGGAGTGAGACATGTAGAGTTGGGTCTTGAAGGATGAATAGAAGTTTGGCAAAGAAGGGGGTCAAGTCCATTTCTGGACTACATGTTTGTTTGTTTGTTTGTTTGTTTCTATTATTTGAGACCACTTCACCACTGTGAAGTTGGAACAATTCGTTTTGTTTTATCCTCAAGAACTTAAGGGTTCAGGTAAATTTAGCAATAGACATTGTTTGGTTATAAAATCACCTTGTACAGTCTCCAACAATGGTTCCACTTTTTCACATCAATGTTTTCAGGTGAAAATTACTCTATCTGTAGCCACTTAAACTCTGAAATGTCAGTAGGTCTCCTAGTTTCTATTTCAGCTTACTTACTTGAATAACAGTTTATCCCCCAAAGCCTCTTAGCAATACATTTTCCCCCTCTCAGGACTTTCCTAGCTGACCTATGAGTGACAGCTGCCATGTTCTTCCTAGCCATTCACTGCAGTGCAGCAACCTGGACTCAATCATTCTTCTTCATATACCTAACTAACCCCCACTTTCTCTGGACATCCCTGTCACTACAACCCTGCTTCTACTCTGTTCCCACCTCCCTTTTGCCAAGTCTTACCCAGTTGAAACTTCCTGGCCATCCACCTTGATTTTCAATAAAGCTAACATTTCAAAATCTAGTTTGCTTGCTTCACTCTCTCCCTTTCTCTCTATCTCTCTCTCTCTCTCTCTTTCTCTCTTTATCTCTGTAAATAGACACTGTGGTCTGAAACCAATGCCAGAGAGAGAAAAGAGTTGTTTTCCATTGTCCATATCAGTTACACAAAAGTAATTCTACTCTCATTCTTATGAGTCATCTGTGAACATTTTTTTTTTCAATGTAACTACAGAGACTAGCAGAGACAACAAATTGTATGTGTTTCCTGTCCTCTTCTCTCTTTCATTCGTGGTTCTGCTCATTTGTACATGTACCAGAAGGTGCCCAGGAGGAAAAAATCAATAAATTCACTCTGGCTTGTAGCAGGGGTTGACACTTCCAGAAAGTTCAAGTTCAAATCTTCTGTACTCTCTGAGAGGTATAGTCATTGATTGATCCTTGTGTCTATAATCATGGAAAATTGAGAGTTGACCAGACACATTATTGGCTTGAAATTGGGGTTGTGAGAAAAAACTGTGTCTTATAATCACAACAGAGTGTGCAAAATTCTATCCCTTACCTCAAATAAAGGCCACTAAGCCACAGACAACCTCCCTGCTCATCTTAGGGAGCCCTTAACTCACTCTGGATCCCACTACAAGGCTTTGGGGTCTACCTGCCACTCAGAGTAATCACCTCCACACCCCTACACCTCAATGTCTTTCTCTATGAGTCATCTGCAATTCAAGTTGAGGCCAAACTTTGAGACTGAAAAAAAATTTAAAAAGCAAATCCAAACTTACTATTTGACAGGAAGTGAAAAGATAAGAGGTGATACTAGTTTAGGAGCACCCCATTATGGAAGACAAAAGACATTCAGCTCTGTCCACTCACGCTCAGTTTCTCTGTTTAGCACCTTGCAAAGTCCTCAGTGACACTGTATAATCTCCCTTTCTCTCTCTTCTTCTTCTTCTTTTTTTTTTTTTTTTGAAGAGAGAGTGAAAGCATGATTGGGGGAGGAGCAGAGAGAATGGAGATAAGAGGATCCAGAGCAGGCTCTGTGCTGACAGCAGTGAGTCCGATGTGGAGCTCAAATTGACGAACCACGAGATCATGACCTGAGCAGAAGTCAGACACTCAACTGACTGAGCCACCCAAGTGCCCCTACATAGTCTCTCTTCTGGTCTCACCTCCAACACCAGGATGCATGACCTCTCTTGGAATGCATTGGGGCTCTTCAGAGGCACAAATTCTAGAACATTTCTTCTTGTAACGGTAACCTGCTTTATTCTAGTCCCAAGTCTGAGTCTCTTCAGTCAAGCAAATTGTTCTCATTTAACATATATAACAGCTAGCATCAAGGTTAGTATCAAACATTCAGATATCATTCTATGTGAATCAGTTCAAATGTGCACCTGAAACATTTTATTCTTCTTTTTTTGTTGTTGATGAATTTTATACTTTAGTTTGGTTTTGTTTTAAGTAAACTCTGTGCCCAACGTGGGGCTCTGACCCACTACCCCAAGATCAGGAGTTGCACACACTACCAACCTGAGCCAGCCAGTCTCCCCAAAACATTTTATTCTGATCACACAAAGTGAATATAGAGCAGAGAAACCTTACCAATGATTAAAACCTAGGATTTTACTCATTCATGTTAATTCACAAATTCCAATTTTAATGGTGTTCTCTCAGAAAATTAAATAGAAAACATTTAAGTAACTTCCAATTGTCAATCATTTTAAAGCAAGAAGCATCCATACAGGTAGTAGAAAGCCATCATTGGTCAGAGATTTTACTTGGGGTGGCTCATGTAGGCGCAGGGGGTGAAAATTTACAGGTATTGTTCAATAGATTGGAAACCCCTTTCGGTCCAGATGTTTATCTGACCGGGTATTTTTGTGACCAAAAGAGAACACACATGATTTGCTACCATGCTTAATAAGTGGACAGGATATCTGAAATGGGGATTGCTCTGAAAACATCCAGGAGTCTTGCCTTGGGTGCACGTGGAGTGTAACTGCCAGACACCTTTCCTGTCCCATGGAGTGGCTGAGAGTGTGAAGTCACCTCTGCATTAATTCCATGATCACGTTGCTACTGAAAAAGTGTAGCAAGGAAATGAAAGGATTATTTAGGTAATTCCCAAAGGAATGTTCTGATGGTCTCAGAAGTTAGTTAGGTTTGCCTCATTGTTAGATTTGCCCAGAAACAAAACAAAAGGAGGAGGTGATAGAAATGATTAAGCACAACCCATCTTTGGGAGCCCAAATCTCAAAATTCAAAAGATTATGTTGCTCTCAATTTTCTATCGAAATATCTTTCACATTTTGCATTTTATTTTAACACAAACTGATACCTTGCTGAGAATATCAAAATCCTACATAAGGTCATAATTCCTTTGTGGTAACATGAAGAAAAAAAATTTCTTGGATGACACTTGACATATATAATTAGGAAGAAGACAGACCCTCTAAAAGCTAAATGCAATGTTTATCTTGAAATGTCCTAAGGTTAAGACCATGCTAGCAAGTTTTTATTGCTGAGCTGCAACCCTATGTGAGAAATGGAGTTTATAATAGAGATGCTGGTGCACCACCTTAATTATCACATTGCCACCAGCCACCAGCATAATGAAGGAATTTTCTTATTTTTGCACAAGGAATACTAATTGAAACGGAGCAAGGATTCTCACGGCCGCACTGCAGTAAAATGGCGCCATCTAACGGAGAGGAGAGCACAGCCACATGGGTGGCATTTCAGCAGGACAGTCTCCTCCAGTCCCTGGACAGCTGGGTTTCTGCCCTTGGATTTCTAAACTCAAAAAACAAAACTGAATCCTACTGTGTTCCACATATCGATGGCCACTCTGTGGAGTCAGGGATTGGGCAGATGCTACCAGTTTTCTCTGAAATCCCCTCCATAGTGACCTTCTCAGACCACTACAGACAAGTGACATGGATTGGGCAGGCTGGAAGCACAGGGAGAAGGGAGGTAGGAAAGGAGGGAGGAGGGAAAGATGAGGGAAGGGGAGAAGAGGGCAGTAGGGGGGGAGAGGGTGGGGAGGAAGAGGGAGGGGAGAAGAGGTATGGAAAGATCATTTTGCGCCAGATGTTTTGCTCTTAGATATGCAATATAACATTTAGCACTCAATCTTCATGTGGAGTCTCATTTGTACATATCAGGAGTGTGAAACAGAAGCCAAATTAACCATCCCAAATTGGTACTGTCGGCAAGCAGCAGAGAAGTCTACCTGCTTCTAGGACCGTGGTATTTCTAGAAGCGCTAGGTCATGAGTGGAATAACCTGGTGGCTGTTCTCAGAAAGGGAGGGTTCACTGCTCCTGTGTGATGGTTCTCATGAAAAATCAGGGTCAACTGGAAAGCTTAGTAGTGTCTTCCTTCTTCTCCATTAGACCTACCCGTTAAACAGACTTGTAGAAATAAAACACCCCCCTCCCCCACATCCTCATGTGCATTCCCCTGCATACACAGAGTTCTGGCTTAAATTCTCACTTCACCCCCTTCCCTGCCTCAAGGATGTGATTTCCCAGTTCATCAAAAATTCATCCGGGGATGAATTCATCCGAGCAGGACCGAGAAACCCATTGGGTTTTTAACTTTAAGTTAGGCAAACAGTCTCAGTAGAGTGAGCCCCTTTTCATAAGCCAGAGAAAACTTGGCCCTTGCTGTTCTGTTTCATGGAAATATATGGGAAACAAATGCCACTTGGTGACCAAGGGGTATTAATAGATCTGAAAATACCCTTGCTTGAACTGTCACCTACACCCTGGAGATCTGCTTGACAGCACTGAATGGATGTGGGGTTTGAGGCTAAAGATAGCATCCCCAAAGAGGCTGAGAATCCCAAATGTGGCAAACCACACAGTACATTCCTTGAATGGAGGGCATTTTTAGCCAACCGGAACAGGGACCACTGAATAATTTTAGTCATTTTAACAACCAAACTGATGCACCACAGAAGCTCAGGTGGAGGGATGCACTGGTACTTTGCTAAGGCAATGGGCAGTGCTGACTTGCTCATTCCCCAGCTGGCTCAGTTGTATTGTCTAGACACAGCCAGCCTGGGGTTTTCACCACCATCCATTACAAGGGCAACAGGCACAAGTGACAGGAACAGGACTGCTTGCCCTTCACAGAGGTCAGAGCAAGTGGACCCAGCTGGAATGTCTCCCATTGGTTTAGTAGAAGGAAAAAAAAAAAGGTATCGCTTTGGCTTTTTACACAGCCAAGATGGAAGCAATTGCGGTCAAAAGCGAAGTGGTTTCTTTTGAAAATGTGTATTGACATGTTATAGACTTTTAGCAAGGCTTGAACTTTTCCCTCAAATAGAAGAAAGCTCGTTGAAATCTTTAAATGATAGGCAACCAGAGTCAGATTTCTGTTTCTTCCACTGTTTTGTTTGTTGTTTGTTTGTTTGTTTGTTTGTTTGTTTTGTTTTTCCTGAGGGAGGTTTTGGCTTTAAAAGTTTGCCTCTGTCCTTGTTATTCAAGTGTGACCCACCACCTTTATATTCTACAAAGTGCGTCAGACAGGAGGAAGGGAATACTTACCGAGTTAAGGATGTGTTTTGTACTGCAGAGAAAGCCTGCTGCTCCTGGGATTTGAGGGCCCATGGGAGGTAAGGAGCCCCTGCCCAGTCTCCTTGGAGGAGGTTAATAATATTTAGGTCAGAGCTTCTTGGGGTACTTGCAGGTGTTCTTTGAAAAAAGACTTGAGTAGAAAGTGAATTTGGAGATGCTGGTTCAAATGAAGCTGAGAAAGTTATTTTACTCTAAGGCTTTTTAATCTGTGAAGGTGCCTGTGATGTTCCAGATGGGTCTGTAAGTAAAGGCTGCCTTCATAACACTCAGCACTGTGGCCTGTGGGTGCTAAGAAGGCAGGATGATATGGCAAAGGGCTGATGTGGCCACTAAGGGAGGGACAGCTGCTGATGGGATTATGTTTGCCCAAAACATTGAGCTACAACCTGCTTTTTTGTGGAAATATTAACATATCAGAAAGCACAGGACACACCAGCACAAGGAGAATAATGAAAGCCATCCTTTCTCTCCACAGGTGCAATATAGATAGCCAAGGGAGACCAGCTAGTCACCATGCCCTGGGGGAGAAAGAAGGAAACAAATGTTCTGAGCTCTTTTTAAGCATCTCACTAGCTCTGTTACAAGTATTATAAGGTTTCAACATTAGGGATATTAAGTTGTAAATCTGTCCGACACTTGGCTTTATGGAAAGGAGAGTGACCCAGGAATGTCAGGTGAGTTGGGCATTCCAGAGACCAGGGTTCCCCTGGAACATGGCATGTGAAGGAGTCATTAAGATGGGCTCATGAATCCATATGTGCTCCTAGCATCAGCCATAGCCTGGTGAGATATGTCTTGAGCTAATCTGCACTACTCTGTTTCAAACATACAAAAATGCTTCGGTGATTGATAAAACACAATTAATGTAAACATTTTGCTGACTTCACAGGAACTGTCTCTTTAGGTATTTTCTCAATAGATAAGACTAGTATTATTAAATTTTTGAATAAGCACTAAAATCACATGGTTTGGAAACCAGAAAAATGCCAAAAAAGATAGAATAAAAATATCTCTGTCCCATTCTTGTCCACCCCTAACAAGACTTCACACTTCTAACTGGGTAATTCATACTCTTAGTTTCTTATGTAAATTTTCAAGTTTTTGCGGCACACACAAAAGCACATCAAAATGTAGAGTTTTAGTTCCCTCTTTCTGACAAAATGGCTTGCATATTTTACATGCTACCCTCATTTTTTTAAGTTTATTTATTTATTTTTGAGAGAGAGAGAGAGAGAGAGAGAGAAAGTGAAGGGGAGGGGCACAAATGGGAAAACAGAATCCTAAGCAGGCTCCATGCCTTCAGTGCAGAGCCCAATGCGGGGCTTGAACTCATGAACAGTGAGATCATGACCTGCGCTGAAACCAAGAGTCAGACACTTAACCAACTGAGCCACCCAGGCCCCCTACCCTCATTTTTTTTTTAAGTCTGGTACAACTGCACTGACATATTTCCTGTCTGTTGAAAGAGACTTGTTCACATAAGACCCTAAAGCCAAAAGCTTTTTGAATCTTGCACTATTAACAGAGTACTTGATCTTATGCATCACATCCCACTTTCTTTCCCTTTGCACAGATGCCCATAGAACACTTTTCATGATGCCTGGGATCAAAGCTCCATCATTTCTTTGTGACAGTCTGTCCCATCTGCCTCCAAAGGTAGACTACCTCCTTTCATCTCCTGTAGAATGACAAGAAATCTTATTATCCTGAACCTATAGAGTAGCCCACCTCCTAATTTTCAATTCTACTAGGGCAGAGGGTCACCAATGTGGTCATGATTAATTCTCTAAACGAATCAAGGTGAGCTGGACTGAAACATTACCTGGAGAATACATGATGCAGAATCTAAGTCACCATGCCCGATACTCTGGACATTATTCTCTGACTTATTTAAAAGGAACAGGGAATGGGATGCCTGGATGGTTCAATCTGTTAAGCGGCCTACTCTTGATTTCAACTCGGGTCATGATCTCATGGTTCATGTGATCAAGCACCATGTCAGGCTCTGCACTGATGGTGCAAAGCCTGCTTGGGATTCTCTCTCTCTCTGGTCTCTGATCCCTCCCCCTGCTCTGTCTCAAAATAAATAAATAAAACTTTTTAAAAAAGGAACAAGGAATCATTCCACCTGTATGGCATTTAGGTTGGCATTGGTTGAGGGATAATTCAAGCAGCATTCATTCAAATCCTGTTGATCATCAAAATTCCAGGGGCTGAAGAGATTTTGAAAAGTACAGATAATTGTGTTCTATCCAGACACAGGTGATTCTGACCCTTGGAATCCCTTGGGGTGGTGACAAGCCATGATTATTTCTAAGCAACCCAGGTGATTCCAATGATATGCTTAGAAGGAATATATATGCCCCAGTGGGTCTCACAGCCTTCACGGATGCCATGATAAATAGAAAAGACATGGCAAGTAAGCCTATTTCCAAAAATGTGTCCAGTTTGGTTGAACTTCCTTTTAGCACAACATTGAAGAAAACAGACTACATTTCTAATTTCATGTGGTTTGTAAATGTGAATCTGTCTTTTCAAAGAATAAATAGTAGAGGGTCAGAGGGTTTCTCAACCAAAGGAAAAACACCCCAAATATTTATTTTATTTTATTTTATTTTATTTTATTTTATTTTATGCCTTAGGACTGATAAATATGACAAAGGAAGTGAATGACTTGAGCTGGAGCTAATAGGGTGAATTAGAAAATTCTGATGTGGGAGAAGTGAACTCTATGTAATCAATCGTATAGCTCTGTTGGGTATCAACAAGGTGCCCCTCTCTCTAAGTTTCCTCCCCACATCATTTGATAACCTTACAACCTAATATAATACAGAACTGGCATAAACAGAAATCCACAGAGGTCAGGGTCAGCAGGAAATTTCCATGGACAAGTGTGGGAGAAGCCAAGGTCTTTATCAGAAGGCACACGAGACTGAAAAGAGTCAGACATAGAAAGACAAACACTGTATGATCTCACTTGTATGTGAAAGTTAAGTGCACTGAACTCATAGAACTTACAGATGGGTGGTTGTATGAAGCCAGGGTAGGAGGTGAGGGAAGAGGGTGGAGGTAGTCAAAAGGTATGAACCTTTGGTTATAAGCTAAAGGAGTCCTGGGGATGTCAAGCACAGTGTAGTTACTATAGTTAATACTATCTTATATATTTGAAAGTTGCAAAGGGAATAGGTCTTGAACGTTCTCATCGCAAGGAAAAAAATGTGTAACTATGTTGTGGTGATGGATATTAATTAGACTTATTGTGATGATCGTTTCCCAATATATACAAATATTGAATCATTATGTTGTACACCAGAAACTAATATAGTGTTATATGTCAATTATATCTCAATAAAACCGGGTAGGGGGAGGAATGGTGGGTGCAAAAAAAAGGGCACGAGAATATCTGAGTGTATGTCATGAGTGCGTCAAAATCTGTAGGAACCATGAACTGCACCTGACCAAAAATACAGAAGCAGCGGGAAGTATAGTTAGGGCCATTCTCATCCAGGGCTATTGTTAGTGGATTTAGTGATTAATTGCAAAAATGGTTCCAATTCTCCCCAACTCCCTGTATTCACATACTCTGCAATGAGATTTTGCAGCTCATCCTATCAGGATATGAATTCTATTTCCCTTCCCCTTGAATCAAGGCTGGCCTATACAATGTCCCCTGTGACCCACTGTGGCCTAGGAAGTGTGGCAGAAATGTATGAGGGTCAGAACTGAGCCTAGACCTTAAGACACCGCATGCTGTGATTTCTTCTTTTGGGACCTGGGCTACTGCCATGGACACACAACTGGGCTGGCCTGCTGGAGGATGACTTACCACATGGAGCAGAACCATGTCAGTCTGGTGGTCCCATAGAAAATATCTAAGACTTAAAGAGACTCCAGAGAAACAGCTAGAAAAACAAGAGGAAACCCATAGTATATGTTGCCAAAGAATGCTGGGGTGGGGACATTTCAAGAAGATTGTGGCTGACTGTGTTGGATGCCATTGAAGGCTCAAAAATGATGGAGACAGAGATACATCCATTGGATTTAGTGTCATAGAGATTGTTGGTGACCTTGACATGACTTGTCTTATTCTTAGTGCTGTGATAAGGACAGAGGCCAGGTTGGAGCCATTCCAAGAGGAGAGTGAGGAGATTAAGACCATGAACGTAGTCTCTGATGAAACAAAGTAAGATGTGATGATATTGTGTTGAGAATCATTCCCAGAGAGGGAGACAATTTTGATATAGGAAAGAGTTGCATGACCCAGCAGCAGAACCCTTGAAAGACAAGGATATTGTTGCTTAGCAGACAGACAGCCATACTTAGACTTGTTTACTGGCTAACCCTCAACATGCTTTGAAGCCCGTGCACAATATGTGAAAGTTTATTGTGTTTCTTTGTTCCTCTTAACTCTTTACTCCTGTATAATGCTCATCTAATTATGTGGAAACTAACTTTATGGTAACTAACCTGGCAGACGCCATCTTAACCATATGGTCAAATAACCATATCATCAATAATTGGACCAACTAACATAGGTGCCTCTTGATATGATAATCTAAGGACAGAACATCACTGCTACCATTTTCCTGGCAAAAATGTATCCGTTAAATCTAATTATGAAAAAGTATCAACCCCCAAAATAACTAGGCTGTTTTCTTCAGAAGTGTCAATGTCATTAAAAACAATTAAAGACTAGATAAATATTCCAGATTAAAGGAGACTAAAGAACCATGGCAAATAAATGCAACATGTGGGTTGTATCTTGGACTAGATTTTTGTTTCTCTTTAATATAAAAGACAATTTGGGGATAATTTGCAATAGACAAGTAAGGTCTCTAAAGCAGATGATTGTGTCAATTTTAATTTTCTGATTTTAACAATTATATTGTAGTTTTGTAAGATAACATCTTTCATCACAGAAAAAGATCCTCAAGTATTTAGGGATGATGACAAATTATGTCTGTCTTACTCTTATTCAGGGAAAAATATACATTTGGCAGAATTTTAAGATAATCCCTAGGATTCTCAAATTCTGTTGTACATGCCTATATAATTGCCTCTCCTTAAGTCTGGGCAGAGCCTGTGAGTATGATGGAATACCACTCTCATGATTAGACAGACTATGAGTTAACTCTGAGTTAACCAAAAGGGAAATTCCCCTGGGTGGGCCTGACCTAACCAGGTGAACCCTTTAACTAAAGGTGAACCTTCAGAGAAATATTCTTCTATTGGAGGTCAAATTGACATTCTGTGGGAAGCTCACATGGCAGAAAATGACAGGAGGCCTCTAGGAGCTAAGCATGATCCCCATCTGATATGTAGCAAGAAAATAGGTCCCTCAGTCCCACAATGGAGTGAATTGCATTCTGCCAACAACCAGCAAGCTTGGAAGAGAACTCTGAAAACGAGAGCAAGACCCTAAGCAGAGAACCCAGTAGTAGATTTGTATACGGACCCTTGACCCCTGAAAATTGTGAGACAATAAATGTGCACTGGCTTAAGTTGCTAAATTTATGATAGGTAGTTACATAGCAATAGAAAACTAATAATGATATCCAAATATGTCAAAATATTGACAAGTAGAGAGAAAAATTTATAGTTCTCTGTACATTTTTTACAACTTTTCTGTAAATCTGAAATTATTCCAAAATAAAACTTTACCTGATGCATAACCCATAGAAGGCTTAATCTGTGTTGGGTACTGTTAATTTAAAAATATATTGATACATTCAGCGGTGCCTGGGTGGCTCAGTCAGCTGAGCGTCTGACTCTTGATTTCTGCTCAGGTTGTGATCTCATGGTCAAGGGATAGAGCCCCGCATACAGCTTCATGCTGAGTGTGGAGCCTGCTTGGGATTCTGTCTCTCCCTCTCCCCTGCTTGCATGTGTGCACTTACTCTTTCTCCCTCTCAAAAAATAAAATGAAAAAATATATATATTGATATGTTCAAATCTCACTAAATAAAACAAACAACCCCTTCCTCCAAGACTTGGGTATGATTACAATTCTTATTTTTCAGATAAGGAAACTGAGGTTCAGAGGGTTCAGGTGACATGCCTGAGGTTGCACAGTGAGTAAATGGCAGAGCTGGAATGTGTATGAAGTTTCAAAGTTTATATTTCTAAGCTCTGTGCTGTAGTGACTCAGTGACATTGAAGTTATAAAATATCGATCAAGATGTGCTTGAGCATCATCCTGCAATGCTCTGAAGTCCAGGGGGAATCATTTCTGCTTTACCTTCTGTCTTTATTTATCATACAAGCATTTGTTGTCATGGTATGACAATCACATCAGAAAGACCCACAACATTGGAATTCAAACAATAGTATATTTGGCTCATATTGACCATATTAAATATTAGCAAATGTATTCATATACTACAAATTCTCTCATCCCCCACCCCCAGATACTTACAACTTTTTATAATAAATATATCAAGCTAGCAAAGTGGAAGCAGATGAGAAATCTGACTAGAAAGGAGACCAAATTGGACCCAGGAATGAAAGAAGAACATAAAAAACTAAAGCATGAATGTCAATCCAGAATGTACTTCCAACCTTCCAGCACACCAATTTTGTACATTTCCCATATTCCAAGACTTGGAATAAGATGAAGTCACCCAAACTCCATTGTGAAATCCAGCCTCCTCAAAATCCATCTGACCTCAGAGAGGCAAACAGTGAGTAATTCAAAAGATTTTTGAATGAAAGTGTCAGTTTAAGATCCTCAGCATAAAACATACCTACAAAGCCTATTTGCAAAGTAAATTTACTCTGGATTCTTGATACCTATGAAAGTTTTTTCTATTGTATTTATTTAAAATTACAACAGTTTACATTAGAAACAAGCTCAAACAATTAAGGTAAAAGATAAATAACTGCATACAGTTTAATTTTACAAAATGCAAACATACATCTTTCATTGTTCCATTATCTGAGTATTAAGCGCCACATAATTGCACAAGGCATTTTCAAATGTCTTAAAGGCTCTAAAATTACAGAGTTGACTTTGGTGAAATAGTCTTTATTTTCCTCCATTATTATACAAATAATTGACCACACAGATTAAATTTAAATCGGAATTGGATATGTCCCCTACAGAGTTCATTTCTCCTTTACTGCTAAAGCTTGATAGCTAATGATGACTCATGGAGCTTACTTGGGCCCTTGTGGGACACACAGTGGGGGTCCAAATGCCTGTAATTTTGGATGTTTTAGCTGGGAGGGATCTTATGTTTTCCTGGGACCATGGTGACATCAGAGCAAGGTTTACCTGAGACAATCCAGCTTCTAGCTAACCCAGGGTAATTCTAGAGTGTCCTTTTCACTTTGAGAAATGTCTCAGCTTGGGAGACAACATAGATAAAGAATGGAGGCCCAGGGGTGGAGACCTTGAGCCAGAGACTGGCTGTCTGCCCCTGGGAATTCTGAAACCCCACTCACTCCCTGTTGCCTCCAGACCTGTACTTCAGGAGCAGGATGTGAAAGGAAGAGTCCTTTTCATCCTTATCTGAGAATGGAAAATTATTCATCACCATAATTACTCACCAAACTCAAGAGGAGAACAAAGGAGAATTTTTTTTTAATTTTTTTTCAACGTTTATTTATTTTTGGGACAGAGAGAGACAGAGCATGAACGGGGGAGGGGCAGAGAGAGAGGGAGACACAGAATCGGAAACAGGCTCCAGGCTCCGAGCCATCAGCCCAGAGCCTGACGGGGGGCTCAAGCTCACGGATCGTGACCTGGCTGAAGTCGGACGCTTAACCGACTGCGCCACCCAGGCGCCCCCAGAGGAGAATGTTTTTATATTATTTCTTCTTAAACAAAAATACACCATGGTGGTTTTGTCGATACATTGGAAAATGAAAATAGAGAAAAAGAAAAACAATTTGAAGCAAATTCCTTCCCTTAGAAATAGTTAACAGTTACAAGCTATAAGTCACAGAGGAGTCACACAGGAAGTGATTCTAATTCTCGGTGGTCAGAGGATATTTTCCACAGTGCATTCAACTTTTAGAAACTTGATCCGGTGACTCACAATTAGTTCTGAAACACTATCCGTGCTGGCATATTTTTTTTCTCACCATATATCTGAGATATTAACCTGTTATAATTACAGAGGAAGAAGGGGAGAGGGGGAGGGGACCCAAGGAGGAACGGAGCTCCCTTGTTAATATGCTAAAGGCCAGAGGATGGACTTGGGTCTCTTTTTTGTCAATGTCAGAGCTCCTGGCACACCTGGAGGGCAAGGGGTCTGAGGCAGATCACACAGGGAGCAGCCAGGAGCCTTCAGAGTAGACAGCCGTGCTCAGCCTGTTAAGCTTAATCTGGGTTGGGAGAAAAGTATTCGATTTCACCATTGTTCATTGCATGATGCCAGGGATGCAATGGGCACTCAGTCCCTTTTGACCAAATGAGTTGCTAAGGCTGGGTTTTCATAATTTGCTGTAGTTGTTGGGCTTGTTCTAGTCCAGGTGAAATCATAGACTAAAGTGTTTCAAGGTGTTTTTAAAAATGATTCTTTTCCTTTTCCAAATGTGTATGAATGTCTAATTTTTCTGTCAGATGCTGGGGATACTAGAGTGAACAGGAAAGTGCTGCTACTTCTGAGGCTCCCAGAGTCATGTAAATAACCAAATACTGGGGACGCCTGGGTGGCTCAGTTGGTTAAGTGTCTAACTCTTGATATCAACCTCAGGTCATGATCTCACAGTTTGTGAGATAGAACTCATGTGGGGCTCTGTGCTGACAGTGTGGAGCTTGTTTGGGATTCTCTCTCTTCATCTCTCTCTGCCCCTCTCCTGCTCATGCTCTAAATAAGTAAATAAGTAGACAAAGAAACTTAAGAAAAATAAGCAAATACTGAAAGCAGCATGGTAGACTCGGCCAGGTTCATGAAACAGACTTGGGTTAAAATCCTGACTTCTGGGGTTGAACTTGAGTTGAAATGTTAGGTTTTGTGACCTTGGCCAAGATATTTATTATTATTATTGATGATATCCCCTCAACAGGGCTAATGATAATGTTAAGTCATAGGTTGTTTGAGGATTGAGTTATTAATATAAGAGGTCTGGAGGGCTACCTGGCACATAGCAACACTTGAATGAATGGTGACTTCTATTTCATAACTGCTGGACAGGCTCAGACACATGAAACTGGCTGACTGTGTCCATGTAGCTCAAAAAAAATAGTAAAAAATTACTATACCATGGGTATAATAATATAACGATTCGCAATGGTCTTCACATTGCAAGTATTTTTAAATGTTTTTTAATTTATTTTTGAGAGACTGAGATAGAGAAAGAGAAAGAGAGTGAGCCAGCGAGAGAGAGACCAAGCAGGGGAGGGGCAGAGAGAGAGGGAGACACAGAATCCAAAGAAGGCTCCAGGTTCTGAGCTGTCAGCACAGAGCCAGACTCAGGGCTCAAACCGTGAGATCATGACCTGTGCCGAAGTTGGACACTTAACTGACAGAGCTACCCAGGCTCCTCACATTTCAAGTATTTTTTATTGTTCACATGAGCTTATGAGTTATGGGTCCCCATCCTGGTCCGCATTTTGAAGACTAAGGTGGGCCATCCACTCAAGTAGTCAGAATCCATGGATGGTGATGGGGCAGAAGCCCCAGGTGTGGACACAAAGCTCCTGGGATGGCATCTGTAGTGAACCGTCAGTCCTGGCACCTGGCTAGAACCCCTTGGGTCCCTTTTACCAGCACTGGATCATCTTGAAAGTAGTGAGAGATGTGGCGCCTGGGTGGCTTAGTAGGTTAAGTGTCTGACTTCGGCTCAGGTCATGATCTCAGGGTCCGTGGGTTTGGGGCCCCATGTCAGGCTGTGTGCTGACATCTCAGAGCCTGGAGCCTGTTTCAGGTTCTGTGTCTCCCTCTCTCTCTCTGCCCCTCCTACTGCTCCTGCTCTCTCTCTCTCAAAAATAAATAAACATTAATAAAAGGAAAGAAAGAAAGTAGGGAGAGATGACCACTTACCTACTTGCCAAAAAAGCCCTCTGAAGTGTCATTTATAATCTGGAGTCCCTGGGGGATCAGGCTGAGGTTGGGGACTCACCTGAGAGCACACTCTCGCTTGGCTCTCTTCCCTTCCTGTCCTGCTCCCCACTCCTTTCCCGGTTCTTGTGGGAGCATGTCCTTGACAAGCTACTCCCACCAGGACCCCAGGCATAGGATCTGCCACTCAGAGAGCCTGAATCAAGACTGCACCTGGCTGGTGCTTATGGAACACACCCCAACCCAATTCATGGTGTTGTCCATCAGTAATTTTGAGCTGCCAGATGCCTGAGAAGTGGGACTGAGTTGAAAGACCAGCATTTTCAAGACCAGCCCTCTTGGAGCTCTCCTCCTCAAGCCACAAGTACTTGCCCTCTGTAGTGCCAAATGCCCTGAGGACTTCGAATACCTTATTTGCTCCTTGTGGACACAGTCCTGCTCAAAGCCAGAGCCAGGAGCCAGAGCTCCCGGACAATGAATATATACCAAACACAAGCACAAATGCTACAAGTGCCTCACTGTTACTAGCTTGAATAAACATGAGGAGTGGGCACCAAGATCTCCACTTTGTGGATGAAGAACAGAGAGTTTGAGTTACTTGCCCAAGGCCACACAGCCAGCCAGGATCAGAGCTTGGATGTAAGGTCGGCCCTGCTCAGAAACATATTACTTTAGCCTCAGTTGTATTCTCCCCGGGAGTTCCTTCACCTACGTACTGTTAAACATACAGATTCATGGGCCCCATTCCAGATGCACTCATCTGATCTCTGACAAAGGAGTCTAGAAATGCCAAGAGATTTTTCTGCCCACCAACATTTGAGAATCAGGGGGCTGGGGGAAATTAGGGAATGTAGGATGGCATCCTAACTGCTGCTTTGTTAGGCAGCTTTGTTGGGATAAAACTATGTGAATTTAATTTTTTTTAAAAAATTAAGTTTATTTATTTATTTTGAGAGAGACAAAGCATGAGCAGGGAACGGGCAGAGAGAGAGAAAGAGGGAGAGAAAATCCCAAACAGACTCTGTACTGTCAGCTCAGAGCCCAACGTGGGGCTCGAACTCATGAAACTGTGAGATCACAACCTGAGCTAAAATCGAAAGTCAGATGCTTAACCAACTGAGCCACCCAGGCATCCCCAAACTATGTGGATTTTAAATATAAAATGCACACACCACATTGACTCTATGACCAAGACTGATGCCTGGGGTCCTGGTGTTCATTGTACAAAAGGGGATATGTGCATGCTGACATGTTGTTGGATTTGGGGTGGGGGTGGGAATGATCAACTTCCGAAAGAAGCTACAGCAGTTCACTGCCTCCTGATGATCTCCCGTGTCTTTGGTCATGGACTTCTACAGAGGCCCTGTTACCTACTATCAGCAGAGCCACCTCCACACAAAGTAAATTCAGGCTTTAGGACTTGCCAGCTCTGTAATGACTCTCTATCTCGATTGACTTAGTGCAGTCTTAGACATGTCCACAGACATCTCCATCCCGTCTTGCTCACCAGACTTTGCTCTCACCAGCCTGATGTCAGTGTGCCCTAAGAGGGTAGCAGACAGGTGGGCTTTAGAGACTCTGAAGTTGTCTTTTAGTGCTTTTGCTACTTATTCCCTTTTGTCCATAAAAGTGTTATTTTTCAGGGGCGCTTGGGTGGTTCAGTCGGTTGAATGTCTGGTTTCAGCTTAGGCCATAATCTCACGGTTCGTGGGTTCAGGCCCTGTGTCGGGCTCTGTGCGGGCAGCTCAGAGCCTGGAGCCTGCTTTGGATTCTGTGTCTCCTTCTCTCTTTGCCTCCCCCCCACCACTCATGCTCTGTCTGTCTCTCTCAAAAATAAATAAAAACATTAAAAAATTTAAAGTGTTGTTTCTTCAGTTCATGATTTTGCCCTTCTTCCTTCTCTCTATTGTCCTTTTATAAATCACTGACTTCTGTACAGAGATGATTATTTCCCATGGACAGGGCTGTGTATTGACTCACTGCCATGTAGCAAGAAGGATGATCTACAGCTAACTTCCCAGGAGATCACCCAAAAAACCTGTTGACCAAGCAAACTTCAGAGTTCTGGACCATGTCCGTTAAGAAAGCAGCCTTGAGAGTTTTGACCATGTCTCAGAATGGCAAAGTCATGGGAGGGTATCTGTGGGGTTTTAGAGCCTGGGTGGGAAGTTTATGATACAACAACTTTGCATTAGTGAGCACAGCAAAGTGAGGGACTTTAAAGTGAGTCTTGATGAACAATCATTAGTCTTTTTTTTTAAGTTTCTATTTATTTTGAGAGAGAGAGAGTGTGTGTGCGTGCAAGTGTGTGCAAGTGGAGTCGGAGGACAGAGATAGGGAGAGATAGATAATCCCAAGAGGTTCTTCACTGTCAGCACAGAGCCCCATGTGGGGCTTGAACTCACGAACTGTGAGATCATGACCTGAGCCAAAAATCAAGAGTCGGATGCTTAACCAACTGAGCCACCCAGGTGCCCCACAAGCATTAGTCTTAATTAATAATCTAGTTGGTTTAGGGTCTTATCTTCTAGGAGTAGAAAATGCAACAGAGGCCTGGGTAAAGTGCACCAGGTTCGGTATTGTTTAACAGATGTCAGGAAATCAATCCCTTTGGTTTCAGCTCTCAAGAAGAATAAATGATATGCACTGGGTTAAAAACATAGACTTCACCTCTGAAACCTCAAGAGCATGTATTCAACAGCCACAAACTTTAAATTCTGATGCACCTAGCTTCACAGAACCCCAAATCCCTATTGGTATAAACTTCACCCTAACAGGATGTGGGAGCAGTAGAAGGTACAGGGCTAGGGGCTCCTAAACTACACACACTCCCAGGGGAGCATGAGTGGGTGTGCTGAGTTAGCCCTAATTTCCTGGAGACACCAAATGGAATGAATGGGGGCTGAAATTAATAGTTGTCACTGAAAATAAAATTGGACTTTTCACATAGCTGCTCTTGTGCTCTGAGTTTTTTTTAAATGTACCTGTGTGTGTTCTGTGTGTGTGTGTGTGTGTGAGAGAGAGAGAGAGAGAGAGAGAGAGAGAGAGATCTTAGGGCTGCCCAGGAAGAGGACCTGAGGTGAGGATTTTGAGAGCAGGTAAATGATCTGGAATATGATCTCAGGAAGCACCGGCAGGGAATGAGATGAAGAAAGGAGAGGGTATAAACCAGGGACATCAAGATTAAGCCTCTGGGACAGAAATGCACCAATGGGAGTCCTTGTTCTCAGGAGGTTTGCACACACACGCAAATTAAAACAACAGGAAAAGTGCACTTCAAATAGAGTGACTTGAAACAAGTAGGATCTTTTGTGGCAAAAAGAAATGCAATCAAATAGTGCACCTGCCCTTTCTTCTCAGCTGGGCTTTGGAAACTTGTTTGTGAAGGTTCAGGTTTGGGTCACATTATTGACTTTTGAGGTTTTACTCAGATGTCAGATTCTAGGTAAGACTTTTTAGATTCTTACATAGCACAAAGGGCGTGGGGTGGGGGAAGGCAACCAACTCTTTCTCTTTTTCTCATTCAACAAGAATTGTGTTCCACCAGATGGGCAGTGATACTTTCTCTTGCATCACCATAGAGCCATTTGCATGAAGAAACAGAAAACAACAGGAGCTTCTGCTCGCCTGGAGTCCCTGGTGAGGCAAGCACCCATCATTAGGAGAAGCCATGTGGTTGTCTCCCATTCACTCTCCATTGTTTCTCTCCCAGCTGGGCTTAAAAAAAAATGTGAGCAATTCTTTGTTGTCCAAAAAGCAGGTGTTAGAAAACGTGACAAATTTATATAGATTGTTGTCTTGTTGACAAGAAATCAATAATGGCAAAAGGAACACTGTTCACATTTAGATGAAGGTCCCGTTTCCCTCATCCTCTTCGGGGAAGGGAGTCTTCACCACAGTCTGTCATTCTGAGCCTCCTCCACTCAGAAAAAGTAATATCAGGGGCTATAAGTGGATTTTTTAAAGTTTATTTATTTTGAGAGAGAGACAGAGACAGCACGAGCGGGGAGGAGCAGAGAGAGAGAGAATCCCAAGCAGGTGACCTGCTGTCAGCACAGAGCCTGACATGGGACCTGAACCCAAAAACCATGAGATCACGACCTGAGCTGAAATCAAAAGTCAGACTCTCACCCTACTGAGCCACCCAGGTGCTCCATAAGTGAATTTTTAAAAAATAAATTTTACAGGGGCGCCTGGGTGGCGCAGTCGGTTAAGCGTCCGACTTCAGCCAGGTCACGATCTCGTGGTCCGTGAGTTCGAGCCCCGCGTCGGGCTCTGGGCTGATGGCTCAGAGCCTGGAGCCTGTTTCCGATTCTGTGTCTCCCTCTCTCTCTGCCCCTCCCCCGTTCATGCTCTGTCTCTCTCTGTCCCAGAAATAAATAAACGTTGAAAAAAAAAATTTAAAAAAAAAAATAATAAATTTTACAGAGTCATGAATCCAGCCTTATGTCCATCTTTCAGTGTCTATCAGAGTGAGGACTTTGGGACATTCACGTTCTCCAATATCAAGGAAAGTTGTTGCCATGAGGGTCAGTAAACAAAATTAGAGGGGCAACAATAAAAACAGTCAAATAAAAAGTTTGTGTTAAAAAGTAACTTCTGGTTAGACACCATTTAATCAGAAAAAGAAATTACCTGCAAATTCTTGTGCAAATGACAAACTTGCAGGTACTCAGGGTATCGGGCTCCCCACTTCTTTGTTTAGTGATGGCTGTGTTTTTCCTTCAAACTCCTGGCCCACATGCAGGTCAAAAGCAGGAATGGAGTCAACCTTTTCCTCTTTTCCTGAATTATTACTTACTTACACTCACTTATTTTTAGCTCTTCATTCAAAAGCAGCATATTTTCATAAGAAATGACTGTGTTTTATTTTCTGCAGTCTCAAGATCTTGGAAGGCTGTCTGGAACAGAGCACAAGCAGGGAAGGGGGCTCTCTCGTTGGCTGTATACATTTGTAGAGGTGCAGGCTAAGGCACTGTACAAAGAGACCACAAGTACAGTGACTGATATGAGGTGGAAGCTTATTTCTGTTTAAATTAATGATCCAGAGTAAGATGTACTGTCCAGGTAAGCAGTTTTCCATCCTCAAGCCCAGCTATCATCTCCGGGAGCATAGGAGCTGCTTTAGTTTATAGCTCTTGGCCAGTGAGGAGGAAAAGACCTCCTTCTGCCCCTCCAGGAGAACAATGGCATCCTTTCTGCTTGTGTCCCATTGGACAGAATTTAGTTACACACAGCCACGGAACTTACAAGGGAGTTGGAGCCATGTTTGCACCTCTAAGAAAGATCCAATGTTGACAAACAACTAGCAGTTTTCTGCCACTTGGAGCCTCCCCTTTGCAGGTAGGTTTAACAACTGTAGAGAAGTCAGGCATATAAAAGAGGTTTCAATTCTTGGTCTCTTGGTAGTAACAACCTAGAACCATTTCATGATGAGGCTAGTTCTGGCTTAGTAACAAAGAGAGTTGCAATGCATGGGTGCCTGCATGGGTCTGGGGTTGGAAAGGGATATACCTAGTGCATGTTAGATATCCCCTGCATGGGGATTAGAGACTGGTGTATTAGAGCATCTTGCTTCACAGGGAATATGAGAAACATGGTCACTTTCTATATACTAATGTTCTCCTACTTTGATATTCCTAGGTTGCTTTCCTTGGTATAATCCATCAATTTTCAGAGTGCAAAAGTTCTTGAAGAAAGAAGTCTACAGCTGTCAAAAAGATGCAGTGTTAATCTCAGGTGAAACACTTATTTGCGGAAATTCAAAGCACTCTCAGAAAATATAATTCATGAATGACATGAAAAAAAAATGAAAGCAAAGTGGCCAAACTTTCATCCACAACCATAGAATGTGGTATAATCTCAAAGATCTGCAGGTGTTTGGCTGTCATCCTAAATGGCCCCGCCTCCTTTTCCATAGCAGCTATTAGAGATTGTTTTGCAAGTGATAAGGAGCAAGGGAAGGTTGTCTCAGCTTGGCTTTCTAGTGGCTGTTTCATAATACCTCTCTCTGCCAACACACACATTCTTCCCTCATATTCTTTCTAGTCAAAGGGAGACCACAGCACAGGCTTCAGAAGCCTTTGTGTCTCTCCATTCTTAAATTTAGGAACAGCTGTATCCCTCACTGGCATTATGAAGGTGCTACAAGCTGTTACTGAGGCACATAAATAAAGAAAGCGTTGTATAGAGAGAGCTGAAAATATCCAGGTGGTATTTTTTTATCCAGGTGAATTTCTTAACCCATCCCAATTCTGGCAGATATTAGCCAAAGCTTTGCACCAAGTGGAAGAGATGATATTAAGCAGATGTGGGCCCTCATCTCTCTGAGAGAAATGGCAAACATGTAAATCATCGGGAGGTTAACTGCACAAAGCATTTTGTTTATAAATGTGTTGCATCCCTAGATTTCTGTTGTTTACTCTTGAGCATTTTTAATTTTCAAAGAATTTATCATTTTATAAAAGTGATTCATGCCCGTTAAAGAGGAATAAGATACCACATAAAAGTAGAACAAAGAAAAAAAGTCACTCATACTTTTACCCAAGTCATTTCAAATTCTTGTATACATAAGTTTTTCATTCTATTAGAATAAAACATGTTAGATTAAATGTCTTGTTTCTCTTTCATTTAACATTCTAGCATAATTATGATCCGTGTTATTCTAATTCCTTTGTAAGTATCACTCCAAATTTTTTCCTGAATCTTTCTGGCCCATGTCATTCATCATCCTGCACCAATCCCCTTTTTCTGTTCTAGTTAGCATGTTCTCCACTCCATCCAGAACCATCCCAAGCCATTCTAGAATGCCTCCCTTCCACACCGCCTCCTTGATTCCTAGAGCAGGCTCAGTCCTACTCATGGAGATGGGAAAGGAGCTCCAGCACACTGGGGGGGCTCTCACACAACAGATGTAGTTTTGCCACCAAGTGACCTGGGACAAGCCACTTAACACCCTCATTCATGTGCTGTAATAAATGTTTTTCCCCTGATTTTCAATGCCAAACACTATGAAGGAATAGAGTTTTGTTTTCCCATGATGTCTATGGCGTTGTATCAATCAGCACCCTTTGGGTCACATGCTGCAGAAACCATTCTGGTTAACTTCATTGTAAAGGGGATCCTCCCAAACTGTATGGGAAGGGTGGAGACCAGGACAAGAGAAAGGACAGGAACAGAAGGAAGGAGCTTTCTGGGTATGATAGCATGGCCACAGTGTGGGAAATAAATCAGCCATTGCTTCTTCTCATGTCCTGAAAGCAAACTATTCATCATTTAAGGTCCTAATAAAGAGTCCAATGGGTCAAAAGTAGGTGGTGACCAGTTGACTTCTCAGTGACAAAAGGAAGTGAGTGAGTGAGTGAGTGAGTGAAGAAGACTCTGGAGGCCCCCACCATTCTTTCTTACAGTCCCACAAATAAAAAGAGATATTTCCCAAATGCAATTTGAAGTGATATTAGGAAGGGACTGAATAGATGCTAGGCAGCAAAAAAATGGCATGTCCACCTGAGCTTCTTCCTCATCCCTCCATCCATGATGCTACCCTTAGCTGAAGAAAATCCAAGTTTTCATTGCCTCTTTTCTGTTTTCTCTGTCTTCTAGTTTTTCCTGCCTTTCCAGTTTCTCCTTGTTCTCACCTGTCATTATGAGTCTCTGACTGTAGCGTGTTTATCATCAGTGCCACCTGCTACAGTTCAGTTACGTTATGAGAATTTTCTGGATGTGATAGCTTATATTACTCACACTTTTTTTTTACCATCACCTTCCTACAGGGCCCTATTCCTTGTGACATGCAGGTCCCCATCTGTAGTGAGTGCATCACTCCCCTATGACTTTGGGCTCTGCATGTGATATGCTTGACCAATGAGATGTGAAGCAGTGACATCATAATGCATTCTGTGTTCAAGCAGAGGTTTTGAGAAAAATCTGGAGATGCCTCCAGCTGTCTTTCTTCTGCACTTTGTCAAGAGAATGGCATGTCCTGAATGGGAGGTGCTCCTTCAGCCCGGGTTCTGAAATGAGAGGGTACATTGGAGCAGCACCATAGCCCATAGCAAGAAGTGCTGTAAACCACTGAGACTTGGGGGTGTTTTGTTACTGCAGCAAAGCGGGAGTGAACAAAGCAAGAATCTGTGTGTGAGCAAGGCTTTTTCTGTCTCAGAAGCAAGATCTTCACAGGCTGCCATTGCATACATTCTTTCCACCTTCCTCCAGTACCTATGACAGCACTGAGCACGTGGTTAGTATCTCATAAATACTGAATGTCCAGGGAATTACGTATTTATCTCTCTCATCCCACCTCTGGCCCCATATCTAGGTTCTAAAGAACTAAACAAAATACAAAGGTAAAACCCAGCTTGGTAAAGACACGGGAGGTAAGGTGAGAAGGAAACACTACGGACTTGTTAGAGTAAATAACAATATATATTATTTTAAATCTGCATCTACTCAGTATGTTCATTGTGTGGAGAAAAATAACAGGTCACAGAAGAAGGTCACAATCGTCATAATAACTCAATACACAGTCTCTCCCTCTTAAAAAGATGTGTCATGGCCAAAGATGAATGCCTTATCCACAAAGGCAGGACACAAGTGAGGAGGGCAGAGGTCGAAAGTTATTTGTGTTAGTCAGTACACACTGGCCTGAAACAAAACTTTAAAGGTCAGTTTTGTCTGCTCTCTGACTCCCTGCTTGCACCTGCTTTTATGACCCTCTGTAGACAAAGGAAGGGCCAGAGGCCTTCAGAAAAACCAACACTAAACAGGCTGTTTCCTGCTGTAAAATGAAGCCAAGGGTTAACTTTTTGTTGAATTAATTCCAAAGAAGGGGCATTCTTTATAGATCTGGTCCCAAAATATGATCTCCTTTTTTATTTTCTCAAAGTTCCTCACAGGTGAATTTTCAGGAAGCCCGAATCCTAGAGAGCACATTATTTGTAATAATATTTGAATGGAGATGGGAGTCTAAGGTTGTTTTTCTCCATGTGCAAGAAGACTGAGCAACATTGCCAGTAGCTCCTGAAAGGAAAAACAAACAAAACAAAACAGAACCTAGGAAAGTAAAACCCAGCATGGAAACCCATACACTTCAGTTCAAGATTTTAGTATTTGGGGCTCAGCGGAACTCCATGGTAACGGTAGCTGGGACCATGGTGCTGGGATCACATCCACTGGAAGAAGCAGCATGACCATTGCTTTACCTCTCTGAGCTCCTCACCTGCAAAATGAGGATGACATTCAGGATTGCATGGTGTTATTAGGAGGATTCAATAAGACTCAGGGAAGTGTGTATTAGTGTGCCTTACACACAGCTATCCCCAGGGCGATACAACTTTCTTCTCTATAGATCATACATGTGTGTGCAAAGATGGATATAGAAATGTGAGTGCAAGGAAACATGGGTATGTAGTATAATATGGATTTTATGTGGATTTTATGGTTTAAGGAATTAGTTTTATTACTTCACAGTAGCAGCCTTAGATGTCTGGGGCCATCTATTTTTTTATTACTGGGGTTCATGTACACGAGATCACTTGATCCTCATCACAGGCACTGAGACAGGTACAGGAGGGAACCTCAACAGGAGCACAGAGGGGAGGCAGGGGGCAAAGGGAAGAAGAGGAGCAACTTGATAAAAGTAAATAATATCTATTGTTTCAAATCTACATTTACTCTATATGTTTATCATGTGGGAAAAAATAACAGAAAGTTGATACATTCAGAACTTTCCAGAACTTTCAGACTTTCCAGTTCAGTATGGTTGCCTGATCCTTTCATTTCGAACATATTCTCTAAAAGGTAAAGGAGCGCCTGGGTGGCTCAGTCGTTTGGACGTCCGGCTTCGGCTCAGGTCATGATCTCACAGTTTGTGGGTTTGAGCCCCGCATTGGGCTCTGTGCTGAGGACTCAGAGTCTGGAGCCTGTCTCGAATTCTGTGTCTCCCTGTCTCTCTGCTCCTACCCCACTCATGCTCTGTCTCTCTCCGTCAAAAATAAAAAATAAAAAAACATTAAAACATTAAAAAATAAAATAAAATAAAAGGTAGAAATTACAGGAGGCTAGAAAATGATTTAAAATCTGCAGCAGGAGGAAAATTATTTCACTTACCATAGTGTTTTCAAGATTCATCCATGTTACAGCACGTGCCAGAATCTCCATCCTTTTAAGACTAAAGAATATTCCACTATATGTATATACCATATTTTGTTTATCCTTTCATCCATGGGTGGACATTTAGGTTGTTTCCACCTATTGGCTATTGTTAATGCTGCTGTGAATGTGGATACACAAATATCTGTTAGGAGTCCCTGATTTCAATTAACTTGGGTACATACTCAGAAATAGAATTTCTAAATCATCGTACTTCCACACTTAATTTCTGGAGGAACCGTCAATACAGTTTTCCACAGTGCTGTCACCACTTTACATTCCTACCTTCAGTGTACAAGGGGTCCAAATGCTCCACATCCTTTGTAAACACTTAGTCTCTGTTTTGTTTCTTCTTATTTTTTCTACTAACTTTTGTTTTAAATATTATACTTCCATTAGTAATAAGGTTATGCTGCTTATTTGAGATCTTTATTTTATTCTGTTTCTTGATAATGGCAATCCTAATAAATCTGAAGTAGTACCTTACTGTGGTTTTGATTTGCATTTCCCAAGTGATTAGTGATATTGAGCATCTTTTCATGTACTTAATGGTAATCTTTGGAGAAATGTCCATTCAAGTCCTTTGCCTATTTCTTTATTTACTTACTTACTTATTTTTTTAATTAAAAAAATTGTTAACTCATAACCCCGAGATCAGGAGTCACATGCTCTGTGGACTGAGCCAGCCAGGTGCCCCCTTTGACCAGTTTGAAATTGGGTTCTTTGGTTGCTTTGTTCTTGTTGAATTATGGGAGTTCATTAGGAATTCTAAATATTAATCCTTTATCGGATAAATTATATGCCAATATTTTTTCCCATTCTATGGCTGTCATTTCACTTTGTTGATAGTGTACTTTGATGTACAACATTAATTTTAATTTTATCCTGATGAGGTCCAGTTTATCTACCTTTCCTTTTGTTCCCAGTACTCTTCTTGTCACAGCCAAGAAATCACTGCCAAATTCAATGTCATGAAGCTTCTCTTCTATGTTTTCTTCTAAGAATTTTATTGTTTCAGGTATTGCACTTAGGTCTTTGATCCATTTTGAGCAAATTTTTGTATATGGTTTAAAGTAAGAGTCCAACTTCATTCTTTTGCATGTGGATGCCCAATTTTCCACCATTTGTTGAAAAAGCTGTCCTTTCCTCCATTGAATACTCTTGGAAACCTAATAAAAAATAATTTTACTCTATTTGCAAAGGTTTATTTCTAGGGTCTCTATTCTATTCAGTTATTCTGTATACCTGCATTTATACCAGTTCCACACTGTTTTGATTACTGTAGCTTTGCAGTAAGTTTGAAATCAGGAAGTGTGAGACCTCCAATTTTGTTCTCTTTAAATATTGCTAAGGATATGCAGGATCCCTTGAGATTTCACATAAATTTTAGAATGGATTTTTCTATTTCTAGTAAAAACAACAATAGAAATTCAATAGGGACAGCATTGAATCTGTAGATCACTTTGGGCAGTATCAATATCTTCAGAATATTAAGTCTTCCATGAACATGGATGTGTTTCCATTTATTTATGTCTTTTTAAAATTTATTTTAACAACAACTGGAAACATTGTAGTTTTCAGTGTACCAGTCTTTCACCTTCTTGGTTAAATTCATTCCTAAGTATTTTACTCTTTTTGGTGCTATTGCAAATGGAATTGTTTTCTTAATTTCTTTTTCAGCTTGTTCATTGTTAGTGTATATAAATGCAATTGATTTTTATGTTAGTTTTATATGTTGAAATTTTGTTGAATTTCAGTTATCATGTCTAACAGCTATTTTTTGTGGAATCTTTAGGGTTTTCTACACATAAGATCATGTCATCTGTTAGCAGAGATACTTTCATTTCTTCCTTTCTAATTTGGGTGATTTGCACTTCTTTATCTTGCCTGACTGCTTTGGGCTGGAACTTCGATATATTGAATACAAATGGTGAAAGCAGACATCCTTGTCTTGTTCTCAATCTTAGAGAAATGCTTTCAGTCTCTCGCCATTGTATATGATGTTAACTGTCAGGTTTTCATATGTGGTTTTTATTGTATTAAGGTATTTTCTTCTACCCATGGTTTGTTAAGTGTTTTTTTTTCAATTTTTTAATGTCTATTTATTTTTGAGAAAGAGAGAGAGAGCAGGGGAGGGGCAGAGAGAGAGAGGGAGACAGAATCTGAAGCTGGCTCCAGGCTCTGAGTTGTCAGCACAGAGCCTAATGTGGGGCTCAAACTCATGAACCATGAGATCATGACCTGAGCTGAAGTCAGAAGCTTAACTGACTGAGCCACCCAGGCGCCCTGGTTTGTTAAGTGTTTTTAATTATGCGTACATGTTGAATTTTGTCAAATGGTTTTTTTCTGCATCAATTGAGATAATTCCATATGTTTTCCCCCTTTATTCTGTCAACATAATATATTACATTGATTGATTTTCATGTGTTCCTTGAATTCAAGGAACAAATCCCACTTGGTCATAGTGAATAATCCTTTTACTATGCTGTTGAATTCAGTATAGTAATATTTTGTTGAGAATTTTTACATCAATATTCATAAAGGATATTGGTCTGTAGTTTTCATTTAGTGTCTTTTGATTTGGTATCAGGTAATGCTGGTCTCGCATAATGAGTTAGAAAGTGTCCTCTTCAATGTTTTTGGAAGAGTTTGATAAGGATCAGTGTTAAATCTTTAAATGTTTGGTTGAATTCACCAGGTGGAAACCATTGTATCCAGGGTTTTCTTTGTTTGAAGGTTTTTGATTACTGATTTAATTTTCTTATTAATTATAATTAATGTAATTACTAAATTTCCTTACTAATTATATAATAAATTAATTGTATTCCTTATTATTATCTATTTCTCCATAATTCAGTCTTGCTAGATTATGTGTTTCTAAGAATTTTTCTATCACATCTAGGTGATCTAATTTGTTGGCATCTAACTTTTCATAGTACTCTGTCATAATCTTTTTTTATTTCTGAAAAGCCAGTAGTAAAATGCCTACTTTCATTTCCAATTTTTGTTATTTGTGTCTTCTCACTTTTTGTTTTTAGTCAGTCTAGCTAAATATTTCTCATATTTGTTGATCTGTGGAATAACCAGCTCTTGGTTTTGTTGATATTATCTACTGCTTTTTCTTCCCTATTTTATTTACCTTTGATCTAATCTTCATTATTTTTTTTCCTTCTGTTAACTTTGGGTTTAGCTCATACTTTTTCTAGCTCTTTAAAGTTAAGTTTTTAATTTTGAATCTTTCTTCTTTTTATTAGATTTTGTTAATTGTAAGTTTATTTATTTATTTTGAGAGAGAGACAGGGAGAGTGAGCAGGGGAGGGGCAGAGAGAGGGAGAGAAAGAATCCCAAGCAGGCCATGCACTGTCAGCATGGAGCCTGACACAGGGCTTAAACCAATGAACCAAACTGTGAACTTATGACCTGAGCCAAAACCAAGAGCACAACACTCAACTGACTGAGCCACCCAAGTGCCCCTCTTCTTTTTTTAATGCAAGCATTTACAACCATAGACTTGCCTCTTAGCACTGCTTTTTACTGCATCTCTCAAATTTGATATGTTGTGTTTCATTTTCATTTATCTCGATATTTTCTAATTTCTCTTGTGTTTCTTTTTGGACCATTGATCATTTAAGAGTACACTATTTAATTTCCACATATTTGTGAGTTTTCCAGCTTTACTTCTGTTATTGATATCATTCCACTGTTATCAAAAAAGATACCTCTTTCAATCTACTAAGATTTATTTTGTGGCCTAACATGTACTGTATCCTGGATAACATTCGATGTGAACTAGAGAAAAGTGTGTATTTTTCTGTTGTTGGGTGAAGTGTTTTGTAAATGTATGCCAGGTCCAGTTGGTCTCTAGTGTTGTTCAAGTCTTTGGTTTCCTCTGGATGGTTGTTCTATCCATTATTGAAACTGCGGTATGAATATCTCCTACTATTATTATAGAGCTATTCTTCCTTTCAATTTTGTTTACTTCATATGTTTTGGAGCTCTTATGTTTTGTGCATGTATGTTTATAATTGTTATATCTTCTTTAAAATTGACCCTTTATCATTATATAAAGTCCTTCTTTGTTTCTCAAAATGGCTTTTCACTTAAAGTCTGATGTTGGTAGAACCACTCCTGTTTTCTTTTGGTTACTATCTGCATGGACTATTTTTACCATCTTTCCTCTTTCAACCAGTGTGTCGGTAGGTAGATAAGGTGTATTGGTAGGTAGACAGCATAGAGTTGGATACTGGTTCTTTTTTTTTGTTTTAATCTGTTCTGTTAATCTATGACTGTAAGTTTTTTTGACTGGAGAGTTTAACACATTTGCATTTAGAATAATAACTGAGAGGGAAGGACTTCTTTTTGCCTTCTCTGGAGGGGATATGTTTTATAGCTCTTTTGTCCCTCATTTCCTGCATTACTGCTGTCATTTGTGTTTAGTTGATTTTTTGTAGTGGTGCATATTGATTTCCTTCTCCTTTTGTGTATTCTATAGATGTTTTCCTTGTGATTACCATGGGGATTACATATAATATCCTATAGTTTTTAAAAATCTGTAAATTTATACCAACTTAATTTTGATCAAACACAAAAACTCTACTCTCTTTAATCCCATTTCTGTTATTGATGTCACAAATTACATTTATATAAATAACATATGTATATATATACACACATTAACATAGACTTATAAATTTTTGGTCATCAATCTTTATTTCTTATAGCAATCTAAAAGTGAAGTTATAAACCAAAATTATAATAATAATGTTTTTTGTATTTGTCTATGTATTTGTCTTTATTGGAGACCTTTATATTTTCACATGGCTTTCAGTTACTTTCTAGTGTCCTTTCATTTCCACTTAAAGGACTATCTTTACCCTATATTGCAGGGCAGGTATGGTGGTAATGAACTCCTGTAGCTTTTGTTTATCTGGAAATGTCTTGACTGCTCTCTCATTTGTGAAGGATAGTTTTAGCAGATATAGAATACTTGGTTAACAGTTTTTTTTTCTTTCAATATTTTAAATATATCATTCTACTATCTTTTGGCTTCTAGAGTTTCTGCTGAGAAATATCCTGATAATTTTATTGAATATCACTTGTACATAACAAGTTGCATTTCTTTTGCTGTTTCAAGATTTTCTCTTTGCCCTCGGCTTTCCATGGTTTGATTATAATAGGTCTACTGTGGGTCTCTTTGGGTTTATCCAAACTCAAATTTGTTAGGCTTCTTAGATTTATAGACCCATATTGTTTTTTCAAATTTTGGATTTATCATGTTTTGTTTGGGGTAGAGCATTTGACTGTGTAATGTTTTGTTTTGTTCCTTTAACAAAAATATAAGACATCCTTAAGTAGAAGCCTTCTTGAGTCTAGTGATCTGTCCAACCCTACACCCACAAGCGAAAAAGTTTCTTCCTCCTGCATTTTAATATTTTCTGGCTTGTTTTTCAAACCTAGGCCAATCTCTCTTTTGTAGGGAGCTTGTCAAGCCTTCACAAACTCAGGTCAGTACAAGGAAATAGAAAGTAAACAGGATTTATAGCCAAAGCACCAAGTTTAAGTCCAGATGTTTCTTAGTTTAATTATTCAACCTTTCCAAGCCTCAGTGTCTTCATCTGTGAAATTTAGACCTATCTCTCTAACCCTCATAGTCATTGTAAGGCCCAAACAAGAGCAGGTAAAATTTTACCTTTTAAAACATTTATTATTATTAAATATATAGTAAAAGTGCTCATTGCCCCATTCATATCTCTTGGGTCCCAGCATATTCTATTCTCAACATGCAGATTCCATCTGTTGGAAGATCTCTCCAGACTGTCAAAATTCCAGCCTGTGTCAAGGAAAGGAGGTCAAAGGGGCAGTGGCCACCTTTCCTACAAAGTTACAACTTAGAAGTTATACAATCACTTGCACTTTCATTCCCTTACCCAGGGCACAATCACATGACTAGCTTTCCTATATGGGAGGCTGATGACCATGTGCCAGCTAAAACAGAGAAGTTGTATTATTCTGGGATAGTAAAGACATAAGAAAGGAGAAAAGGATTTTGAGGTATAACTGTCACACATGACACTTCGCTGAGTCTTTTTGTGTCTCAGATTTGAGTGAAGCAAGTTAATATTTGCTTAGCACTTGGTATGTCTCAACAAGCTGAAGTTATTGTTATTATTGGGTTATCGATAATAATAGATATATCTCATTAAGGAGGTCTCCTCTCCACATCTTCCTGTGTTGTTCATAAATCCTACATACTATGGCTAAACATATCTCTCCACAGAATCTGAAGTCCCAGGTCCATTAGGAGAGTTTGACTCTTGAGCTTGCCAGATGCTTATACTCCACTCAAGAAACACTAGAAGAAACACCACTTGTTTCCCCAGTGAAACCTTACTTATAATATCCTATGATAAATAACACACCTGCAACCTGCAACTCAAACTGTAACCCTGAGACCTGTGGCATCACAAGTCATTGGAGACTTGACTGAAATGTAAAACTTCAGGCCTGATCTCTGGCCTACTGAGTCATCACTTACATTTTAACAAGATTTCCAGGTGATTCACCTGCACAAATTTGAGAAGCACCAGTGTTAGCGCTGGATGACAGAACCCAGACACCCTAGCTGGAGAATAGACTTCTGATTGGGGCCTTTCAAAAGCTAACCATGCTTTTAACATGCATCCAGATCTAGGCTGTTAAGACATGCCACCCAGGTATAACCTAGGACACCAGAGCTCTCAGCTAGGAAATCTTAGGGAGTCTTAGGCCAAATTTTCAATCCCTTATGAGAAGTTTTCTGAATCCTTATGAAGAAATATAGGAAGTAAGAGAATAAAGGCTTACTGAGAAGCATCATTCTAGAATCTGACTCTTGCTTCTGTACTTACTTTTCTAAATGTGTCACTTATGAGGATATGCATTAGAAAGTAAAGACAACCAATTATGGTGGTCTGGCCCAGGTATAAATTGCTGATACTGTCACTAGAGTTGTCACTTTAAGCAAGGCGCTTAACCATTGAAACTCCATTGGTATTTTTTTTTTTTTTGGTAAATAACATTTTTTTGTAAGGCAACTTTTTGAAAGGCACCAACTAAAAGTTCACACTCCAGCCTTGATTCTGTCAACCGCACTAACACTGGTGCTTCTTAAATGTGAATGTGTAGGAGAATCACCTGGAAATCTTGTTAAAATGTAGATTATGACTCAGATTTTAATATCTCTCTTACCTACTTCATAGAGTGGTCTATTGCCTTATATCATTAAATAAGTCTATTTTCTAAATCTATAAACATATTTTGCGTATGTATTGAAAATGGCTTTATTCTGCCCTGCAGACTTCAAAAACGTAGAGAAAGAACAGCAGCCCCAGTCATTAGCTCGGGGGTTACTACATGATAACAACTAGGAATTTGGGAATGGCATCTTACATTTTCAATGTTTTCACATGCATTGCACATACATTATTTTTTCAATACCCCAAAACCATGAAGAAAAGTACTGTTATTTTTCTAATATAGATGTGGGCATGAAGGCTGAGACCATTCAGAAATGAGTTTATATGTAGATCATTATTTTTCACATTTTCTTTTCCAACCTGACCTTATAAAAATAAAGATTCATTTCATATGCCATAGACGTCCTTCTGAAAACAATGGTCTGAAATATGATGTCAGGTATTTGCAAACAGCACAGATGTATTTAGAGCAAAAGAGTTAATCATTGTAATCCTAAGAGGTGTGGCTCCCAGGGAGACTACTGTGTGGCTAAAGGGGTTCAAAACCCCAGAGAACTGCTTCTCACATTATAGGACACTTTACCTCCAGCTCCTCAAGGCAAAGAACCTTGGGTGGAAAAAGCTGTCTCAAGTTACAAACAAATTCAGCTATGAAAGGTGATGGAAGAAATGCATGAGGATCCTAGTTAATAAACCATACTTTACCACTTCAAAAAAGAATGCACATAAGCTTCTGAATTTGGTGTAATTCCAGTAGAACATATTTTATCCATATCTCAGTTAGGATTAAGGCTTAGAATCATAGAATGTTCATGTTAGAAGTGACCTAGTGATAAAAAAAAGTGACCTAGTGATGTTAAACACTCATATGTACCTCAAGGGATTTGTCCTTCAAGGAAATCAAGCCACTTTTCTAGTTTTACAGAGTTTAGTGTGATAGATGTGGGATCCAAAATAGGAATTCTGACCCTCAATATAATATTTTTCCTACTCATATTATTGGAACTTACCTTTGGGGGTTTGGTTTACTAGGTTCCAAAAGTAGAATGTTAGATTCCTGGACATATTTCCAAGACTTAGCCTTTCAGAGAAGTTATAGGTCTTCATTGGCTCCCTTGCTCTGTTTTGCAAGGCTTCTTTAAATCCATAGAGTTATGAATTCATTTGTGAATTTGATATTATCATGGACAAGAAGACCCAAAGTGAACAGTTCTAGAATTCTGGGGATGCAAATGAATAGCAGAAAAGAAGATGGGTGAAGAGCCAGGAAGATAGACTATTTTAACTTTTATCCATTTTTTCATTAGAAAAAAAGAAAGAACTAGAGTTATATAAGACCAACCCCATTAAAGAGAGAGAGAGAGAGAAAGAGAAAAGAGATAGAGGGAGAAGGGAGAAAAGAGAATAAAGAAGAAGAAGAAGAAGAAAAGGGAAGACAAAAAAAAAAAAAGAAGAAGGAGGAGGGAGGGAGGAGAAGAAGAAAGGGAAGAAGACAGCAGTAAAACTGTGATTACCAAAGAAGCTATTCTTCATCCAATCAATGTATTTGGGACAATTTTTTTTCCAATGAAATAATGATTTATTATTTGCTCTCTAGGTTTGTAAGTAGAAGGCATTGGAACTGTGGTTTCCCCTTTTGTGGGGGCCATCACAGGTGGAAGATATTTTGTTCTCTATTTTCCATTGCTCTTGGGTTCCTGGCCCAGATGTCTCTTCCAAGAGTTGACGGTTGAAAGAATAAGATCAATACCAATAGGTGGCCACTATTTTAATAAATATTTTCCTACTCATAGAAATATTCATCAATGCTTCTCTAACATTGAAAAGAGAGATTTACATTTTTAAATGTCGCATTTTGAATTAGGTTATAGAAGAAATAATATGTTGACCAAATTTCCACTTGCCGTTGGTTATTTGACTACTAATTTGATTGTAGATTTGTTCTTATGTTGTAGTTGTTTTTAGGTTAACTTAGTTTGAAATTGCTGCTTTCAAATTGATTCATAGTCAAAATGTGCAGAAAGTATCTTATACAGTTACAAATCAGGTACAGTAGTAGTTTTTTAAATTCTTTGATTTTATTTGGCAAATGAGATAATTATGGATACAGAATGAAATAGTTTATACTTCCTCAAGTAAGAGATTTTAAAGTTAAATGATATAGAAAAATGTACTGTGAAAAAAGGAAATAGTGAATATTTCACCTTTATAAAAAATTTCCCCTCGTAAGATACACATGTAGTGAAATATATGGATGATTCAGTGAAGAAATAAAATTTAACAAATTTTACAGTAGAACAAAGAAATGCCTTGATTCCTTTTCTTTTTTTAAGTAGGCTTTATACCCAGCATGAAGCCCAACACAGGGCTTGAACTCACCACCCTGAGATCAAGACCTGAGCTGAGATCAACAGTAAGATGCTTAACCAACTGAGCCACTCTGGTGTCCCCAAAATACCTTGATTCTATGTCATAACCATTCTATCACATTTGGGAAGCAAACATTGTTTGTGAAGCAAACATTTAAATGGAGATCAAAAATTCAAAGTTTAGATATCTTCTAATACCCAAAACATATTTTAACTTCAGTTAAATATAGATTAAAACTAGAGTAACTTAATTTGAAGTGTGAAGGACAATTTATGGGATCAAGAACTAGCTCTGAACTTTGGAAATTGAGCTCTTTATTTTTCCACTTCTTGAATATAAGACCTCTTATTTATCGTTGAGAGCAGGCACAATGATGTGTGGGGTCAACCAATTCCTACAGATTTTATTTCTGAAACATGTGAGCTTTCTGGGCAGATTTAAGACTATGCACCCTCTTCAGAAGGAGCAGGATCTCATGGGAAGTTTTCAAGCAGGCTTTGTGTAGAAGTGTTCCAAATGTCAAGAGCCAGCTGGGCCCCTTGCTCTTCTTCCCCTGGTTTGGTGAACTCAAGACTCCAAGATGGCATATTTTCCATAGGATAGTATGTTTTTCCTGAGGATACAGGGAGCAGAAATAATCAGATTTGTGATGCTTATTCATCCTTTCAGTGAACAGCCAATAGCCCAGCCCATTTGCCAGCTGTGTTGAGAACCAGAAATATTACAAAAGAGTAAAAAACAACTTTCTCACATGCAGCAAACATTACTGAGTGAGTGCCTACTGTTTGTGTCTCTGAGCCTTGTGATGGAGATGCCAAAGTGAGTGAGGCAGTCCTTGACACTCCCCTCATGAACCTCATAGAAACAAAACCTATTTTCCCAGCTCTTTGTTTGGTTTGCTAATAGTAATCATGGGCTCTTCTGGAAACTAAGCCATTTTCTCCTTTTGACCTTTAGATAGAGGTTCTTGCCAGCAAGTCCCTTAGAATTCCTTAAGAAAATCTCTGTGTGCAACGTGTCCAATAAATTCTCAATAAGCCAGTCATGGAATCATGAACACCCTCAGGCATCCAGCTTCCTCCTTTGCAGAGGTAAAGCAGGTCTCCTTGTGCATGCCTCTGCCTTGGGAAGCCCAAATCCTGGCGAATGGGCAATCCATTGCCAGACCAAACCGACATAGAGGGCATGGCATGACTTCCACTCCATTGGAACATAAACCTCTCGGTTTGGTAGCAGCTTCTGGCTTCTGAGTCTTTTCATTTCTCCGAACTGCCACCTCCGGTTGGAAGAAATTGCATATTTTAGCACATTTGAATTTTCTGTTGGAGGTATATTTTCAGACACAGAGTAGAGAAAACACTCCCCTACCCAGGATATTCTCCTGGGAGCCATTTCTAAGATAGGAAGAGAGTTTATTTTTCATGGCAGAAGTCATCTCTTCCTATAAATTTTCTTGGACTGGACTTCAGGATTTTAATAGTTTTCTTTGGATCCTTTTCATTTAGGAGATTTCTTGATGATGAGATTCCAAGTTATTTTTTAAGTCTATCAGATATGATGTAGTCGGAAAACTATGACCTCTGGGGTCACATCTACTTATCACCTGTTTTTGAAAATAAAGTTTTATTGGAACACAGCCATACCTATTAAGTTACAGATTGTCTATGGCTGTTTTCTCACTACAACGGCAGAGTTGAGTAGTCATGACAGAGACTGTATGGTCCACAAAGCCTAATGTATTTGCTATCTAGCCCTTTACGGAAAATGTTTGTTGTTCCTGTTGTGGGGCATAAAAGCCAACTTCCCCCATTATCTATCAATGCCCTGCTCTCATTGTCACTCAGAGTTCAACACATGTTTACTGTTCTTTCCAGCTCTTTCTTATTCATTCTCGAGCTTTGGCCCATGATATTCTAAACACAGAGCACCTGCCTCTCCACAATGATTATTGACATTCTGTCCCAAACTTTAAATTCAACTTCTTGATGAATCTGCAGTGAAGGAAGTAGTATAAATCACGTACAGTTCCAATCCCAGATCCCACATTTGCCATATTCTCTTGCCCAAAGGATATATATATATATATATATATTTGTGCATATACATGTCTTGAAATACCTCTTATATATTTATACAACTTTTAATTTTTATCTCATTAATTTATTTTCTTGTTATGTAATAAATGCATTGCTGGGTGCCTTATTCTGTAAACACAGTTTACCATCCCATGCCTTTATCAGACTTGGAAGTTGGTATTGCTAAGCCCACTCTAGAGTTGACAAACTGAGGTCCAGAGAAGTTAGGTTATTTGCTCAAGTTCACAAAGCTAGTAAATTGACAGAGCCAGAATTTAAAGCCAGGCCAGCCTTGCTCCCAAAGATATCCTACAAAAAACTTCATTTATAGTGCATTGCCATGAAATAATAAATAATAATTTATAGTAACCATTTTAATGGAAATATTTTTTAAAAATTTTACACATTTCTCTGTTGTCTCAATTAGCTACCCTCTCTAGGATGACTCAACATCATAATTATTAATATAAGCCTTTTCGTGTTGCAGAAGAATTTGAATCTACACTATGTCAATATATCATCACCAACTGTTTTTGAAATCATGTGTCCACCCTACTTTGATGGACTAAAAGGAATTAGTCATACTTTCTTGCCACTATGGCATTTTCATCCCCATCCCTCCACCCAGATGGACAGGCTTGTATGGAAGATAAAAAACTTAGCCAATGGAGTGCAGTATCATCCCATGTTTTAGAAGATAGCTGACAAGCATATAGCTCTGGGTTCTGGTCCTGATTCTGCCCCACAGGAGCTGTGGAGTGAACCAAGCACAAAGGAAGCATCCAGTAGGTGGCAGTTATTAGATTATTGAGGAAACTCTTTTTTAAGTTGGTTGCCTGGAGATCATTTAGCCTTCCTTTTCTCTGCTCTTAGAAGTATTGCCAAGAACACCAAACAAATTTAAGTGATGCACTGATGTTTAGGTGCCTATGCTATCTCTTCCAGGTAGATCGTGTCTTATTGGAGGTCAGTGCCTATGTTCTGGACTTTTTCTGCTGTAGTTGGTGTTTCTAGAAGCTAGTATTGTTTTTTGGAGATTTATTGTCATTGTTGATTGAGATTTATCTTTAGCCTTGCCTGTCAGATGGATGCCCGTCTTCAAGTACTGGCTGATGACATACAGAGATAACCTGTCTCAGAGTTGGACCAGCTACAGCTCTCCACTGAACTGCCTGGGAATAATGTAGACAACCATAATTTATGAATGTGCTGGTGCATCAGAAAAAAGTTAAGGGACCCACATTCATCCTGCTGATGTGGCTTCATGTGGCCCCACCGGTAGGGGTGTGGTTCCAGGGCACCGAGGAATGTGATTTCTTCAGTGAGATGTTCAGAACCCACCGACTCCTAAAGGAACTGGATATGGGATCTTATTTATGGGAAGGAAATTCTTCACAGGCAAAGAGAGGTAATCTTTTCTCTAAGTGTCTCTGTAATGTAAACAATGGGCCAGTAGGTGGTAGTTCTAGGGAGCTTGCCTTAGGGAAACACTTGAAAAGCTTTTCCTAGGAGAGAAGGCTTCCCAGCCCACAATGGGCTCCCCTACCCAGGTAAGGTCTTTCAGAAGGGATTTATGCATTTACAATGGTTGGAGGAAGGTCTCTCTAACTTGGAAATCCTCTAAGATTTTAGAAAAGTTATCCCTAACTCTCAATGAACAAAATAGAGTCCCAGAGTGTGCAAGGTGCAGTGCCCGTGGCAAGGTTTGCCAACGTACAGCTGCCCAACTTGAGTGCACACAAGGGTCACCTGGGGTCAGTAGGTTCAGTAGATGTAGTCTGAGATTCTGCTTTGGTGACAATCACTCAAGTCACTGGGTGGTGTTGCTGGTCTAGGACCACACTTCAAGTAGCAAGGTTTTAAAAGTCATGCAAATTAGGAAGGGTTAAGGATAAATCCTCTCTTCCCCATGTGGAAGTCAAGATCTGCCCTGCTGTTACCTCCACTCATCTAAATTAAGTGTTCTGCTTCTAAGGTTATTGTATAGTTTCTTACCCAATCCAGGACACTTTTGGGGTGGAAAGGAGCATTATTATGCTGAGACATATTGGACTGAGATTTTTTTTGAGAGAAGTCTCTCTACTGAAGCTTTTCCCCTCTCCATAAAATTTTTGGTCTTACATCTTTCATTCCTAAAACAGTATTTTTTTTTTTTGTTTTGCATCTGCTTTTGTGGTGAAAAGAAGCAACCTGGATTATCTGTCCAAAGGGAAATAGGAAGAGAAGCAAAAATCTGTTCAAACAGTAAACAAACTATTTAGGATTTGATGTGTATTCATGAGTCACAGGAGTAGAAGGGAAACTGAACTGCACCAGGTCGGGAAACCACAAACCCTCTGAATCAATAGTATTCAGTTTGCTGTTCTAATAATGGCAAACACCAAGGTGTACCAGAGTGGGTGTGAGGGGTTTCCTTCTTTCCTTCTTTTTTTTTTTATTACATGATGTTTGAATATAGTGTTAAGTTCATTGAGAGGAGGCAGGGAAGATTTTCTATTTCCCCATTAGGGAAGATAGTGAGTCCTCTCTGCCTGGGGCTCTGGTAGAGACAGGATCTGGTCACCTTTTGGGTGCCAGCCTTCCTTCTGTGAGATCCTAACAGTGGCTAGGTGTGTTTCTGTATTTCATTTAACCTCCACAATGAGCCATGAAGCTGGGTCCTCCACTGAACCCAGGAGAGAGCAGGGTTTCCACATGAATGAACTAGTGAGGGATGAAGGTGGAGTTTTCACCCATGCCTTCCAGACCCCAAAGCCTTTGTTCATGTTTGTCAAACTGTTCCAGTCACAAGAGGATTCCATCATCTTCCACACCATCTTGCAGGTGAGAAAGGTTGGCCTGGTGGATTAAGGATTTGTCAATTGAACATAACACACTGAAAAACAACCAATGGAATAAGAACCAGGTTTTTGATTTCTGGATACATGTTTCTTCTATTCCACAGTGCCATCTTTCAAGCATTCTTCTATGCACAGTAGTATAAAAGGCTACCACTTTCATTTGTCTTCAGCCCTGGCATTTATAAGCATTCATGCATATGAGCACCGTGGGCATGTGTGACTGTGTGTGACTGTTTTGGGTGGGCATGTGTGTGCAAGGGTGTTTTGCATGCAAATGTGTGTATTTGCAGGAGTTTGTGCATATGCATGAGTGTATATGTAAGTGTGTTTTGGATGGGAAAGGGAAAAAAAAATAATAGTTCTTGAGATCCAACCATGTGCCTGGAACTGAGCCAGAACTTCTCTTAAATTATTGCCCTTAACCAGTACACATTTTACATAGATATCACTCATCATCCTCTACCCTTTTCAGATGATAAATCCTGTAGCAAAAAAAAAAAAAAAAAGAAGCAGTGTGCAGAAATGCACGAATCTGACAGCAGAGAGTGAGAGTATTGTTAATTTAATATTTGAGTTAGATAACACAGATTACCTATGTGCAATATGATACATTGATTTCAGGAGTCATAGTGGATATAATCTAAATTTCCCTATATGATTCAGACAGCACTGTGAGGATCTTCAATGAATGTCACTAGAAATAGGAGTTAACTTTACACTGGAGTATGTAAATGTGCCAGGTAATAGAGATTGTTGGTCAATCCAGTATGTGGCCACCATGTTCCAAGAGCACAGACTTGAGGCAGCACACCTTGGCTTTCTCTCAAGATCAACTATACCCAGCATCATGTGGTTCAGCTAGGTCTCCAAAATAAGGCCAAAACCAAGGGCTACTACCCATTTAAAGACATCTTGCCACTGGCAGAATAAAGGGTTTTTTGGAAGCTATTCTGTATGCACCCAAGGGTGCAAAACACATTTCTTGGCTGAGTTCAGTAAGACACAATGTGGCACTTAATTCCACAGAAATTATTAGATTACATCATACGAAATGGCCAGTATCCAGCTATGTTTCTTAAACATACAAAAATGGTAATTTAATAAGGCTTAAGCTGATCTCTTATTAAACTGTAAGAAAGAGAAACGGCACTAGTGGATTGGCAAACGTCTTTGGAAAATTAATCTAGGTGATAAGAAGGGAGAATTCTCATCAGCCATCCAGAGCAGATCTTAATGATCTCCCACTTTCAAAGAAATCCTCCTCGCTCTTTGTTTGTCATTAATTCAGCTGGTACAAAGGACAGGCGTGTAAACTAAGACTTAGAATGAAGCAGTCAGCATTTTATGCCAAATCCAAGCTTCTGATTGATGAGAATTGATGAGGAGGGAGGAGAGAGTGTCTAGGAGACTGGAAATAATGCCCTTTATGGACCCAGCCTGCCTGTATGTTAGGATTCCATTCAGGCCCAAACTTCTGTAAATGAGAAAAAGAAAAAAAAAAAAGGAAAAGGAGAAAACAACCCCTCCTGTCAATTCTATCATTGGCTAACTTCTAAGCTTGCTCTCTGTCTTTTAGTAGAGGGGTCTAGACCACAGTTTCTCAAGGATCCCTTTACACTTTCAAAAATTATTGAGGACTTCAAAGGCTTTGATCTGTGTGGGTCACATCCAACGATATTTAATGCATTAGAAATCAGAACTGGGACACTCAAAACTATTCATTTATTAACTCCTTTGTTTTCTGAAAACATATGTGTTCCAAGACAGAAAAAAATGAGTAAAAGTAGCAATGCTGGTTTACATCTTTGCCTTTTCTTTAAAGACTGGCTTAACAAAAGACAAGTGGATTCTCAGGTCTGCTTCTGCATTCGATCTGTTGTGACGGCACATGTCACGTAGCCTCTGGCAAATGCCGCTGTGCACTCGTGAGAGAAGCATCTGAAAAAAAGCAAATAGTGTCTTAGGAGCACAGTATTGTGCAAATAGCTCTGACTTCATGGATCTCCTGAAACAACCCTTAGGATTCTAGAGGTGACTGGACCGTATTTTCAAAGCCATTGGTCTAGAGTGATTTTCCTATAATTAGTAGACTATAGACTTTTAGACTTAAAGACTATCAATTATGTAGACTCTTCAGATCAATTTTAGGTTTATAGAAGAAAATGAGCAGAAAACAGAATTCCCATACACCCCCTCATCACACTGATTCTATCAGGCAGACGGTAGTTGAGAACTACCACTCTCTATTGTCTTAATGTCTAAAACATTAGATTTCCTCATTAAAAGCCCAAAGTCTTTAGCAAGTATACAGAATCCTTCAAGATCTGATAGCCCTTATCTGCTGTCACCCCACAGGTCCCCCTAATTTTCTCCACCCCTGCTCAGGGTAGCCTGTGACACCCAAGCCACTCCATCCTAGGATAAGCCTGTGTTAGCCTGACAGTATTGATAGAATTTCTCTGGTTCACTCCTCTGTGCAACGCTTTCCATCTCTCTGCAGTTTCTCAATTTCTACCTGAGTTTCCCAGGTTGTATCTTATATGCCCTGCTAATTATTCTTCCACAGTAGATTTTGATTTTCTGGAGGGCAGGATATGCCTTTTTTTCCCACAGGAATACTGTCAACCTTGCCTTGCAATTGCTGGCTTAGTGAATATTTGTCAAATGAGTGAATGCACAAATGAAAAATGAATGAATGCCACAGGGCCAGAGGCATAATGATACTGAGTCTACCACCAAACTTCTCCATTGTTCTTAGTTCTGTTCGACAGATTTTAAGGCTTTCAGGCTGACCCAGACATTTGTGCACATACCCTGACTCACTGTAGTGCTGCCATGTTCAATCTGAATGTGGAATGCCTGGTGGGTGTTGTTTGCTGCTGGCTGGAGGTCAGGATGAAAGATGCTGATACCTAAGGGAGACTGGTTTTCCTCCTAGATGATCCTGTTGGGAGTTGCTTTATGCAGTGACAATACCCCAAATTGGTGACTTAGACACTCATCACAGTCAGCCTGAAGGAGGCACTATTTCAACCCAACTATTCTTTCATTGTTGGGTTGGCCTCCTCCTTCTCATTGTGAAAGACACACCCAGGGGATCCTTTCTGAAGGGCAAAGCTGGGCATAAAATTGCTTTTAGGAGGCATCATATTAATGAATAACAAATTAGTGAATAATTGGTAGATTGAATAAATGAATGCTTGGCAATGTTGTCTCAAGTTAGATGCATTTCCAGCATGGATTGCTGTCCATCATTTGAAAAGAGAGATTTGACTTTCTGTTTATCATACATGGACCCTTACAGATCACTTCAGAGGAAGATCAATGGAATCCACCCAGAAGGTTTTGAATCTACATGTCAAAGACCGCATGGCCTACTACACCGGCTGTTAGTCTTGTTAGTCTGGTGGCTTGGAGCAGTTGCCATGTGGTCAGTGTGACTGAAGAACTGTATTTGCCTAATTTTAATAATTTCTAAGCTTAAGTTTAAGAAGGGCTCCTTGGTTCAGCTATTGGAAACTCTTAAGAAGTTTTAGGACAACTTGAGTATGTGAATCTACCTTTTCAACTGTAAATTTTGTGAAATCTCAATACAGACCAAATACTTCTGTTGAACCTTCATCATCCTAATTGAAATATATTATAAATGTAAAAAATATTACTAAATTTCTCAGACTTAGTACGAAAACAAGAATGTAAGAACGTAACATACCATCAATAATTTTGTGTCTGATTACATGTTGAAATGATAATATTGGAGGTATATTGGATTATACACAATACATTATAAATTAATTTTACTTGTTCTTTTTTTTACAAATGTGGTCACTGGAAAAGTTGACACTGCTTGGTGACTGTGTTGTATTGGAGGCAGTGCTCCTCCAGGGCTCACACGAAGTTGCCTTCCTGTGAGGCCCTGATAGAGCTTCAGCGGTGGCCTTTTCTCCACCACAGAGCATCTTAGAAGTTTGCTCTGGATTAAAGCAGGAAGTTTCCTGCTTTTTGTTTGCATGTGGAATAAGGATGAATGTGGTATTACAGCCAAGCAATGGCTGTAAAGTGAGACATCTATGCTCTCAAAGTCATTACCATAGATTAAGCATTTACACATACTGGTGTGATGGTTAATTTTATGTGTTAACTTGATTGACTTACTGGATGCCGAGATAGCTGGTAAAACCGTACTCCTGGGTGTGTCTCTGAGGGTTTTTCTGGAAGAGATTAGCATTTAACTCAGTAAACTGGTGAAGACATTCACCCTTATCAATATGGGTGGCATCATTCAATCAGTTGGGGGCCCCAGCAGAACAAAAAGGCAAAGGAAGGGCAAATTCTCTCTCTTCTTGAGACAGAATGTCCATCTTTTCTGGTCCTCTTGCACCATTACACCGGGGTTCTCAGACCTTTGACTTGAGAATGAATGACAGCCCTGGTATTCTTCCTTCTCCAGCTTGCAGATGGCAGGCTGTGGGACTTCTTGGCTTCCATAGCCAAAGGAGCCAATCCTATCATAAATATGCTCCTCTGCTATCTATCTCCTATTGGTTCTGTCTCTTTGAAGGATTCTGATGAACACACTGTACCAGGTGTCCCAGGTACAGTATGTCAGTGTGTACAAAAAGGAAACCAAGGGTCAGAACTGTGAAGTGACTTGCCTGGGACCCAATACCTTACTTGAACACAAGTTTGTCAAACCCAAATCCTTTCTTTCCCATTTCTCCATTAGAGGAAGGGTCCCTTTAAAGGAGGGAGATGGACCAAGTGGCCCCACGTGATGGTTCAGTCATCCTTGTTCCAGGCCCAAATGTCCAGCATTTTCATTTCTCTCTTACCTCTGGCCTGAGACCCAGGGTTTGGGATGAGACTGACTTAGGTTCAGATCCCAGTTCTGCCATGTCCTAGAAAATTGTTTGGCCTTTTTATTTTCAGTTGTCTTGTCCTGAAAAGGGCCAAGAATAACCAGCTCTGAGGAACACATGAGTGAGTTCATGCAGACTGTCTGTCATAGTCCTGACTTCTAACCCTCACAGGAAAGCGTTTCCTCACCATTTCCTGTAATGAAGTCAAAAGAGACTTCCCAGAATATAAGTGTATTTCTATACTATCTATTTCTAATGTTGTATTTCCATTTCTTAGACTTTGAAGTTAGTGATCAAAATGAATTTAAAAGAATATATATTTAATTTTAATATATATATATATTTAAATATATATATATATATATATATATATATTAAGTTTAAGTTTTGGAACTTCAAATGGCTAAACTTTACTTCTGCCTTTAACTTTAAAAGAGCAGTGGTGTAAACAACCCATGTACTCAGACTACACCTGACCAGTCTTTACAACCTTCCACCCAAACTGACGGAGAATGGGATGGAAAACCCGAAGCTGAAGCCACAGTGCATGAAGTCAGCTGCCTCCACCGTTCCTGGACTCTGCTGTTAACAGTGCTGCTTTACACTTTTCCTAAAAGAAAAGGCTATTTTACCATCAAGAAACTCATGCTTAGGGTTTTGCAAGATGGCGGCTTAGGAGGACGCTGGGCTCACCGCATGTCCTGCTGATCACTTAGATTCCATCTACAACTGCCTAAATAACCCAGAAAACCGCCAGAGGATTAGCAGAACGGAGTCGCCGGAGCCAAACGCAGAGGAGAGGCCCATGGAAGAGGGTAGGAGGGGCGGCGAGGCGGTGCGCGCTCCACGGACTGGCGGGAGGGAGCTGGGGCGGAGGGGCGGCTCACCGGCCAAGCAGAGCCCCCGAGCCTGGCTTGCAAAAGCGGAGGGGCCTGACAGACTGTGTTCCCACAACAAGCGCGACTTAGCGTCTGGGAGGTCATAAGTTAACAGCTCTGCTCGGAAAGCGGGAAGGCTGGAGGACAAAGGGAGGGAGAGCTGCTGAGCCCCCGGACAACAGAGCTCAGTTTGGTGGGGAACAAAGGCGCTCTCCAGCGCCATCTCCCCCGCCCATCCCCCAGCCAAAATCCCAAAGAGAACCAGTTCCTGCCAGGGAACTTGCTCGCTCCGCTCAAACACCCAACTCTGCGCTTCTGTGGAGCCAAACCTCCGGCAGCGGATCTGACTCCCTCCCGCTGCCACAGGGCCCCTCCTGAAGTGGATCACCTAAGGAGAAGTGATCTAAGCCTGCCCCTCCTGCCCCCGTGCACCTTGCCTACCCACCCCAGCTAATACGCTAGATCCCCAGCATCACAAGCCTGGCAGAGTGCAAGTAGCCCAGACGAGCCACACCACCCCACAGTGAATCCCGCCCCTAGGAGAAGGGAAGAGAAGGCACTCACCAGTCTGACTGTGGCCCCAGCGGTGGGCTGGGGGCAGACATCAGGTCTGACTGCGGCCCCGCCCACCAACGCCAGTTATACACCACAGCACAGGAGAAGTGCCCTGCAGGTCCTCACCATGCCAGAGACTATCCAAAATGACCAAGCGGAATAATTCCCCTCAGAAGAATCTCCAGGAAATAACAACAGCTAATGAGCTGATCAAAAAGGATTTAAATAATATAACAGAAAGTGAATTTAGAATAATAGTCATAAAATTAATCGCTGGGCTTGAAAACAGTATACAGGACAGCAGAGAATCTCTTGCTACAGAGATCAAGGGACTAAGGAACAGTCACGAGGAGCTGAAAAACGCTTTAAACGAAATGTGTAACAAAATGGAAACCACCACGGCTCGGCTTGAAGAGGCAGAGGAGAGAATAGGTGAACTAGAAGATAAAGTTATGGAAAAAGAGGAAGCTGAGAAAAAGAGAGATAAAAAAATCCAGGAGTATGAGGGGAAAATTAGAGAACTAAGTGATACACTAAAAAGAAATAATATACGCATAATTGGTATCCCAGAGGAGGAAGAGAGAGGGAAAGGTGCTGAAGGGGTACTTGAAGAAATCATAGCTGAGAACTTCCCTGAACTGGGGAAGGAAAAAGGCATTGAAATCCAAGAGGCACAGAGAACTCCCTTCAGACGTAACTTGAATCGATCTTCTGCACGACATATCATAGTGAAACTGGCAAAATACAAGGACAAAGAGAAAATTCTGAAAGCAGCAAGGGGTAAACGTGCCCTCACATACAAAGGGAGACCTATAAGACTCGTGACTGATCTCTCTTTTGAAACTTGGCAGGCCAGAAAGAATTGGCACGAGATTTTCAGGGTGCTAGACAGAAAAAATATGCAGCCAAGAATCCTTTATCCAGCAAGTCTGTCATTTAGAATAGAAGGAGAGATGAAGGTCTTCCCAAACAAACAAAAACTGAAGGAATTTGTCACCACTAAACCAGCCCTACAAGAGATCCTAAGGGGGACCCTGTGAGACAAAGTCCCAGAGACATCACTACAAGCATAAAACATACAGACATCACAATGACTCTAAACCCGTATCTTTCTATAATAACACTGAATGTAAATGGATTAAATGCGCCAACCAAAAGACATAGGGCATCAGAATGGATAAAAAAACAAGACCCATCTATTTGCTGTCTACAAGAGACTCATTTTAGACCTGAGGACACCTTTAGATTGAGAGTGAGGGGATGGAGAACTATTTATCATGCGACTGGAAGCCAAAAGAAAGCTGGAGTAGCCATACTTATATCAGACAAACTAGACTTTAAATTAAAGGCTGTAAAAAGAGATGAAGAAGGACATTATATAATAGTTACAGGGTCTATCCATCAGGAAGAGCTAACAATTATAAATGTCTATGCGCCGAATACCGGAGCCCCCAAATATATAAAACAATTACTCATAAACATAAGCAACCTTATTGAGAAGAGTGTGGTAATTGCAGGGGACTTTAACACCCCACTTACAGAAATGGATAGATCATCTAGACACACGGTCAATAAAGAAACAAGGGCCCTGAATGAGACATTGGATCAGATGGACTTGACAGATATATTTAGAACTCTGCATCCCAAAGCAACAGAATATACTTTCTTCCCGAGTGCACATGGAACATTCTCCAAGATAGATCATATACTGGGTCACAAAACAGCCCTTCATAAGTTTACAAGAATTGAAATTATACCATGCTTACTTTCAGACCACAATGCTATGAAGCTTGAAATCAACCACAGAAAAAAGTCTGGAAAACCTCCAAAAGCATGGAGGTTAAAGAACACCCTACTAACGAATGAGTGGGTCAACCAGGCAATTAGAGAAGAAATTAAAAAATATATGGAAACAAACGAAAATGAAAATACAACAATCCAAACGCTTTGGGACGCAGCAAAGGCAGTCCTGAGAGGAAAATACATTGCAATCCAGGCCTATCTCAAGAAACAAGAAAAATCCCAAATACAAAATCTAACAGCACACCTAAAGGACCTAGAAGCAGAACAGCAAAGACAGCCTAAACCCAGCAGAAGAAGAGAAATAATAAAGATCAGAGCAGAAATAAACAATATAGAATCTAAAAAAACTGTAGAGCAGATCAACGAAACCAAGAGTTGGTTTTTTGAAAAAATAAACAAAATTGACAAACCTCTAGCCAGGCTTCTCAAAAAGAAAAAGGAGATGACCCAAATAGATAAAATCATGAATGAAAATGGAATTATTACAACCAATCCCTCAGAGATACAAACAATTATCAGGGAATACTATGAAAAATTATATGCCAACAAATTGGACAACCTGGAAGAAATGGACAAATTCCTGAACACCCACACTCTTCCAAAACTCAATCAGGAGGAAATAGAAAGCTTGAACAGACCCATAACCAGCAAAGAAATTGAATCGGTTATCAAAAATCTCCCAACAAATAAGAGTCCAGGACCAGATGGCTTCCCAGGGGAGTTCTACCAGACGTTTAAAGCAGAGATAATACCTATCCTTCTCAAGCTATTCCAAGAAATAGAAAGGGAAGGAAAACTCCCAGACTCATTCTATGAAGCCAGTATTACTTTGATTCCTAAACCAGACAGAGACCCAGTAAAAAAAGAGAACTACAGGCCAATATCCCTGATGAATATGGATGCAAAAATTCTCAATAAGGTACTAGCAAATCGAATTCAACGGCATATAAAAAGAATTATTCACCATGATCAAGTGGGATTCATTCCTGGGATGCAGGGCTGGTTCAACATTCGCAAATCAATCAACGTGATACATCACATTAACAAAAAAAAAGAGAAGAACCATATGATCCTGTCAATCGATGCAGAAAAGGCCTTCGACAAAATCCAGCACCCTTTCTTAATAAAAACCCTTGAGAAAGTCGGGATAGAAGGAACATACTTAAAGATCATAAAAGCCATTTATGAAAAGCCCACAGCTAACATCATCCTCAACGGGGAAAAACTGAAAGCTTTTTCCCTGAGATCAGGAACACGACAGGGATGCCCACTCTCACCGCTGCTGTTTAACATAGTGCTGGAAGTTCTAGCATCAGCAATCAGACAACAAAAGGAAATCAAAGGCATCAAAATTGGCAAAGATGAAGTCAAGCTTTCACTTTTTGCAGATGACATGATATTATACATGGAAAATCCGATAGACTCCACCAAAAGTCTGCTAGAACTGATACAGGAATTCAGCAAAGTTGCAGGATACAAAATCAATGTACAGAAATCAGTTGCATTCTTATACACTAACAATGAAGCAACAGAAAGACAAATAAAGAAACTGATCCCATTCACAATTGCACCAAGAAGCATAAAATACCTAGGAATAAATCTAACCAAAGATGTAAAGGATCTGTATGCTGAAAACTATAGAAAGCTTATGAAGGAAATTGAAGAAGATTTAAAGAAATGGAAAGACATTCCCTGCTCATGGACTGGAAAAATAAATATTGTCAAAATGTCAATACTACCCAAAGCTATCTACACATTCAATGCAATCCCAATCAAAATTGCACCATCATTCTTCTCGAAACTAGAACAAGCCATCCTAAAATTCATATGGAACCACAAAAGGCCCCGAATAGCCAAAGAATTTTGAAGAAGAAGACCAAAGCAGGAGGCATCACAATCCCAGACTTTAGCCTCTACTACAAAGCTGTCATCATCAAGACAGCATGGTATTGGCACCAAAACAGACACATAGACCAATGGAATGGAATAGAAACCCCAGAACTAGACCCACAAACGTATGGCCAACTCATCTTTGACAAAGCAGGAAAGAACATCCAATGGAAAAAAGACAGCCTCTTTAACAAATGGTGCTGGGAGAACTGGACAGCAACATGCAGAAGGTTGAAACTAGACCACTTTCTCACACCATTCACAAAAATAAACTCAAAATGGATAAAGGACCTAAATGTGAGACAGGAAACCATCAAAACCTTAGAGGAGAAAGCAGGAAAAGACCTCTCTGACCTCAGCCGTAGCAATCTCTTACTCGACACATCCCCAAAGGCAAGGGAATTAAAAGCAAAAGTGAATTACTGGGACCTTATGAAGATAAAAAGCTTCTGCACAGCAAAGGAAACAACCAACAAAACTAAAAGGCAACCAACGGAATGGGAAAGATATTCGCAAATGACATATCGGACAAAGGGCTAGTATCCAAAATCTATAAAGAGCTCACCATACTCCACACCCGAAAAAGAAATAACCCAGTGAAGAAATGGGCAGAAAACATGAATAGACACTTCTCTAAAGAAGACATCCGGATGGCCAACAGGCACATGAAAAGATGTTCATCGTCGCTCCTTATCAGGGAAATACAAATCAAAACCACACTCAGGTATCACCTCACGCCAGTCAGAGTGGCCAAAATGAACAAATCAGGAGACTATAGATGCTGGAGAGGATGTGGAGAAACGGGAACCCTCTTGCACTGTTGGTGGGAATGCAAATTGGTGCAGCCGCTCTGGAAAGCAGTGTGGAGGTTCCTCAGAAAATTAAAAATAGACCTACCCTATGACCCAGCAATAGCACTGCTAGGAATTTATCCAAGGGATACAGGAGTACTGATGCATAGGGCCACTTGTACCCCAATGTTCATAGCAGCACTCTCAACAATAGCCAAATTATGGAAAGAGCCTAAATGTCCATCAACTGATGAATGGATAAAGAAATTGTGGTTTATATACACAATGGAATATTACGTGGCAATGAGAAAAAATGCAATATGGCCTTTTGTAGCAACGTGGATGGAACTGGAGAGTGTGATGCTAAGTGAAATAAGCCATACAGAGAAAGACAGATACCACATGTTTTCACTCTTAAGTGGATCCTGAGAAACTTAGCAGAAGACCGTGGGGGAGGGGAAGGAAAAAGAAAAAGAGAGGGAGGGAGCCAAAACATAAGAGACTCTTAAAAACTGAGAACAAACTGAGGGTTGATGGGGGGTGGGAGGGAGGAGAGGGTGGGTGAAGGGTATTGAGGAGGGCACCTTTTGGGATGAGCACTGGGTGTTGTATGGAAACCAATTTGTCAATAAATTTCAGAAGAAAAAAATAAATAAATAAATAAACAATAGAGCAAGAAAAAATAAATAAATAAATAAATAATTTAAAAAATAAAATAAAATAAAATAAAATAAAATAAAATAAAGTTTGTTGGATAAAAGAAAAAAAAAGAAAAATTATATGCCAACAAATTGGACAACCTGGAAGAAATGGACAAATTCCTGAACACCCACACTCTTCCAAAACTCAACCAGGAGGAAATAGAAAGCTTGAACAGACCCATAACCAGCAAAGAAATTGAATCGGTTATCAAAAATCTCCCAACAAATAAGAGTCCAGGACCAGATGGCTTCCCAGGGGAGTTCTACCAGACGTTTAAAGCAGAGATAATACCTATCCTTCTCAAGCTATTCCAAGAAATAGAAAGGGAAGGAAAACTCCCAGACTCATTCTATGAAGCCAGTATTACTTTGATTCCTAAACCAGACAGAGACCCAGTAAAAAAAGAGAACTACAGGCCAATATCCCTGATGAATATGGATGCAAAAATTCTCAATAAGGTACTAGCAAATCGAATTCAACGGCATATAAAAAGAATTATTCACCATGATCAAGTGGGATTCATTCCTGGGATGCAGGGCTGGTTCAACATTCGCAAATCAATCAACGTGATACATCACATTAACAAAAAAAAAGAGAAGAACCATATGATCCTGTCAATCGATGCAGAAAAGGCCTTCGACAAAATCCAGCACCCTTTCTTAATAAAAACCCTTGAGAAAGTCGGGATAGAAGGAACATACTTAAAGATCATAAAAGCCATTTATGAAAAGCCCACAGCTAACATCATCCTCAACGGGGAAAAACTGAAAGCTTTTTCCCTGAGATCAGGAACACGACAGGGATGCCCACTCTCACCGCTGCTGTTTAACATAGTGCTGGAAGTTCTAGCATCAGCAATCAGACAACAAAAGGAAATCAAAGGCATCAAAATTGGCAAAGATGAAGTCAAGCTTTCACTTTTTGCAGATGACATGATATTATACATGGAAAATCCGATAGACTCCACCAAAAGTCTGCTAGAACTGATACAGGAATTCAGCAAAGTTGCAGGATACAAAATCAATGTACAGAAATCAGTTGCATTCTTATACACTAACAATGAAGCAACAGAAAGACAAATAAAGAAACTGATCCCATTCACAATTGCACCAAGAAGCATAAAATACCTAGGAATAAATCTAACCAAAGATGTAAAGGATCTGTATGCTGAAAACTATAGAAAGCTTATGAAGGAAATTGAAGAAGATTTAAAGAAATGGAAAGACATTCCCTGCTCATGGATTGGAAAAATAAATATTGTCAAAATGTCAATACTACCCAAAGCTATCTACACATTCAATGCAATCCCAATCAAAATTGCACCATCATTCTTCTCGAAACTAGAACAAGCCATCCTAAAATTCATATGGAACCACAAAAGGCCCCGAATAGCCAAAGAATTTTGAAGAAGAAGACCAAAGCAGGAGGCATCACAATCCTAGACTTTAGCCTCTACTACAAAGCTGTCATCATCAAGACAGCATGGTATTGGCACAGAAACAGACACATAGACCAATGGAATGGAATAGAAACCCCAGAACTAGACCCACAAACGTATGGCCAACTCATCTTTGACAAAGCAGGAAAGAACATCCAATGGAAAAAAGACAGCCTCTTTAACAAATGGTGCTGGGAGACTGGACAGCAACATGCAGAAGGTTGAAACTAGACCACTTTCTCACACCATTCACAAAAATAAACTCAAAATGGATAAAGGACCTAAATGTGAGACAGGAAACCATCAAAACCTTAGAGGAGAAAGCAGGAAAAGACCTCTCTGACCTCAGCCGTAGCAATCTCTTACTCGACACATCCCCAAAGGCAAGGGAATTAAAAGCAAAAGTGAATTACTGGGACCTTATGAAGATAAAAAGCTTCTGCACAGCAAAGGAAACAACCAACAAAACTAAAAGGCAACCAACGGAATGGGGAAAGATATTCGCAAATGACATATCGGACAAAGGGCTAGTATCCAAAATCTATAAAGAGCTCACCATACTCCACACCCGAAAAAGAAATAACCCAGTGAAGAAATGGGCAGAAAACATGAATAGACACTTCTCTAAAGAAGACATCCGGATGGCCAACAGGCACATGAAAAGATGTTCATCGTCGCTCCTTATCAGGGAAATACAAATCAAAACCACACTCAGGTATCACCTCACGCCAGTCAGAGTGGCCAAAATGAACAAATCAGGAGACTATAGATGCTGGAGAGGATGTGGAGAAACGGGAACCCTCTTGCACTGTTGGTGGGAATGCAAATTGGTGCAGCCGCTCTGGAAAGCAGTGTGGAGGTTCCTCAGAAAATTAAAAATAGACCTACCCTATGACCCAGCAATAGCACTGCTAGGAATTTATCCAAGGGATACAGGAGTACTGATGCATAGGGCCACTTGTACCCCAATGTTCATAGCAGCACTCTCAACAATAGCCAAATTATGGAAAGAGCCTAAATGTCCATCAACTGATGAATGGATAAAGAAATTGTGGTTTATATACACAATGGAATATTACGTGGCAATGAGAAAAAATGCAATATGGCCTTTTGTAGCAACGTGGATGGAACTGGAGAGTGTGATGCTAAGTGAAATAAGCCATACAGAGAAAGACAGATACCACATGTTTTCACTCTTAAGTGGATCCTGAGAAACTTAGCAGAAGACCGTGGGGGAGGGGAAGGAAAAAGAAAAAGAGAGGGAGCGAGCCAAAACATAAGAGACTCTTAAAAACTGAGAACAAACTGAGGGTTGATGGGGGGTGGGAGGGAGGAGAGGGTGGGTGATGGGTATTGAGGAGGGCACCTTTTGGGATGAGCACTGGGTGTTGTATGGAAACCAATTTGTCAATAAATTTCATAAAAAAAAAAAAAAGAAACTCATGCTTAGTCCAGCTGCAGGGGAGAGAGGCTTCCTTCACGTCCCATAGCCACTGTTTAGTGTGTTGGAGGCAGAGGTGTTCTTAAAAGTCATCCCTGCATTTCATCAAGAAGAAAGTGGGGTGCCTCAGGGTCAATGGCTCCGTGTGCAGGTGAACAGATGACCCAGGATCATGCCTCAGGCTCCTTCCACTGGTGCTCTTTCTTCAAAACCCTTCAGCCTGAGTGTTGTGCAGGTGTGTGGCATGAGTGTGTGTGTGAGTATGAGAGTGTAAGAATGCACAATGTGTGTGAGACTGTGAGGGTGTGTCAGTGGGTGAGAAAGTGGTTGAGATAGTTTTTGAGAGTATGAGAGTGTGTGAGCATGCAGCACACTGTGTGTGTCAGAGAGAATATGTGTATGAGTGTGTGAGAAAGCGTGTGTTTATGTGCATATTTGAACCATTTGAAACTAAGTTGAGATAGCATGCCCTTTTACCGACTAAATACTTGAGCGTGTATTTCCTAAGAGAAAGCATATTCCTTTCCATAACCATAATGCAGTCCTCAAGTTAGCAAATTTAACATCAGTACAATAGTATTGTTCAATGCACAGGCCATATTTACATTTTATCAGTTCCTCCATAAAGTAATGCCCTTTATAGCTATGCTCTGTCTCTTTAATTTTGGACATCTCCTTGGTTTTGTGTGTGTGTAACTCAGTGTTGGCATTTTTGAGGAATATAGGCCAGTTCATTTGATTAAATATTTATCCTTTTGGCTTTGAACATTTGAGTATCCTAAATCAACAGTGTGAGGTTCTGATCCCAGGTAGCCCACTCCATCTCTCCTGAAGAATGTGGTCATGATACCTGGACAAATGCACAGGACAGCTTCTGAGGACTCAGAGAAGTAAATCATGGAAGGAGACCACGTTGTAAAGCACCACTGAACAGGAGATGAATTTACCATTATTTGATAATCTCTGTTCTTCCTGCCTGGCCCTGGCTGTAGGCACAGAGGCGGAAGTGCAGGTCAAAGCAGTGCAACCAAAGTCCCAGCTTTGTTGTCAGAAAGTGGGAGCCCCAGGGAAGTGGAAAATGCTGGAGATGGTGGCAAGGGAGGAAGGAGCTCAGGAGAGGGACCCGTAAAGTTGGTGTGGGTTTCCTGTAATCAGCACTAAGACACCGAGAGCTGACACAAAGACAGAGCATCGCCCGGTGCTGGACCACCACCCGGTAGCGCACACATGTGGTGAAGCACTGCCAACATTTTTTGCTAAGATTTGATTATTTTTTATTGTTTATTGTTTATTGTTTATTTTAAAAAAAATTTTAACGTTTATTTATTTTTGATACAGAGCATGAACGGGGGGGGGGTGGTCAGAGAGAAAGGGAGACACAGAATCTGAAACAGGCTCCAGGTTCTGAGCTGTCAGCACAGAGCCCGACGAGGGGCTCGAGCTCACGGAGCACAAGATCATGACCTGAGCTGAAGTCGGACGTTTAACCGACTGAGCCACCCAGGCGCCCCAGATTTGATTTTGTTTTAAATCATAGGTTTTATTTTTTGTAGATCAGTTTTAGATTAAAGGAAGTTGAGCAGACAGTACAGAGAGTTCCCACATGCCCCCTGTCCTCCTCTGTTCTAGTTGTCTTTTGCCTGAGCCAGTATTGATACATTATTATTAACCAAAATCCATTAGTTACATTGAGGCTTAGTACTGGTGTTGTGTGTTCTGTGGGTTTGGACAAATGTACAATGTCATGTATCCACTATTATTACAGCATCACACACAGTAGTTTCACTGCCCTGAAAATCCCTGTTTCACCTGTTTACCCATCCCTCCCCTCCCTACCCCACCCCTGGCAACCACTGATTTTTTTTTATTATTTCTATACTTTTGCCTTTGCCAGGATGTCATATAGCTAGAATTATGCATTAAGTAGCTTTTTCACATTGACTCCTTTCTTTAGCAGTATGTATTTAAAATTTCTCCACATTTTCTCACAGCTTCTTATTTCTTTTTATCAGTGAATAATATTCCATTGTATTTATATATCACAGTCTGTTAATTCATCTGTGAGAGGACCTCTTGGCTGCTTCCAAATGTTGGCAATTGTGAATGAAGCTGGTATAAGATGGATATGCAGGTTTTTGTGTGGACAGGAGTTTCCATCTCATCAGGTAAATGCCCAGGAGCACAGTTGCTGGATGATATGGTAAGAATATATTTAGCTTTGTAAGAAACTGCCAAACTTCCTTCTAAAGGCAGCCGCACAGCTGTGCATGCCCACTGGCACTGGGTGAAAATTCTTGTTGTTCCATATCCTTTTCAGCACTTGGTGTTGTCAGTGTTTGGGATTCCAATCATGGAGATAATTTTTAAAATGCAAGTTTCTCTATGATTTGTTAATGTTTTATCAGTCATCTGTGCTGTGAATGTGACCCACAGATCATCTTCTAAGGTGGCTTTACTTGGGGCAAGAGAGCAGATTAACAGCGAGGAAGAAAAAGCCCAGAAAGGGAAAACTGTGGTCATGAGGATCAGCACCTTCTGCCTGGCCTGGGCAAGGAGGTGGTGTTGTTCTTAGTGGGCTAGACCCTTATCTGCCCCAAGTTGCCTTTGGTCCTCAAGGTTTGTGACCTTGCTAACTCTGCCACTCCACTCCAGCACTGGCCTTGCCCCCCCCCCTTTTAATTAGCATTTCTTCCAATTCACACACAAAGCCCAAATCATCTGCAATAATGATGATTTGTTGGGTTCTGGGTGCAACGTCTATCAGCCAGAGCAAGAAACCACTACAGTTATTGTAACACAGAAGATTTCATATGAAGAATTGTTACTATTACTGCAGAACTAAAGGGGCAAGGGGAACCTAAGGTATCACAAAGGCGACAGCAGACGAAACTGCACCCCTTGGGTTCAACAGGAAGATGTCGCAATGATCGAGCCTAAGGAGTTGGGTGGCTGAGCCCCACAGGCCTGGGCTCAGTGCTGGAGGCTCCCAGGGGTACAACACAGGCAGCCCTGGGAGTTCTGGAAGATGATGGGACTCAGCTGCAGGAGTGAAAACCACTTCTGGAGAGATGGGTGCTCCCCTTCCTTGGAGCCCCCCTCTGGCCTGCCCACAAGGAGCAGAAGAGTCCCAGCCTCTTGTCACAAGGCAGGTGTTAGTCCTGGAATCCTTCCCTGCAGTGACAAATCCCAACCTCATTCTGGCTGTGGCCTACTGACGTCAGCTGGACTAGACATGGTCCCTGACCTGCTGGACACAGGGAATTTACTTCTCTGATCTAACACTGCCTCCCTGCTGAACTCAGGAAACAGGCAGCAAAAATGGGTGACTTTCTATATTGTCCCTGATGTCAGTCTTCCTTGAATTATCCTGGAAAAGCTGAGCCTTAAGAAAGCTGGATTCCCTGAAGCCTTGAGCAGCTCGGCACAAATCAGAGTCATGTGCCATTTTCCTTTAAATCGTTGCCCCCTTTTGGTAGAGGAGGGGGAGGGAGAACCAAGGCCACCTGGTAAAGTTTCAGGAGGATGCCCTGCTCCTCAGCCTCTGCCACAGAACTCACTGGGAGAAGTAGACAGTACAGGGAAGGGGAAAGAAGCCACAACCCGGCTAGGGCAAAATTCAACAAAGGATATCAGAGTTCCCTCTTCTTTTTGTCCCCGGTTGGGGGAGGGGAGGGTCACATCTAATCAAATTCACCTTCATCTTATTTAGTGGGCAATGCTGGACCCCACAGGCCGCTGAGATCCTGTGGATTTGCCGGCCTAATACTCCCCCTGGTGGCCAAAACCATCCAAAATCTTTTTGCTGCTGCCTCGAGGACTTAAAAAAGAAAGAAAAAATGAGTATAAAGTCAAAATATGAAAAAAAACTGACTAGAAAATAGAAATGAAAACATGTCTAGGAATAAGAATATGTATATGTTAAAAAAAAGCACCCCAAATGCTGTCGCTCCATTTTTTGGATTAGATGTTTCACTTCTTTCTGGTTGTTTTTAATTAACACCTCCACTTTCAGGCTGTTTTGTGATATTCTGCTACTCCCATACAGTTGGGTCGCTGACACAGATCAGAAGGAAGACCTCTGAGGGTTCACTTTTGAGTAGTGAAGATAAAGCAATGGACCCTTGGTGGCCTATAGTTTGATAGAGAACAAATGCTCTTTATTGTCCAGCAAGCCACACTTATACCCCCACTAGGGATATTTTATAATTTAAAAGATTAAAATTCAGTGATATATAGGTTAATACATAATTAAAATTCTTCCAGGTTTAAAGAACTTGAAAGATAAGCCAGATGACTGGTGTCCTCAGATTATTTTATGATATAGGATTTTTCTCCAATGGTCTCTGAATAAATTACCCCCAAAGCATTTTTTTCTCCCCCTGCTCATTCTGCTGTGGTTACATCAGTGGCCTGAGCTGGAGGATTGCCCCCAACCTAGTGCAAATTCTCCAGAGGTTGGGAGCTCAGTGAAAATGAAAGCCCTGATTCAAACAGGCCCAGCTCTCACCCACCTGTGACCTGGAATATTATTATCCACCTTCCTGAGGCTTTGTTTTCTCAGCTGTCTGATAAGGGTAGTGGCTACTTCAGAGGGGACACAGATCCTTGAGAGCAGGAATTTTACCTGCTTGTAGCCACCATTCTGTTCTTACCTCTTGGCAACTGAAACCAATCTGCTGTATTAACACCAAGAACAAGCAAAAGTAACTCACCTGTATGCTCCAGGAATTTTCAACTCCTAGAAAATAAGAATCTGAACCAACTTAGTTTACTTATTAAGACTGACACTGGCTTTTTAAGGCCTATTTCATGCTCCTCACTTTCCTGTGTCCAACAATCCACAGTTGCTAAGGTAAAAAAAAAAAAAAAAGAAAAATTGGCCCAATGCCAATGGCTCCCCACTTTGCAAGACCTGCCAAAAAGCACTCCAGTCCCAGGACCCGGTAAATACCATTTTCCTAACATCCCCCTTTTGAGACCTTACTGTTAGGTGCCATCTTCCTTTATTGCAGTACGTGCTACATGAACTTAGCTTTACTGGGTCAACGAGTTTTCCCTAGTGGTATTTCTGATCACTCAACATTGAACATATGTCACACCTAGTAAGTCCCAATGAGCACTGGTGTCTCTGGCTTCTTAGACATTTCAGACCAGAATATGGACCTTATGTGGACTCTACTTCAATGACTGGCTAGCTCTGTGACTTTAGGAAATTTACCTAAACTCCCCATAGTTTAGCTCCTTCTCTGCTAAGTGGGCATCAATGATAGTTCTCTCCCTATGTATTTCTTATGAGGATTGAAGTTGCAAAACCACATAATACTTTCGGAGTCATGGTTGCTTCTCCTTAAGATGAATTTTCTGCATTGGAATCTATCTAACTCACTGGGCTGCAAGGGAAGTCCTGCCATTTTGGTGACCTTTGGCTTTCTTAGGTGTCCCTGAAGTTTTATTAGGAGGAGACCTCCAAAGACCCAAAGCTAATTCTGGGTTAATTTATAGCCAGCCTGGGGACAAGCAGACACCTGAGCCTTCACATTGTCCAAGGACTGAATAGGTAAATGTGAATAAATTCAAGTATGTGGAAATACTCTGAGGCCTAAAGAAGAAAGGGGGAAGTTATGGACCCAAATGTCTCCGGGAAAATGAAACATACAGGGTGAATTTATGACTTGGCACATAGAGCCCTTGGCAATGACATTTGATTCTCCTACAACATGGAGGTATGAGAAACCATTCCTGGGTGTGAAGCCATCTGTGTCCAGAATTCAAGTACCCATGGAACGGGGTGGGGGGGGGGTTGTCTTTTAAAAAGAACAGATCGTCCTGGGTGAAGCTACACTCTCCACAATGAACCTTATATTCTAGAATTCTGGCCTCTCCTCCCTTATTCTTGAAGGCATAGTATATGGGCAATGGGTCAGCAAGTCCTGCCACCCCACATCTGTTTTAAGGTTATGAAGTCTAATTTCATGTAAATTCTCAGAACCAACTGCCAAGTGGGCAAGTTTGAGAATTCAAACCAAACTGGCGGGACGACTGAGGATTTTACCTGAAGTCCAGCAGTCTCAGTGGGACCAACATAACCCTGATGTTCTCTCCCAGGAACTGAGAAGCCAAGCCCAGGGATACCCTCCTCCACTCAACCTACTCTAAATTCTCCATCCTTGATGGCTGTTTTCTAGGGGGTTACCAGAAGTCTGTTAAGCAATTGGGGAAAAAATAGGAAGAAATAAAGATAGAAAGGAAGGAGAGAAAGAGAGAGAGGGAAGGATGGAGGGGGGCAGGAAGGAAGCTGAATTTATTAAAGAATATCGGAGTCCCTTCATAGGTGTATCTGATTTTTACAGGGAGTTGGCCACTGAGAGCCACAGGAATAAAGGCTTCTTTTGTGACAGAACCTCTTCTAAAAGCAGGGTTGCTGGGAGAGGCGGAAAGTCCCCTACAAAGCCCCTTTCCAGTAGACCCATTCAGTGAATCCAGCATTGAGAATTTCAGATTCCCCATGAAACCTGAAAGCAATTATCTTGGATTAGTGGAAGATCAGAAACGGCTTACTTCCAAGTATTGTTTTCTAAACCCAGAGGGTTGGTGAAATTATTAGCTGGTAATAATTCTGGAAGCCCTGAAACTGGTAACATTTGTGCAAACTGAGGAGGAGAAATATAAGACCATGACAGAGCATATGTACCTTTAATGGCAGGATATAGTTTAAATGGAGTTGGGGATATTTGTTTTCATTTCAGAAAAATGCATAAGGATCCTAGTGAAAGGACTCCACCTTAGCTCTTAGGTAACTTCTCAGAACCAGGTGCATCAGGGAAAGGTTTTTACAAACTTAGGTACTGAATGATTGATGGCTTGAAATAACTCAGATGTACCTGTTTGCATCACAAGCTTATGCTTTGTCTATTTCAGAAAGACCATGTTGTTGAAAGGATGGCATACAGATGCTTAAAGTAAATTAACTCAACCCTCCAAAGAGTAGTCAAGGAACAGTAAGTATTGGATGAGGAATAATAAAAGCTAGTCATTTATTTCTGGACAGTCATTTCAATCAAATACTAGTTCATGTGTATTTTAGGAGATAAAATGAGATACACACGTGAAAGTCCATAAACCTGATAAAGAGCTGTAAAAACTTAGGGCCAAAATTATTACGAGATGTTTTCCATGCCATAAAGACATCCTGATGACACGGATAGTTCTTTTATCAATAGGATACCATTTGCATGTTACTTCTTGTGAAGTTAGGGTCACTCAGAGTGTTTTCTTTCTTCAGACCTGGCATCCACTGGTTTAGAAATTGGATTTTTGACAGTGAGAGTCTAGGATGGAATGCTTAGTTCATGGTGCCTGGTGCTCATGAGAAAGTCCCTTCAGAAACAGTAAGGCAGTGACCCCTGCACACCCAGCTGATGCTCCAAGATAGGTGGGCATCGACACAGTCCCCTTACCTGAATGGGGACAATGTTTAAGTCTCACTTCTGGATTGGCTTCTCTGGCTGGAAAAATCTCACTCCCCACCCCCTCCCAATTTTTAAAAATTTCATTAATGAAATTATCAGATAACTTTTATTATCATATTTGCAAAAATTTAAAAAAAAATGGGCAGGTGATGCAGACATGTGTTACATTTGGCCTGAAGTCGCAATTGAGATGTTACTGATTTTTTTTTTTTTTAACTATCCTGGAACACAGACATTGTTCTATGGAGCCCCCAAGTGGACATGTGTAGGTATATCCGCTTTGCATAATGCCATTGGGCAGGCTAGGAAGGAAAAGTTGGGACTTCAGTCTGTCTGAGGACAATCTATGTAATCATTAAGAACAAACATGTATCACTTGCTAATGCGAAGGATTGTAATGTGGATGCCACGCTTTAACGCAAAAGTACAAGGGGTCAGTGTTAATACTGATGAATAAAAATGGGTTGAAACAAGGTCAAGTTGGCATTTTCATTCATGAATTCATAGGACTGAATATATTTCTCCATGGCGTATTTCTTACATGGTTTTACACTCCTAACTTGTAGTATTCTGACTGGCGAACTTGCTTTCTGACCGTGACCAACTTGTTCCTGTCATGTGGTAGTCTATTTCTCGACCAGATTCTTCTGACATTAACAATCTCTCTGCTGGCAAAAGTAAGGTGTACACATGTTCACTTCATCCTGTGTACTTTTAATCTGATCAACAGCCTGAAACATCCATTTGTTGTTTTGTAAGATTTTTGGAAGATTAAAATTTCCTCTACATCAGATGTTGCCAAACTCTCATTAAAGAACACAACAGCAAATATTTTAGATGTGTAGGTCAAGAGGAAAAATTTAATAATATTATCTCAGTGCTTATATAGTCCTTTAAAATGTTACCATTGAAAAACATAAAAACCATTCTTAGCTCTTGAGCTATAAAAAAAACAGGTGGCTGGCTGGATTTTGACCCAAAACTATTTGGGTCATAGTTTTTTGATTCCTGCCAACAATTAAGATTTATTTTGCATATTAATGTATGAAGTTTTGTGACTCAATTTTATGGCAAACATGGCAGGTTTTTGTTTTGTTTCATTTTGCTTTGTTTTCAAAATAGTCCATCCTCACACTGTGGTAAAGGGGTTCTTTTTCCCTTGGACCACAGTTTGGCCCTTTGGACCACGGGAAGTAGGGTTCCATATCAGCCTTGCTATTTCCTGAGCACTTGCTGTTCGCTTGTGAAGCCAGATGTCTGTCTATCCCTGAAAACACCTGCCAGCCAATTGGTAAAGAGAAGGGCTCACCTGAGGGGATGGCAGACAGATGTTAGTCCAGAGGGTGAGCAGAGGCAGAAGGTAGACTGGCCTACAAGTTCAAGATGCCATACCTAGGGCAAGAAATATATCTGGCATACAGTGGTCAGGGATGGCTTCATACCTGCATTAGTTTATTGCACTAATGTTGAATGTGACTCTATTGTGTCCTTGTACTGGCACTAGAAGTATAGCTGTGAGCAACACAGAGGAAGTTATGCATCCCATGGAGCCTACAATTAAGTAGGGCAAGGCCAATAACACATAAGTAGACACAAATTCAAGATGATTTCAAATGGTCCTGTGCACTGGAAGAAGGTAAAATAGGCTTATGTCATAGTGTCAGTGTTTGGGGTGGGGGAAGTGAGACTTTAGAAGGAGCTGGTTAAGAGAAAGAACTAGGAAGACTGAACAGAAAAGCAAAGGCAAAAGCAACAGGAGCAGGAGCTGACAAATACATAATCATATAGGAATTTGGATCAGGA